>NC_136517.1:13934243-13979243 GCF_053919585.1 Euprymna scolopes
CATCTAAAACCAAGCTTCTATCTTTACATCAACGCTCTGATCTGATGCCCATCTGGCATCAATTGAATTAAATGGCTCTCGTCTTGGGGAAGCTTCATGTTTTTACAAGCTTCTGGGATTGACCTTTACTCTCGATCTGGAATGGAACACATATATAAAATCCACTGCCAAGTTCGCTGGAAAAATGGTAGGATCCTTCTTTCGCTCCAGTAGAGATCTTACTCCTGATGCAATTCTCTACCTATATAAAATCCAGGTATGGCCAATGATGGAATGATGTTACCACATCTGGGCAGGAGCGGCTAGAAGTAGCTTATCCTGCCTTGACGGAGTTCAAAATAGACTTTGTAGCTTAGTGAGGGATACCCTTTTCTCTTCCCTGCAACCTCTTCCCCCACAGAAGAGACGTTGCGAGCCTGTCTCTGCTTTAGTGTTTTTTTCATGGCAAGTGCTCGTCTGGGCTTCAATCTATGGTTCCCCCTCGCCAAACTTTCACGAAAAACACTCGACTAGCCAAAACCATTATAAATAATTTACCACACTGTTTACCTGTGCCTAAACCTAAACATAGATTCATGAACAAGGCTTCTTTCTTAAAACTGCAGGGCTGTGGAATTCTATTCCGTTTGCCTGCTTTCCAGCTGACTACAATCTGATTGTCTTCAAGTCCAACGTAAACAAGTTCTTGATGAACCGTCCCCCTAAGTAATCCAATTTACAAAATTCCCACTATTTATGTTTACTATGCTATAATCACATTGACCCTTATATATACCCATTAACCCTTATCCTCGAGTGGCATTCGGGCCTTGATAAGTGGCGATTTTCTTTTTTTGCTGCAGACTATCTACTAGTTGGCCAGTTGTGTACAAATCCCAAGAGCAAGAGGAGTCTTCTATCATGTCTTAAAGTGACATAATATTAAACAAGCGAGATCGGAGATGTGCCACTGTACAACTGATGCTCTCTAATATTAAAAGTTATGACAACAGGATCATTGCCAGCGCCCTCAAAATGCAAATCTGGACAGTTCAACGTTTGAAGGCACAGCTCAATTTCCGGCCACGGTTATGGTCTTTGATGTGGTTTCAAATGAGGGCCACATCATGCCACCTCACATCTTCGAAGTCGGCTTGAAAGTTAACACCAAAGTGTACCTGGATGTACTGAAGAGTGTGGTGATTCCCTGATGCAATCAGGTGGCTGCTGGCAGACCCTGGGTGTGGCAGCAGTACTCGGCGCCAGCTCACAAGTCCAAAGAGACACAGCCTTGGCTTCAGAAGCGCTACAACTTTGTATTCGTCTCTCACTGGCCTCCTTCCTCCCTTGACCTGAACCCAGGTGACTACTTTGTTTAATCATACATCGAGAACATCACCAACATGACCCCCCACAACACTAATCGCCCCCATCTGCCAAGTATTCGCCAAGTTCCTGCTAGCTTTTTGGAAAAGGCATGTTACCAGTTCTGGACCCATATCCCTTCTGTAATTGAGGCTGAATGCAGCTACATTGAATAAATGTCAGCTCTACTACATAATCAAGTTACCTGAATTGATATTTTCAGTAAAAGTTTTAAAATAAAGTTGTAGTATTATTTTCTTTAGTGCAACAAATTATCATTTCACACTGTACTAGCAGGGAGACCCGACGTTGCTCAGGATTGAATGATTGTCATCGATATCAGTGAAATCGGTAATTTTTCAATCAAATCGATTGATTGCCTGCTCTAATTGGGGACCCATTGTGGTGCACCAAGGAGGAAGCTGCACATGTCTCTTCACAGTGACTTAATTCATAATACACTGTAGTCTACATTACACTGTAGAGAACCTACTGTTGATTTTATAAAATCATTTTTATATATAATGGCTTGAATTAAAGTTTAAAATGAAAAAGTCCAGTATCATGGTTCGATTGTGCTCTAAACAGAAATATTTATTTCGAATGCACGCCTGTCATATCAAAGAACCATTGTGTTGGGTTTATATGTCGAGCCTTTCGGCTTGTGTAGTAATGAATAGGGCAAGGACAACAGCATATTCTTTTCATTGTTTTGACTCTCGAGTGTGTATCTGTTGATATCTTATATGCTTTTATATAGAGTGATGTGGTTCTTGGTTGATTAACTGTGTCGAATATATCTACTCGTGTGTCAAAACAATGAAAAGAATATGCTGTTGTCCTTGCCCTAGTAATAAAACATCTCAAATGCACTTGGGATATTCAGCTGTGTAAGCTGTTAACTTTGGTCCAAATCGCTTGTTCTTTTTTTCATCGGATTATTCCGGTTATCGACTATCAATACTGATCAAAGACATTCCGACATAAAACCTATCTAAGAATACTGCCAGACACATAAAGTAACCGTGTGAAATTTCATAAAAACCAGCCGAGCGATTTTCGAGTCCATAGAGAACGAACTCATACACACAGACACGCATGCACAAACTTTCTTTTATAGTTAGTAGACGTGAAAACATTACCTCCCCTTTGTCTCCTGAACTAGATTATCTCCCTTTTATCTATTGTGTCACGGAATCACCTCCGTTATATTCTAAAACAGACCCATCAGAATGGGCAAGCCAATTCTCTTTACCTAATCACAAGATTTCCCTTACAAGTTTCCAGATATTTTTGTATAAGCAGTTAAAATTGTAATAAATACTTGAAAATCCAGTATACTATTGCTGTACATCTTATGAGATGCCTGACCAATTATTAGAATTTCAGGTTCAAATGAACAGCTACAGCAGGAATTGGAACACGCCCTACTAAAGCCTGATTACCACAGCTGGTGAATTACAAAAATGCAATCTCGATGTGAAAACACTTTTAAAATGATAGTCAATAAAATTCTGCTTTAAACTTGGAAAAAAAATGCCACAGAAACGTATGGAACGCTTCAGACTGCTTTTGGATCTTCTTGCATGAATTGAGCATCAGTTTTTAAGTGGCATCAGCGATTCAAGGCGGGCAAGGAGTCTGTGAGGGATGATGAGAGGTGTGGAAGGAGTAAAAAAAGTCAGAACCCTAGAGTTGATACGCCAAATAAAGAATTTCATGGATAAGGACCGTCGTGTGTCTATAAAGACAATAATTGCACAGTTTGATGTCAGTGTGGGAACTGTACACACAATTATTCACAAGGAACTGAAGATGCAGAAAATTTGTGTAAAGTTTATCCCAGGAGTGCTCAGAGTAGGTCACAGACTATTTGATCAAGGTAGTCCAGACGTTGTTCCCTTTAACTTTTGGTTATTCCCTAAGCTCAAGGAAAATCTTAGTGGCTATCGTTATGAGACAATTGAGGAGATGAAAGAGGCTGTCATGGGGGGTAATTGACACGCTCACACAAGAGGTTTTCTATGAGACCTTCCAAAAATTGTTGGAACAACATATGCATTGCAACTGGGGGAGATTACTTCGATGAAGACTTGAGTTCCATGTGTGTACTATCAATCATATACGAAAAAAGTGCGGAAACTTATCGAAGGCACCTCGACAGGATGGAGGCGAATAGCCTTATCTTGTTATCTTCTAAACGCTGTCTTCATCCTGTCTGGACGTTAAAGGAAATGTTCTTTTTAAATCAGATTTCGCGTGCTTCGAACGCATTCAGAGCCGTAGTATTCAAGATTGTAAAGGAAATTCTTTTCACAGTAAGTTGGTATTCTAATTAAACCGCAAACACAGTTTTGCACCTAAAGTGAAAAAAACGAAAGAAGAGGCAGAAGAAATTTCGACTTCTGACTAAGGTCATGATTGACAGTGCCAACCAGAAATAAATTGTTCAGCATGGTCGACACTTCGACTGCCAGCACCGGTTTGATGTTCATCTCTCGTGGGAGAAACAATTTCTTCACGGCATATTTTGCTAAAGGTTGGTAGTTGTGCAAACTGAACCCACATGACCTTCGGAATCTGAACGTCCTATGAATCAAGAACGAACAGGATCTTTATAGGAAGGCTGGAACCATCCCTGTTGTTGTACAGTGTATGCAATTACAGCGTATGAGGTTTGCCCTTGAACGACCTTCACGTCAGTATTGATTTGCGCATTGCGTATAACTTGGGAAACGAATAACAAACAAAAACAGAATTGTAAAAATAATAGAAAAAATATTAACCAACGAATACGCAGCAAAATGAGTCACGAATATGCAAGAACGTTGTTATGCAGTCGTTGTTTTTATTACTAAGTTTCCGTCGCTAAACCGACTGTGTCTGTGTGTCTGACGAGGCGGGTGTAGAGAGAGACTATCGGTCGCCATTTTTAGATTTTGCTGGCGAATAGCAATCAATGGTTAAGTTTCAGTGGAAATTTCCATCACGCGCTCGACTCATGTTGTACACGTGATCGCCAGCTGCAGAGCCGACTCTCACTACCACCACCAACCTCCTCCTCCCACATCGCATTTATTTATTTATTGCTTTATTTTTATGCCTTCCGTTCTCCCACGACGCCGATCGCTCTTTTTTCTTCTTTTTAGGTTCATACATTTTATCTTTTCTCCCCATAATTCTTTCACTCTATCTATTTCTACCGACTCCGTTTTTGTTTTGTTTTTTTTTGTTTTGTTTTGTTTGTTTTATTGTTTCTTTCTGTCATCATTTTTTTTTCTCTCACGCGCCCCTTTCCCTCAGGAATTTGTTGATTTTTTATGTTTTTATGTTACGTTTTTTGTTTATTCTTTTTTGTTTCTTTATTTTTTATAATTTTTATATTTCTCCCCCCTCTCTCCATTTTAACTCTTTCACACTCTCTCTCTCTCTCTCTCCCTCTCTCTCTTCCCCTCGTTGTCTCTCTCTCATTCTCTAATTTTTACACTCTTTCTAATTCCTTCATTTTTTTTATTTATCTCTATAACCCCTACTCTGATCTCTCCTCTCCCTTACTCTTTCTCTCTCTATCTATCTTTATCTCCCTCCCTAACTCTTTCACTCACCCTCCCTCCTTCTCTCTTCATCTCTCTCTTTCTATCTTTTTCTCTAACAATTTACATCTAAATCTATATTTCTTCTCCTCCTCCATTTCTCTCTCCTTCTCTCTCTCTCTCTCTCTCTCTCTCTCTCTCTCTCTCTCTCTCTCTCTCTCTCTTCCAGAATTTTAATTATATTTTTTTCTTAATTCGAGTTTTTTTTTTTCTTGTACTTTTCATTATCTCTACCAATTATTTTTCTTCCTCCCTCGGGATTTATTGTCAGACTCGCAATAAATTACACATTTCCATTTCAAAATCTAATCACCAACAAAAATAAGCCATCGGACGAGGTCGTCGTCAACTACCTCGTCAATTATTTTCGTTTTATTATTGCTTCTGTTCGTGGATTAGAAGCAAAGAGTGCAAATTCGCTGTCGCCTTATATGGAAGGGAATTTCGTTTAGTAATTGCCTTTGCGCCCCTGCCTGCTACACAATATCTGAAACATGACCATATAAGGCGCGATTTCTAGGACGTCTAGGTAGACGACTGCGCATGCCTCGACTTGACCTCCATTTTGCGTTGCTACATGACTTATTGAAATAAATTAATGAACAAATCGGTTTTTCTGAGCGCATGCGCGTTTAAAAATGTATATACATGTGTTCAGATATATATATATATATATATATATATATATATATATATATATATATATATATATATATATATATATATACATACATACACTGGCAGGGATAACCTACGTTGCTCGGGATTGCTAGCAAAATACAAGATTTTCAAAAGGAGCGTGTTCATTTTTTATACCTCTCTCTCTCTCTCTCTCTCTCTCTCTCTCTCTCTCTCTCTCTCTCTCTCTCTCTCTCTCTGCATGCATTTCAATTCTGGTTCCTTACAAAGTCATCAGTAGTTGATTTGTGCTTTTGGGGAACAAAAAAAACTCGTGAGATCGAAATACGATTTGAACGAAGGCAAAAAACGACGGCTTGAATATCTACCCTCTTTCTTTCCCAGCTTCGTTGGGATATGCTCTCTTCTTCAATTCCAAAATAAAGTAGAGTTTTCACATGAACGTGTTAACTCAGGATATTTCAACCAATGAAAACCGATTTAAACCCAAAATCTAACAATCCCATGCGGACATAGAAACGAGGAAATAAGCAGGGTTATTTGGCCGCCATTTCTGAAGGGCACAAGAATTACGCTCACAACCCCACCTCCCGGACCTTTGGCTGGAAGAGATGAAAGATTCCCGTACAAGTTCCTTCAAATAGCGTCCATATTTAGAAATAAGTCAAACGAGAAGGATGGAATACTGCTGCCATATCTGGGCAGGAGCTGCTAAAAACAGCCTATCCTGCCTTGACAGAGTACAAAATAGACTTCGTGGCTTAGTGGGGGATGCCCTTTTCTCTACCTTGCAACCTCTCTCCCACAGAAGAGACGTTGCGAGCCTATCCTTGTTTTATCGTTATTTCCATGGCAGGTGCTCGTCTGAGCTGCAATCTCTGGTCCCCCCTCACCAATCTTTCACGAAAAACACCCGTCTAGCCGAATCCACTGTGAAAATTTTTCCCCCACTCTTTATCTGTGCCTAAATCAAAACGTGGATTCCATGAACAAAGCTTCTTTCTTAGAACTGCACGCCTGTGGAACTCTGTTCTGTCTGCCTGCTTCCCACCTGACTACAACTTGGATGTGTTCAAGTCCAACGTTAACAAATTCCTAATGCCTAATTGCCCCTTTAAGTAAACACTTCATCAAATCTCCACACTAACGTAATGTACTTGCAATAACCCTTATCCCTGAGTGGCTTCCGGGCCTTGATAAGTGGTGACCACTGTGTAAAAAAAAAAAAAAAAAAGTAAATATGCAATTGTAATATTTAACGTGAAGTAGTTTTTTTCTTTTTTTTTTACAAAGTAGTCACCACTTATCAAGGCTCGGAAGCCACTCGGGGATAAGGGTTATTGTGTGTACAGTAATCAATGGGATAGTATCGTAGTAATCGTTAGTATTGGAGATCTGATAAAGTGTCTTACTTAAGGAGGCGGTTCATCAGGAATTTGTTTATGTTGGACTTTAAGACATCCAGGTTATAGTCAGGTGGGAAAGTATAGGTTTGACAATAAAATGTATTGAGCTCTGGAATTGACGGCAAAGATGTTTTGAAAGGCTGTGATTTTAGGTAAGTAAGGAAACAAGAGTAAAATGAAAACCAGATTGTGATAAATACAGCGAGTTGATCGAAAACCGAATAACAGGCTAAATTGATTTCAACAAGCGAAAGGGATTTGTGCTTGACTTCTCCAATGGGACATTTCTTAAAGAGATATAAAGCAATATAAACTATTGAGAAAGCATTCTGCTTGACGTACATGTATGGAGTATTGCTGCTATATTCGGGCTGATTCATCTGCTACTAGTCTCTCGCTCCTAGACAAAGTCCAAAAAAGTCGCCAACCTGATAGGTCCTGAACTGTCATCCAAGCTTCAGCCTCTGTCCCATCGGCGAAATGTTGTATCCCTCTGCCTGTGTTACAAGCACTGTAACGGTGAATGCTCTGACGAACTGCAAGCACTTGTACCCCTTCAACGTAAATATCCCCGACAGACCCGACAAGCAGCTAAATCCCACCCTTTTACAGTAGAGATCCCCAGATGTAAGAGAGCCTTCTACTCCAGTAGTTTCTTCCCCAGAACCGCTAGACTTTGGAACTCCCTTCCCCAACTGTACTGACATGCAGAAGTTACCGTGTAACGTGAACCGACATCTTACTGCCCAACTCCCCACATAGTACCCCTGTAGCTTATGTCCTCGATAGTAGCCCCCTACATCAAAGTGGTGATGTGCCTTGTTTGGGGTGAAAATGTTATAAAAAAAATATTATAAGAGAAGGATATATGGCACTATGAGTTGTAATGAATGTACAGGGTGGAACAATAAAATTGTCGCCCAACAAAAGACGACATAATTCCATTTCCGTTTGATGAAAACCGTTTGTGTGTGTGTGTGTGTGTGTGTGTGTGTGTGTGTGTGTGTGTGTGTGTGTGTTTCAGATCATCTACTAGTTGGTTAGTTGTGTACAAATCCCAAAAAGTGATAGGTGCCTTCTATCATGTCTGAAAGTGACACAATGTTCAACTGTACAACTTATGCTCTCTACCGATCATGACAACAGGACCATTGCCAGCACCTTCAAAATGCATATACGTTCAACGCTTGAAGGCACAGCTCAACAAAGTTTCCAACCACGCTTATGATATTTAGTGTGGTTTCAAATGAGGACCACCTCATGCCACCTCACATCTTCTAAATCGGTTTGAAAGTAAAAACAAAAGTGTACCTGGGTGTGCTGAAGAGTGTGGTGATTCCCTGGTGCAATCAGATGGTGTCTTGCAGATCCTGGGTGTGGCAGCAGGACTCGGCGCCGGCTCACAAGTCTAAAGAGATCCAGGTTTTGCTTCCGAACAAGCGCTACAACTTTGTGCCTTTCTCTCACTGGCCCACTTCCTCCCTCGACCTGAACCCGATTGACTACTTCATTTGGTCATACGTCAAGAGCATCACCAACATGACCTCCCACAACCACAACACCAAAGCCAGCCTGATCACTGCTATCTATCAAGTATTCGCCGAGCTCCTTGTGGAACTTGTGGAAAAGGCATGCTGCCAGTTTAGGACGCATATCGAGACGATGATTGAAGCTGAAGGCGGCTACATTGAATAGATGTCGGTTCTACTACATAATCAAGTCACCTGAATTGATTATTTCAATAAAAGTTTTAAAATAAAGTTGTAGTGTTGTTTTCTTCAGGGTAACATTTGTATCGTTCTTGTTATCTTGTGATTGGTCATCAATTCAGAAACGGTCTCCGACAACCCATTATTTCTATACTTCGAGTAAATATATACTCCTACTAACTACCTTTTTGTTGTCTTCTTTCTTTTCCGCCTTTAGGAACACAGCAGTATATTATCTATGAACAATGAAACAGAGGAAGATGTAAATATCAATACGAACAATAAGAAAGACACTAGTTTTTTTTTAATTACAAATTAGAGATGTGGTGTGAGGCTATATCAGCCATGAAAATTACAAGATTCTCTATTTGTAATATATGGAGTGAGATGTGAGGCGACGCATGTTTAATATATGTGTTAGGGAAATAAGAGTTGTCTCGCTTTATATTTATATCTATTGTTGATATTGTTTGATGTATATTGGTTTTTGCAGGTCAGATAATACAGTTTGTTTGATGAGAATGTGGCCGACGCCCGGCACTCATACGGTAGAAGAACGGCGCATAGTAGATAGAGTTACATGTATAAGATGTACACAGTACAAAAGTACAGTATGAAGGCAAGGCATAATGAAAGACGTATAAAATACGTCATAATCGTAAACATATACAAATCATTATCACAGACCACAACCTAAATAAAAAAAACAAACAATCCTAATATGAATAGATTAAACCCCAATAAAGCAGCAATACTTTTCTCTTTGTCAGAAACATCGTTTAAGGAATATGAAGACTAAAAGGCAAAATAAAGACGCGAGGACACTTTGGAAAAACGATATGCAATAAAATTTGTTTAAAACTTGGAAAAAATGGCACAGAAACGTACGTAATGCTTCAGACTGATTTGGAACCATCGTGCATGAATCGAGCATTAGTTTTTGAGTGACATAAGAGATTCAAGTAAGGCAGGGAGTCTGTTAGGGATGCTGAGAGGTGTAGGAGGAGTAAGGAAGTCAGAACACCAGAGTTGATTGGCCAAATAAAGAATTTCATGGATAAGGACCGTCGTGTGCCTATAGAGACATTAAGTGCAGTTTGATGTCAGTGTGGGAACTGTACACACGAGGAACTGAAAATGTGGAAGATTTGTGCAAATGCATCAATCCACAACTTCATTCTTTTCACAAACTATTTGACCAAGATGGGAATCAAGACAGTTCCTCGCCCTCCTTATAGTCCAGACATTTCTCCCTGTGACTTTTAATTATTCCCTAATTTCAAGGAAAACCTTAGAGGCTGTTATTATGAGACAATTACGAGATGACAGAGGCTATGTCGAGGGTCATTTTCACGCTTACACAAAAGGACCTTTATGGGGCCTTCAAGAAGTTGTGTAAGTGTATTGCAGCCAAAGGAGAATGCTTCAAAGGAAACTAGTGTTTCACATGTGTACTATAAATAGAAGTGGTCATATGGAAAAAAAGTGTGGAAGCTTATTAAAGGCACTTTTACTTCCCTTTTCCCGTTTAGCAGACAGGGTTCTCTTTCTCACTTCCGTTGGGTAGTTAGTGGGTAGGGTGACGTGGGGGTAGGGCGGGTGCTTCGTTTCTGTGGGCAGAGAGGTCTATCCCCTCTCTCTCTTAATTGCGACGCGGCACTCTGACCCGCTAGCACCCACTGTGTCTTTCTTCTCTGCTCTCCCCCCTCGCGGGGGGATTCGAGCTGCTAACCCGACATCCTCGTGAGGGGAGGTCAAAAACACTAATCTCTTCTAAGCCCCTCCTCCACCTCCACCCTCTCCATTCCCCTGGGTTTTCTTTTCTCCCCGCTACACTTTGGTCTGCGTCAGCGGCCAGTAGTTCCACCACCACAATGCCAGGCAGGCGGACCATACCGGTCCAAATGCGGAACATCGCACCCCTCGAGGACTACCCCACGAAGGGAGCTAGGCTTTCTTCCCAGAAGATGAAGGCAGAAGGCAAGGTAGGGCCGCAGCCCGCGGCGACCTTGTACAAGAGCGACGAGGTAGGGCCGCAGCCCGCGGCGACCCCAGGATACGCTACAGAAGCAACGGCTCCTCACGAGGACGACATCTCTGGAAAAGGCGCAGCCAGGACACCAGAGGGAGGAAATTCTGGGCCAGTGACACCCATAGGCTCGGAGCTTATCAAAGGAATGCCGGGGCAAGTTTCTCCCGCTCCCCTAAAGGGCGACTCCCCTTCAGTGGAAAAGGAAGACGAGAGCGGCAAATCCGAAGATCTGTTCCTCAACACACTCACCTCCATTAAGTCACTCTTCAAGGATGGAGCAAAAGATTTGGCCTCCAACACTCCCCAAGAGGGCAATGACCAGAAGGTAGCGGAAGAAGGGAACAGCAACGCATCTGCCTGCGCCGACCTAATCAAACGGGCAGGAACTACACCACCCCCAGCCGCCACACCTCCTACATCATCTGCCGGAGGCGTATCCCCAGGAGGGGAATCATCACCAAGCCCCAAGGAAAAAGGTGCTCAGCAGCCTCCCAAGAGGAGGAAAGGAGCAACCCAGAGGGACGGCCACAGCCAGGATGTTAACGTATCGGTAGACTGGCCAGCGCTGTCTCCCAACATTGAGATGAGCCAAGTGGACCCCAAACCCGGCCAATCCAACAGTAAAGGAGCAGTGCCAGCAACCCCGCGCACAGAGCCAACTAAAACTAAGCACAGCGCAAACACGGTGAAACAAAAATGTAGTAGGCAAAAAAAAATAAATAAATAAATGTTCTGTCAGCAACAGTACAACTTCAAAATAGTCAATATCGCCCACCTCCAGAAGAGAGGGAATTCCTGTCCGTGGTAAAAGAAGACACAATCCAATCGCCAGAAACACCCACACACACAGTTTGCAGGACACTGCCGACTCGTCTCTAGCCTCCTGCTTTTATAGTGGCCGGGAATTATCCATTTGCATAATCACATGAGACAGAAACGTGATTTTCCGAGAGTTGCATGGGGTAAATGCTAATAAAAACCCCCGGACGCCATCTTGGAATTCTCTTTTTCCCCCCAACTGGTGACACAACAGATGTACTCGAGGTAAGCTCTTTTCCCCCTCATTTTAGTTATTGCTACTTCTGCTACACACGGCATGGGGCCCTCAATCCCAAGAAGAGCAGCTGACACCCGAGGGCTACAGAGAACTGTTTTCCTCGACTTACAAGGAGTATACAAAAGGAAACATCATCCTTCCCCGCCCTGGACAAGTCGAGGAATTGGAAAAGCGGGTTCTCTCCCTGGTCACTTCAGACCTCAGAACCAGGAGTCTCACGGGAGTCAGCAAGGAGACAATGATTGAACTCCTTCTGGACCAAAACATTCCGGCAAAATACGTTTGCAGAAGACGTTATGCGATGTGGGACATGCTGCTCTCTAGTCAAGAAGAAGCGGCAAGACTGTCCAGGACAGACCGGAACTGGAAAAACATCTGCATCCAGCCGGAATACCTGAACAAACGTAGAACTAATGTCACCATACTGAATGTTACATGTCACTTAAGGGCCAAACAACTGGGTGCCATACTCAGCCAGTACGGTGACGTGGAGGCTGTAACCCCGGTCAAGGGCCAACGCAACGTGTTGACCGGGGACTACAAAATACAGATGGTCTTGAGCAGAGCAGAATTCGACAAAATTCCGGCGATGCTCAAGTTCGACAAGTGGACAATGTCAGTGATTGTGGAGGGAAGAAAACCACAGTGCTGGTATTGTCAGAAACAAGGCCACATGGCCAAGGACTGCCCAAAAACCACCCCGGCCAAGGTCCTGGAAAAAACATCAGACAAGGCGACGACTGACGCAGTCCCAACCAGAGCGCCATCAATGCTTCAGACTCCCTCAGCAGCAGAGGCTGGATGGTCGACGGTCACCAGGAAGGGTAAACCCTCCAAAAACTTACCCAAGCAAGTGGTGATCAAAGACCCTCCCGAAAAAGCCACTAGTGTTTCGGCCATGGAAGTGAAGGCACCCTCTTCCTCTGGCAAGAGGAAGCTACAAGAGTCCGAGGAGGAGGAGGGGGCATCCGAAGAAGAGGCCGGCCAACCCAAAACGACCAGCAACAATGTCACAGGGACCACAAAGGAGGAGAGAAAGACGAGGAGGAAGAAAAGCGGGAGAACCAAAGCTACTTCCTCGGACATTACCACCAGTGAAACCCCCTTACCCCCAACCCCCATTCAGCCAGAGCCAAAAACCCCCTCCCCTCCAAAATCCCCCAAGAAGTCATCCCGGCACCCCTCTGGAGACACTGTTAAAGGGACTAAAAATCCTCCAAGCCCCCCTACTCAGGACACTCCTCCAAGTCCGGTCACTACTCCCACCCCTTTTCTTCCCCCTCCTCCCCCTCCTACCCCCAAAGAAGACCAGGTCACTGCGACGAAAGTCCGTACAGAACGGACTAAGAAGTTTCCCTTCCTGCCAGGAGACAGGATATGCGAAACGGGCTCTCTACTACAAATTCCGGAGTTGAAAGGGAGGCAGAAAGCACAATACAAGAAGCTTCGGAACTTTGTGTTCATTGGGGCGGAAAACATTACCAACCCCAGTAACTTTAAAGATGCGCCAATGCTGACAACCTTTGTTCGGGAGAACAAAGACTCCAGAACTCAAGCCCTCTGGAATATGCTAGAGGCAGCGAGGGATGCCATAAAGGGCCAGCAGCTGGTGGACATGGAGCACCCGTCGCTCAGAAAAATAAACTTTCAGTGTGAAGGCAGAATCCCCATCTACTGTCATCCTTCCTTCTACAGGGCGTTAAAACTAACCTTTCCCCTGGACGTGGGAGGCGTGGCTAAGGATGGACAGCCTTCTACGGATTCACTTACCGGCAGCCTTGGCCAGGCCTTCTACGTCCTCACGGCCGAGGATTTCAGACCCGTCTGTGACACTGCTTAAGGTAAGTGAACATGTCTGAACTTGGCCACTTTTAATGTGAGGGGCATCAGGTGTCGAAGCAAGGCCTCGCGCATTGTGACAGACTTGGTGTCCCTTAAGGTAGATATTGCCGCTATCCAGGAGACCACTTTATTTGTGACGGAGATTGTCAGGTGCTGGTGAACGACTATGATGTTTACTCAGCATATGGCAATACTTATAGTCGTGGAATCTCCTTGCTAGAGAGTCGCACCTTGTCAACGTCGGTGAATGTTGTTCACGCAGGCGAGGATGGGCGGCTAGTCGTTGTTGATGTTGCCGTTAATAGTAGTGTTTTTCGGATTTTCGCTGTTTATGCTCCCAATTCTGCTGTAGAGAGGGCATCCTTTTTTCGACGGTTGGAGGGCTTCCTAGTGGATCCGGAACGGTTAGTTTTAATGGGTGATTGGAATGCAATCCTTGATCCCAATATAGATAAGGTCGGGGGGGGGGGCTAGTGGGTCGGTGCGGTGTGACAGCACTCTGTTCGACCTGATGGCCTCGTGCGATCTCGTCGACAGATTCCAGCTGGATCAATACTGGAAGTTCAACAGACCTTGTTGGAGTTGGAGGACTACCGGTTGAAGGTTACCGAATTAATTCAGCGGGCTTTAGTGGGGGCGGTTACAGGTAGTAAGTGGTGGGTTAGTCTTAAGGCCAAAATTAGGCGCTTCTCTGTCCAATACAGCCAACGCCTCGCGTTAGATAAGGCTAAGGCAAAGAAGTGCTTAGAGGATAAGCTGACCCGGGCGGTAAAGTACATAACCTGGAAGGACATGCCCTAGTTTCGACTCGGGAGATCTGCGAGGGGTTTCAGGAGCATCTATCGGAGCGCTTCACCCAACTACCCAGACTCAGGGTCGAGGAGTTTGGCAGCTATTTGGCTGACTCCCCCGCTTCATGGCGGCTCGGGCGGATAGCTGTGATGGTCTTGTTACTGAGCATGAGGTCATTACTGCGTTGAAGCAGGTCGGCTACAACAAATCCCCGGGGCTTGATGGTTTACCCTACGAGTTCTACTTGAGGCTGTCGCCCATGTTGGTCCCTATTCTGAAGGATATGTTCAACCATTGGTTTGCTCAGGGTTCCATCCCTGGACAGGTGACCAAGGGAGTGATCACATTGCTGAGGAAAGGTAAACGGCATGGTAAGGTAGAAAATTTTGACGATTTTAGGCCCTTGACTCTGCTAAACACAGAGTTAAAGATTTTGGCAAAGATTCTTGCGAATCGTTTGCAGGTTGTCATCACTGACTTGATCGAACCGGACCAGACTTATGCTGCGAAGGGGAGATCGATTCAAGACAATTTGCATTTGATACGCTCGATCATAAAGGAGACAGAAGACGACGCCGAAGCCACGCTGATCAGTTTAGATCAGTCCAAGGCATTCGATAGGGTCGACCATCGGTTCCTGGGAGCTGTGCTAGAGGCCACCGGATTTAATCCGGACTTCCGCAAGTGGATCTTTGTCCTGTATGATAGGCTGACGGTAGCGGTGCAGATCAATGGTAAGCTGTCGGAGTCATTCGCTGTCTCTCGGTCGGTGCGTCAGGGTTGTCCGCTGTCGCCTCTGTTGTACGTCCTGGCGTTGGAACCTCTCCTTCGCAAGTTAAGGGATGAGGCGGCTACACCAGTCCTGCGCGGAATAGCCCTCCCTGGAGGCACACGAGCCAGGGTTTCCGCGTTCGCTGATGACATCACCGTGTTCTAGTCTTGCCACACAGACGTTCAAGCAGTGGTCGAGATGCTCGCTCGATACGAAGAAGTCACAGGGGCCATCTTCAACCGCAGCAAGTCTGTTGGCCTGCGGTTGGGGGCCTGGACCGGGGTAAACTCGCTTCCAGGTATTTTCAGCTGGACCGATGGACCGGTCTGTATTCTCGGTGTCTGGTTTGGACCGGGACTTCAGCTGGAAAAGAATTGGTCGGAAGTATATGGCAAGGTCAAATCGTCGGTGAAGACTTGGATTGGAAGGAAATTGTCCTTGAAGGGTCGGGCGGAGGCGTGTGCTACATACGTCTTTCCACTCATCCTTTACCGATTGTCTGTACTTCCTCTCCCTGCAGAACAACTAACCCGCTTGCAAGGGCACCTCGATTCACTATTGTGGAATGATGGTAAGCATTATGTCTGCAGAGAGGTCTGTGTCCAAAGTCCGAGCGAGGGAGGCCTGGGTCAGCCCAGTCTCTTGTGTCATAGAAATGCCGAGAGATTGGCTTTCCTGGGTCGTTCGCTTGAAGAAGACATTCCTTGGGTCCCTGTGGTTGAGAACTCGTTTCCCAATCTCAAAGCCAACCCCTCGGTAGAAGGTCGTCGTAGACCGAGGGGGAAGTCTAAGTTCTTCTCCGAATGCCGGACCGCTCTTAGAGCTTTGCCGGGGGACCAGTGTCCTCGATCAGCCAAGAAAGAAACTTTATCGGAAGCTAGTGGAGGGGACCGCGAAGGATCCACTTTGTAGGCGGATGGGATGGTCGATGGAGGTTGTCCGTTCTCATTGGAGTTGGGCGCCGGGACGGGAGATTCTGAACAACTCGGAATTTTCCCTCACCTGGCGACTGGTCCGAAACGTGCTGCCCCTTCTCGACGAACTCTGCTGGTATAAAGAACATACGAGGGGCTTCTGTCCCCGCTGTGACGAACGCGAGCCCGAAACGATCGGGCACGCGTTTTTTAGTTGCAGCCGGATCCAGCCCTTATTGGAGTACATCGGGGGGGTAACGGTTCGCATCGATGCCGAATGTCCGCTCGATCTCGACGAAGGTTATTTTGTGTACAACATGGAGCCGTCGCTCCCCAGGGAGGAAAGAATAGTTTCCCTGGCGATCCTGGCAGTAGCGCGCATGGTGATTTGGATCATGCGCCTCAAGTTGGTCTGCGAAGGGACATCTGTTCCGGATCGGGATCTGATCGTTTACTTTAAACATTTGCTTAAAGTAAAGATCAGATGCGATTGGAGGGGGTTGCCTAGAGTGGAATTTGACGAGGTGGGTGCATAGCACTAGTTTGTGCATCCATTGAGGAGCCAAGTTTCAATACATGTTCCCTCCTTAAGCATGGCACGGGCACTGCTGGGGCCTTCGGAACCCATCCCGCTTAGGTTCTAGCTAAGAAAAACTTAAGAAGACCCTTGACTGGTGGTATAAATGAGATCCTGTCCCTGATTTTATTTTTTGGTACTAGAGAACCTCTGAGTCTGCCCATCCCCTTTGTGCCACATCCTTGCTTTTGCAACATCCCCGGTCACTCCCCTACTCAGAGGTCACCTTCCAACCCTCCTCCACCCGTTGCTTTTTCTCCCACTTCCATTAAGGTATTTTCCCCAATCCCCATTAGGGATCGCCCTGCTTGTTTTCGGTTCCCCGGAAAACAGTGGGGGGTCTAGTGACCTAGATTAGTACAAGGGGGGGGGGGGGTCTCACTAACAACCCAGTAGGATTTATCTTTTGTTTTTGATATGAACACCTTTGATTAGTTTTCCCCACTCCACGAACAATCTTTCTCTTAATTCAAAAACTTTTTATTTTCTAATGAAATTGAATTTTATTTTTTTACACATGCACACACACAAAATATTTATGAAAAAAAAAAAATGCATACACAAACACACAGACAACTGTTTATAAATTGTAAATATGTTTTTGACTCTTAAACGCTGGGGATTTATTAGTTAGATTAAGATCCATAGAGTGAATGAGGTATTTTGGTAAATGTTGCCAGTCAAGAGTAAGACTCCAAAGTCTACATTTATTACTTTTAATCACTTTAGTCACAAAAACCCTGAACCCTCCCTAATTTCTTGTAGGGCCTTGTGCCTAATTTTGTTGTTTAAAAATCTTCTTTTTTTTTTACTTAATTGTATTTTCAAAATTTTAAAAACAATAAAATATATAAACAAGATCAAAGTGTAGTATCTGTTCCGGCAGATACTGCAAGCAAAGACCATATGTGGGGCAACCCCACATATAAGACTTTGGTCAATGTAGGGGCAACCCTTCATACCAATTGTCACTATCCAGCTCCCCTACTCCCCGGGGAGTTGGTCCCCATTTCCCCTTCACTCCTCACATTAAAAAGCGGCATTGTGCCTAATTTGCTCAGTGGGGGAGCAAATAAATACCTCAAAGTGTAGTATCTGTACTTCAGGCATTGTAAATAGGAACATGACATTCGTTTTAACACCACATGGATTTTCTAACCTTTAGTCTTCGCTCATACTCAAATGAAAATACTTTTTTAATTATTTTGCAATATGAAAGTAATATGTGTTTTAAAGGTTCTAAAAGGGTAAACGTGTTCAATAACTGATCCTAATTGAGTTGCCAAACTATTTGAAGCCAAATCTTGCAGAAAAAGGCCAAAAATGGCCAAATTGATAACTATAGCCAGATTTTCACACAAAAAAGACAAATTAAAAAAATAAAGATTTTGTGCGTAAATATATAAATATTTATGTATTTTACACGTCAATATTGTTATTTTTTATTATACGTGTGTAAATTGGGGATGTTTTAAACCGACGCATTTAATATAAATTTATACATTGAAGAGTTTCGCTTCCAAATAATCACGTATTTTTTATTACGATTTGTTAGCATAAAAAAATACGGAATTTTATTAAAAGATGTTAAGGGATAAACCATTAACATCCTCAGTTATGTCCCTTTGATTTCTAACTCTCCCTTGTAAGGAGTCCTTTTCTTTCTCTTTTTCTTTTCTCTTTGAGTGAATAAACACGTGGCGAACTTTTCTCCTGTTGTGTCGACTTTCGTTATTTTTCCCGACCACCAAATTATATCAAACATGTCAAGTGTAACAGGTTATGGGCCTAGGTTGCTAATGTTTGATGGCGATGAGAACAATTATGAAATGTTCGAAATAAAATTCATGGGATTTTTACACAGACTAAAATTGAAGGCTGAATTAAAAAAGGAAGATGGCGAGATAGACCAACAGAAAAATGAAGACATCTTTGCCGAACTTGTCCAAGTACTGGACGATAGGAGTTTAGCCCTGATTATGCGAGATGCAAAGGACAATGGAAAGAAGGCATTGAAAATCCTCAGGGAACATTATTTATCCCAAGGCAAACCAAAAATAATTGCTTTATATACGGACCTATCAACCCTCCGATAAAATGACGACGAAGATGTCACAGGGTACGTAATACGAGCAGAAAAGTCAATTGCTGCCCTACGAAACTGTGGCGAGACAATTTCGGACCCACTGGCGATAGCCATGTTACTCAAAGGACTACCAGCATCATTTAATACCCTAAAAGTGATAATTACACAAAGAGAAACGCCCCAAACTCTGATAGAATTTAAAGCATCTCTCCGAGCTTATGAGGAAAACTCTACACAAAAAATCGAGGAGGAGGACGAGGAGGAATCTATCATGAAAGCCTCGTATAAAAAAGAGACCCCCCATCATGTTTTCGGTGTAACAGAAATGGCCACTTTGCAAAAAATTGTCATAAGAACAGGTGGTGCAGATTTTGCGAAACCAGGACACACGACACAAAATTCTGCAGGAAAATACAGCGGACTACTGCCGAAGAAAACAATCACTCATACTACAAGGTAAGAGTAAACCCAAATGTCATTTCTGAAAATTTTGAACTATTAATTGATTGTGGGGCTACTACACATATTATAAATGATAAAAAATTTTTTATTAATTTTGAGCATAACTTTAACCCAGAGGAACATTATATTGAGCTTGCTGACGGATCAAAAAACAATAACTTAGCGTTAAAGAAAGGAACGGCAAAAGTATCGCTATATGATATAGATAAAAAGAGACACGACATCTATCTAAAAAACGCCTTATTCGTGCCTACATTTACACAAAATATATTGTCTGTCCAGGCCGCTGTAGAGAAGGGTTGCAACGTGAAATTTTCCCAAAACCATGCCATGCTAAGCACCAAAGATGGCGTTAAATTTAAAATAAAGAAAAGAGGGAAACTTTATTATTTAAATAAATGTGTAACAAACAGTGTAAATAATACAAAACACGCTTTAAACACGTGGCACAAAATTTTCGGCCATTGCAATATTCCTGATATTTTAAAAATGTCAACTGTGGTTGAGGGAATGACCATTACTGAAAAAGACAGTAACACACCGTGCGAAACTTGTACCCTCGGAAAAATGCAGGATATCCGTTCAAGAAAACCAGACGAAAGAGCCAAGTACCCTTTGGAACTAGTCCACTGCGACTTGGCAGGTGGAATAGAGCCTGTCGGTATTGGTGGGTTTCGGTACGCCATAACATTTACGGACGATTATTCAGGCTATGTAATGGCATATCTCCTCAGGAACAAAAGCAACACAGTCGATGCTACAAAACAGTTTTTAGCCGATAGCGCTCCTTATGGAAATGTTAAGAAAATAAGAAGTGATAATGGTACTGAATTCACATCAAGAGAATTCAAATCACTTCTTATCCAACACAAAATCCGACATGAAACATCAGCACCATATTCACCGCACCAAAATGGAACTGCGGAGCGGGGATGGAGAACTCTTTTCGAAATGTCGAGATGCATGCTTATAGAGTCCCATTTAACACACGAACTCTGGCCTTATGCTTTCCTGTGTGCAACCTACATCCGAAATCGATGTTATAACCATAGGATAAAATTAACACCTTATGAGGCATTAAAGAATAAAAAACCAAATGTTGAAGACATGAACATTTTTGGAACAATATGCTACGCTCACACTCAAAATAAAAAAAAGTTAGACCCCCGGTCGGAAAAGGGTATTTTTGTAGGCTACGACAAATACAGCCCAGCCTACTTTGTTTACTTTGACGAAAAGAAATCTGTAAAAAAGATACGATTAGTAACTTTCACAAATAAATTCGTCAGTGTAAGGGAGAGAACTCCGGCTATCCCAAAAAATAATTACATTGACCAACTTTAATCCCCTCTATAAATACAAATCATCCCCGATTCAGTGAACACGAAATCAATGACCATGAAACAAATGAACTTGCCCATGATCCCCACCAAGGTAATGCTGAAAATAGTGAAAATCAAGTAGGGGAACAGACAAATAACAGAATTAATGACAATATTGGAAACAGAAATCAAAGATATCCACTAAGGCAGAGAAAACCGCCCCCTTACCTAATAGACTATGACACCAGTAATAACCCAAGTGATGAAGAATATATAAACTCGTGTGAAACAAAAATTATCCCTGGATCATACCAGGAAGCCATTAATTCCCCGGATGTAAACAAATGGAAATTAGCAATGGAAAGGGAAATGAATTTCTTAAAGGAAAACAACACTTTCACGCTGACAACCCTCCCTGAAAACAAAAATGTAGTTGGGGGAAAATGGGTGTATAACATCAAAAAAGACGACAAAAATGATGATGAGTACAAAGCCAGATATGTTGCTAAGGGATACAGCCAGATAAAGGACATAGACTATCACGAAACCTATGCACCTACCACAAAAATGACCACCATTAGAATCCTAATGCAATTTGCTATGCAATATGATCTAATAATACGTCAGATGGATGTCAAATCCGCATACTTAAATGCCAATATACAGGGTGGTCAAAAAGTCAGGTAACATGTTAAAGGTAGAAAAAACAATATGATCCATTATAATCTCTATTCGTTTAATATTATTTGTTTAAATATTTGAGTGTAATATTAAACTACCCCTCCTGATTTCTGGCTTTGGGGCTATGTAAAGGATAGCGTTTATGGCAAGAAGCCTGATACAATAGCGTCTTTAAAGTTATTTATTGAAGAGAAGATTGCGCGGATATCAGCTGACATGATTACACGTGTTACACAATCAGTGGTTAATCGCTTCCAGCGATTGATAGAGAGAAATGGACGACAATTAACAAAATAAACATATTTCATGTTTGTTTCATTTTATATTTCAATGCATGGTACTTAAATATACGTGTATTACTAATATCGTTTTTCTTTAAAATGTTACCTGACTTTTTGACCACCCTGTAGACTGTGACATTTATACCCAACAGCCAGAAGGATACAGAGTTCCAGGCAAGGAAAGACTTGTTTGGAAATTAAATAAGTCGCTCTATGGGCTAAAGCAGAACGGTAAAAATTGGAACGACCTACTAATCAAAGAACTTCTGCTTGAAAATTTTAAGCAAAGCCTTATCGATCCATGCATGTTTGTGAAAGTAAACGAAGGTAAGAGAATCATTATCCTCGTATGGGTAGACGATATCTTAATCGCGGCAAATAGTTTAAACACTATAACAGAAGTTAAGACCCGACTCAAGCAGAAGTTCGACATGAAAAACTTGGGGCAGATCTCACGATTTCTGGGTGTAGATTTTATCATCGAAGGAAACAAAATAGAGATGAATCAACGAGCATATACGGAAAAATTATTAGAAAAATTCGATGTTAGACTGCAAGCCAAGATCAACACCCTGTGAACAAAAATTAACCTTTTCTCAGGAAGCGGAAGCCTTTGATCCCACTAGATACAGAGACGCTATAGGAAGTTTGGTGTATCAACTTGCACCAGACCTGGCATTTCATAGGTTGTAAACAAATTATCGCAATACAATCAAAGTCCCACAATTGAACACTGGAATGCAGTTAAACATGTTTTCAGATACCTAAAGGGAACCCTTGTTTTTTGTTTATCTTTCAGGAAATGTGAAAGCGGCCTGCAGTTGACGGGATATACTGATGCTGATTGGGGTAGCTCTGAAGACAGAAAGAGTACGTCAAGATATTGCTTCTCCCTAAATGAGGAAGGACCAGTCATTACCTGGAAAAGCAAGAAGCCGCCCACAGTAGCGTTATCCACATGTGAGGCAGAATATACGGCAATGACGCCAGCTATACAAGAGGCACAATACCTTTCGCAGTTGGTAAATGAAATCGGCTACCCAAGGAAATGGGAACAAGCAATAGTATATTCCGACAACCAGAGTGCAATCTGCATAGCAAAAAATTCCATCACATGCCAGCGAATAATGCACATAGATATTAAGTACCACTACATAAGGGACAAAATAAACAAGGGTATGATCAAATTAATCTATGTGCCGACTGACCAAAATACTGCAGATTGCTTTACTAAACCCATGGCTAGAACTCGCCTACATTGCGTAAAAGCAAAATTATCAGGATGTTAAGTTTAAGCGGGGGTGTTAAGGGATAAACCATTAACATCCTCAGTTATGTCCCTTTGATTTCTAACTCTCCCTTGTAAGGAGTCCTTTTCTTTCTCTTTTCCTTTTCTCTTTGAGTGAATAAACACGTGGCGAACTTTTCTCCTGTTGTGTCGACCTTCGTTATTTTTCCCGACCGCCAAATTATATCAAACATGTCAACTGTAACAAAAGAAATGCGTTGCGGAAATAAAAAAAAAAAAGTTCGTTTTATTTCGTTCAGTAAAGTTCTGTATTTTTTTTTTTTTTTTTTGGCATGATAAAAAAAACGCAAATATTTGGGAGCTAACCGCTTTAATTTAGTCCAGAGTTAACATCTTCAATATAGCCATATTCTTTATATAGTATTAATAAAGTAATGTTCAAGGTTAAAAAAAAAAAAGTTAAATTGGTTGTTTCTCGCCGCCTTTTACATTCACCTTAATTTGACGACATTTACAGGTTTTTTGGGTAATCTGTTAATGAATCACATGCAAAATTGTCGTTATAAGCCAAACGACGCGCGCACGTGCGTTGTTTGGCTGACCGCCGGGAAGCATAATGTTATTACATAAAATCTATTTGTCGGCGACAATCTTACATACGATATTCATTATCATGAATTTAGGAAAACTCGTCCCGGGAAAACTCGTCTCCGGAAAACTCGTCTCCGGAAAACTCGTCCCCTTTCGCTAGGTAGGAAAACTCGTCCCTTATTGAATAAATATAGATTGAAAACACATTTTATGATCGTTCTTGAAGGAGATATTGCTTTTAAAATAGACTATACCCCCCCACCCCTAATATTTTTTTTTTAAATATTTTTACTTGTTTAATTTTTTTTTTTTTTTTTTTTTTTAAATAAAATCGATTTTCTAGTGTCCGTTTTTTACCTAACTGGCTAAGTTCTTAGTGGTTTCACTTATTTTAAAGCGTTTATTATGTTCATAAACGAGACCGCATATTTTTTTTTATATTAATATAAAAAGAATTTACTTATTTACTGCTGTTTATAAAAGGGTAAAATCGATTTTTCTACCTCGCCGACTATGTTGTTTGTTGTTTAATTTATTTGGGATCGTTTATTTGGCAAAGAAAAAAAAAACACAGAAAACAAACAAAAAACATGTCGAGTGTTACGTGAGAACGAGAAATAATATCCGGTATATCACATTTTACGGGTCTTGATAATCGCTAAAAAAAAAAAAAAGAAAATTAAAGAAATTACTGAAGGAGATGTGGTTTTAAAAAGAAAATAATAAATTTTAATATTTTTTAAAATATAATTTAGAGAGAGGGGGGGGGGTAAAAACTATATCTCCCTCCGAAAAACAACCAACAAAAAATGAAATTAAAAAGATTCTTGATAAACGATAGCGGAGTTTTCAATAAAATTCATTAATAAATTTATTTAGTGATTACTTTTTCTCTTAATGATTGATTTTAGAATTTTGAAGTAAAAATTAAAAAAATTAAAAATGAGTTAACGAGAGATTGTTAGCACACGGCATCTCTCGCGCCAAAAAAATATTTCGCTTTTAATTTATTAGTTAATTTTTGCAAAATTTGACAGGACGACAATAAATGTTGATAATTGATAAAATTATAATTTTAAATAACGGCTGAGTGCATTTGGTATGAGAGAAAACGAAAACATAACAACAAAAAAAACTATCATAATTAAAAAAAAAAACAAAAAACAAAAAAGTAACGAAGAATCGAATCGCTCCCTGTTTTTTAATTTTTTTGTTTTGTTTTTATGACTCCAAAAAACATCGTTAAAATAAGAACAAAAAAAATTGTAATTAACTTTGTATGAACATAATAAACGCTTTAAAATAAGTGAAACCACTAAGAACTTAGCCAGTTAGGTAGAAAACGGACACTTAGAAAATCGATTTTATTTAAAAAAAAAAAAAAAAAAAAAAAACATTAAACAAGTAAAAATATTTTTAAAAAATATTATGGGAGGTGGGCTATAGTCTGTTTTAAAAAACAATATCTCCTTCAAGAACGATCATAAACTGTGTTTTCAATCGATATTTATTCAATAAGGGACGAGTTTTCCTACCTAGCGAAAGGGGGCGAGTTTTCCGGGGTCGAGTTTTCCGGAGACGAGTTTTCCGGGGTTGAGTTTTCCGGAGACGAGTTTTCCGGAGACGAGTTTTCCCGGGACGAGTTTTCCGGGCACCCATTATCATAATACCGGAGAACATATAAATATCGTCCAATCGCATGGAAATAAAAATTTTAAAAAACTTTCGTATGTTTTAAATTTGTTTTTTGTTTTTTTTTTTTTTTTTTATTTTTATTTTTTAAGAGAAATCTTAACATAAAAGACGCAAATATTTGGGAACTTAACTTTTCAATATACTTTTTTTTATTATTCAATTTTCACGAGAGATAAGTTGTAGGGATATTAAGAACGGAGATGAGTAGCAAGATGTCTGTTCATAATACACTTGAACTTCTGCATGTCAGTACAGTTGGGAAAGCAGAATCCCAAAAGGGAGTTCCACAGACCCCGCAGTTCTGGGGAAGAAACTATTGGAGTAGAGGGCTTTCTTACACCTAGGGATCTCTACTATGTAGGGGTGGGATTTAGCTGCTTGTCGGGTTTGTCGGGGGTATTTAGGTCCAGGGGGGCACAAGTGCTTGTAGTTCGTCAGAGCATTCGCCAGTAAAATACTTATAGAACAGGAAGAGGGATGCAACATTTCGTCGATGGGACAGAGGCTGAAGCTTAGATGACAGTTCAGGACCTATCAGGTTGCCAACTCTCTTTTGAACCCTTTCCAGTAGTGAAAGACTAGTAGCAGATGCACCAGCCCAAATGTGACAACAATAATCCATACAAGGGCGAATGGTGGCCTTATAGAGGTACAGGATACTTTCAGGCGTAAGTAGCTTTCTAGCATACTAGAGAGAGAGCCCACCTTCTTCGCAGCAGCCTTGGCAATGCTCTCAATGTATCTGTTCCAGCTCATGTTCCCTGTGAACGTTAGGCCGAGAAGTTTAAAAGAAGTACTTTCAAATAATGTGTTTTGAGCTATTGGTATTGGTAGTAGAGAAGGTTTCTTGTAATTATTGAAGGAAATAAGCTTAGTCTTGGCAGTATTGAATGTGACCATCCATTTATGTCCCTCATTCCACTACAGATTGAAGGTCTTCCTCTAGTGTTTCTGCCATTTCCTTAGATATGTGTTCATTTGTTTTCCCCTCATATATGTTATAGAGGATGGTATCATCAGCAAATATACCCATCTCAGAGACAATTTTATCAGGGAGGTCATTTATGAATATTAGGAATAATAAAGGTCTAAGGATAGACCCCTGAGGTACTCCCGCATTTATATCATATTGTTTACATGTACGACCGTCGAGGACAACCTGGATTTTTCTCTTACTTAAGAAGGATTTAATTACGTTATGTATTCTCCCAGTGATACCATATGATCTGATTTTTCTGAGAAGACCATCGTTCCATACCCTGTCAAAACCCCATCGTTCCATACCCTGTCAAAAGCCTTAGATATATTTAGGGCTACCGCCGTGTCATCCCCTGCTTTGTCAAGTGAATGGTATATTCGTTCAGAGATTACAGTTAGGATATCTGTTGTGGAACAGGCTTGCTTAAATCCATATTGCTGGTCGGTCAGAAGTTTAGCAGCTGCAAGGTGATTGACTAGAGCTTGATTAATTATGGACTCAAATATTTTGACTAAAAGCGGGAGGATGCTAATGGGGCGATAATTTAATAGGTCAGTTCTTTCGCCAGAATTCTTGAAAACTGGTACCACAGAAGCAGTTTTCCAACAGTCAGGAAAGCAAGATTCGTTAAGGCATTTGTTGTAAAGTTTGAAGAGAACTGGAGCAACTTCGGCGGAGCATTTTTTTTTAATAGCACAGTTGGAATGAGATCTGGTCCACGTGTTTTCGGGGTGTCTAGATTTTTATGATACCATGCACTTGAGAAGAAGTAATTTTCAGATCTTCTAGTGTGGCGTCTGTCCGCAAAAGAAAGTCAGGGAGGGAGTGGTTTCCCAGGTATATATATGGAATGCGTCGGTTTGAAATATCACCAATCTACACGTAGTGCATTTAATGGTAAAAAAACTCGATCGCAAGGACTGTGTAATTTTTTTATTGTTTTGACGACGACGACGACGACGACGACGACGATTCTTATAGAAAATAACGTGTTTTAAACTTTGTATAAAAAAGCAAGTAAACAGGTTATTTAACGTTCGTTTAATGGTTTTCTCATATTTTTCAACATTATATGACTGAAATGACCTATACATTAAATGAACTTGACGCCGGGCGAAATAATATGTCTCTTAGTGACGTCATATTTAATGTTAGTGTTAATGTTAGTAAGCGTTTGTTTATAAAGCGAAGAACTGGATTCTAAAATACGATAATTTTTAGAGCTCAGCCAATCAGAATGGGCGGACATTGTCTTTACGTGATGATGTTTTAAAAAACTAAGTAATAAAGAATATTATATGCTATCCACGTTAGAAAATATATCTTTAGAATTGGTTCGAATCGCCGCTCGACCAGTTAGTTCAGTCGCCTTTGGAAGAAAATAGTCATTTATCATTTACATCTTGGATGTTATGTAACGTGACATGGTCGTTACTTTTTAACTACATTGTTAAACTTCAAACCTTTCTCGGGTCCCCACGCAGCCTTATAACGTTACAAACGAACAAACAAAGATAAACAAATCAGACACGTTATTTAAAAAAAAAAAAACGTGCAAATGAAATGCATTTATTCGTGGTTCTTCTAAAGCAAGACGTTTCATTCTTTTTTCCATATGTGCTTTTCTTAAGCGTAGGCACCGCCAAAACTGGGGGGGGGGGGGCAGGTAAGTACTTTTTGACGGACCGTCTTTTTAAAAATCTACCAAAAATCAGGTAATTATCCGATCAATACGAAATTTTCAGCGATTATTAAGAGAAGAATGAACTTTATAACAGTGTACTTATTTTTCATAACCGATATTTATATATATTTTATTTTACTTACAAACCCCCTTGTTTTGAGGTGGTATAAATATGCTTAAAATAATCATCTGAAACTGAACACAACATATTGTGTTGTTGTAAGGGACAGAAATATAGATTTAAAAAAAAAAATTGTTTGCATACCTTATTTTGACGTCTGAATATCAGAACTTCGATTGTGTTTAATTATCCCGCTTTTGAGTTTTGAAGTGTGAAATTCGGTGAATATGTTAAGTAAAATAATTAATTTAAGTTAAGCAAAACAAAAAAAATTTTTTTAAATATTTATACGAAAAAAGCCATTTTAAAATCTTTGATAAATAAATTAACATTTTTTTTTTTAGCGATCGAATAATGCATGACCATTATTAAACAGGGCATGCTTTGAAGAATCGATACAAAAAAAAATTCGATAAATATTGTGCCCTTTGTGTTAAAAATAGCATCATTTTTTCGATCCCGTTTGAAAACGTTTGCCGCCTTTCGACTACGGTGGACCAAACGCGCTGAAATAATTTTTTTTTATTTTGCTTTAAATTGCCCCTCCCCCATTTTGGGGAGCCTGGCCCCCACACACATACACATTAAAAACCAAACTCATACAAATGGTCACCCATCTGGTACTGGCCAGCCTCAGCGTTAATAATACATTGAAATTTTCGTTACTGAAAAATAAGTTTTTTTTGGCCTGTTTGGTCTTCCATAGTTTGCTTTTATCGAATACAAACGTAAACAGTGTCGATCTAGACTCTAGATCGACGCGAAGTAACTGGTTGCCTATATGAATAAGTGGAATTATTTGAAATCCAGGTACTTATATTATAATATTTTTGCATATTCTAATAGAAAATCATCCTAAATCTTAGTTAGACAACAAATAAATAAATGAATTATTTCAAAAACCTTTTTTTAAAAATATTTATGTACGTTTTTTGTGCAAGACAAAAAATGTCAATTGTTAACTTTTTGGGAAAATTTAACATTTAAAATTTAATTAAAAATAGTAGAAAAAGTTTTACATTATTCTGTTTTCTATATGATAAAATTCAGGGTTTTATCTTTCTGGAAAAAAAAAGTTACTCAGAAATAATGGATTTTAATAAATGTAATTTCGTTTTAAAAAACAACAACTTGATTTTTCGGTCATTTTTGGCGGTGCCTACTTAAGCGCCTCTGTCGCCGCCACTCAACGCCGGCACCAACCAGCGCTTTCTCACTCTCAACTTTCACACGTCCATCGTGCCGTCGCGATTTGCTTTTCTTCCGACCACGTGCAGTATTTTTCTTCCATTTTCCTGTGACGTAAGCTCGCACACATCTGCTAATTTACATACGTGCTTTAACGGCTGCTGCTGCTAATATTTTCACTAGCCATCTATCCTTCAGCTGCTAATGATATTTTTCACACGCGCACATACCCGCTCTGTTACTATTATTCTCACAAAGTTTCGGCCGATGTAATTTGCTACCCTTCTCAAGTGTGTCTTGTCTAATTCGAAATCGTTACAGAATTTCTAACGGAACCTTTTATTTAATCCGCGAGAGTAGTATGCTCTCGTTCCATATGATATAATCGGATAGATGTCTTAAATAATTCGCAATTGTATTCCTAGTATCCACTTACTGAGGTTTGAACTTACAACCTCCAGAAGCCCGTCACTTTAGAGTGATTATCACTTATAGTGGGGCAGATTGCTGAAACAATCTTTCGCTTGGTGCTTGTATCACTAAGTGAAAGATTCTTATGGAATATTGAGATCAGCTGCCTCACTTCTAGCACCTTTATCCTTTGCGCCATATATAAATGTTGTAAGAATAACATGTAAGGTAAGAAACATCCAAATACATACATTTGTCATTCATATATATATATATATATATATATATATATATATATATATATATATATATATATATATATATATATATATATATATACTATGGCTATGTAAAGACTAAATTTAAACTTGTTCGAAAACATTATTTTAGATTGTGAAATTAAAAAATAAAATTGATGTGTCAGCTAACCGGTTTCGAAGCTCGTTCAACAGAGCTAAAATCGAGCTTAATTACGTTTTAAAAAGAAAAGGGGGGGAACAATGAACCGAAGATGAAAAAGTAGGGGGGAATATATGTATACAAAAAGGGAGGGGGGTTAATTATTAAATAGAAACTAGATTAAGCCCTAAGAGATTCTCTTTTTGTTTGCAAAGAGAAGGTCTCAGAGTCTTAATATATATAGTTTCTAGAATTTTAAGATGATAAAGAGAGTGCGACTTACTAAGGATGGAAAAAAAGTCCGCACTAAAATTCAAAGCGCAAATACGATTATTTATAAGGTGCTCTCCTATAGATGAGCCATGGATATTGTTCAAAACGTCCGAAGGTAGGTAGTTTCCATTTCGAATTTTGGATGGAACATGTTGTTTTACCCTATTATCTAATCTTTGAGACGTCCACCCTACGTAGCACACATCGCAGCTACATTTAAATAAATAAATAATAGAATTGTTATGGGGGGGGAGAACGTCTTTACAAATTGAAGACAAAATGGGTTTACAAGAAAAACAACACGGGTATTTGATGCAAAGTAACATTGTTGTACGACAGAAGAAATTTGCTTGGCAAATCTTTCACTAATATTACCTAGCCAAGGTAGGCGTAGGTAGATAGGGCATTTGTCGACAGATGCCTGTTTAATTTTATTGAAATTAGGAATTTTATTTTTAATTGTAGATTCCAGGATTTGCAATGGAAAACCATTATTGCAAAGAGTCTTGGTAATACATTTGACTTCATCATTTAATTTGTTATCTGAACATATCATACAAGCTCTATGGATAAGAGTGTTGATAAGATTATGTTTTTGTTTGGTAGGGCAAAAAGAGTCCCAACGTGTGTAAAGACAAGTGAACGTAGGTTTACGGTAGATGGAAGTCAAGAAAACGGAAGGTGTTTTACACACCAGTACATCTAGAAAAGGAAGGGAAGAATTACTTTCTTTTTCTATAGTAAATTTTTCACACAGTTCTAAAATTGACTAATTCTTCCCTTCCTTTTCTAGATGTTTATATATATATATATATATATATATATATATATATATAATTGTTGCAATAATAATTTTTTAATACCTACAGAGTGTTTCCTCCTTTCGGGAATCATCAGTGCAGGGTGACACGATTACTATCGTGGTCGGGAGATTCGAACCCGGCCACGAAGCCATCTCTGATGCCCTTAGCAAGGAACAAAGCCCACGGCCAATCTCAACCGCGAGAAATATCGTTGAAATTTTAACATTTATTTTTTTAACTGTCGTAACATCCGGCGATAGTGTTCTAATGATTCTAACATGCATGCGACCGACTTTCTATTTCAACTTGAAAGTGCTCAACAATAAAAACCGAGTTTATTAAAGGGGCTGACATAATTATTACAATAATATTTTTTTATACCTACAGACACTAGTGTTTCATCCTCTCGGGAACCATCAGTGCAGGGTTATGCGATTACTATCATTCGAGAGATTCGAACCCGGCTACGAAGCCATCTCTGATTTTATTAACAAGAAACAAACCTCACGGCCAATCTGATCCACTAGAAACATCGTTGAAATTTTAACATTAATTTTTTAAATGTCATAACATGCGGCCAGGGTGATCTAATGATTATCAAACCATGATATTTGCATGCGAGATGGACTCTCCCGTCAATTTTGATGTATGAGGTTTCGCCATAACAATATATATATATATATATATATATATATATATATATATATATATATATATATATATATATATATATGTGTGTGTGTGTGTGTGTGTGTGTGTGTGTGTATGAGGCTTCGCCATAACAATATATATATATATATATATATATATATATATATATATAACAATATATATATATATTGTTATATAGTGTGTATAATGTGTATGTTAATCTTCATATATATATATATATATATATATATATATATATATATATATATATATATATATATATATATGAAGATTAACATGCACATTATACACACTATATAACAACTCCGTTGAGTTCATTAGTTCCTACTTTTGAATATCCCAAGCCTGGATTGATATATATATATATATATATATATATATATATATATATATATATATATATATATATATATATATATATATATATATATATATATATAAAATATATATATATATATATATATATATATTTATATATATATATACATATATATATATATATATATATATATATTAGTGATATATATATATATATATATATATATATATATATATATATATTAGTGATATTTTTCACGATTCCGATACAATTAACGATTCCGATCCCCATTCCGATTTTTTATAAATCTCTAAATATTTAACCATAAAATAATTATTTTCTTCTGATTAGCGTAAAAATATATCCTAAGCGTGCATATATTTTCTCAAACGTAAAAACATTTATAAGGAGGTGATCTATAGATTTTAGCTTTAATGGTATTTTTAAATCAATAAATATTTATTAATTTATCATTATCTGTATTATCATCAGCAGTACAAAATTGTGTTTAAAAGAAATCAAATAAGACAAGACAATTAAAGAAATCGTTTTTGGCATCGGGAAATAAGCACAAATGTTTCTGATTCAGATACCGATTTCAATACCGATCCCGATACCCCAAAGCGTTCTGATTTTTCCGATTCACGATTCCGATTAATCGTCCAACACCCAGGCAGACGTTAAAATGCATTTAAAAAATAAATGTTTAAATTCAACAGCATTTTTTGTGATTAACAGTAGCCGAATGAATTAGGTCCTTGCTAATGAAGCCAGGGATGGCTTCTGTCGCCAGATTCGAATTTATCGACTGGTGTTAATCGGGACACTCTGCACTGATGATTCTCGAAAGATATATATATATATATATATAAAGAGAGAGAGAGAGAGAGAGAGAGAGAGAGAGAGAGAGAGAGAAATAAAAAAGGAACAAACCGAGTTATGTGTTCATCAACGTTTCGTCTTTATTTCGAGACTTCCTCTGGATTAAATAAAGACGAAACGTTGATGAACACATAACTTGGTTTCTTCCTTTTTATTTCTCTATTTTTTCGGAATACGATTTCCATTGTTCTCATAAAAAAATAAAAAAATAAATATATATATATATATATATAATGAAAATAAAATAAAATATTCCCTTTGCTTCACTTTTTGTTATCAAGTAAGATCTTTGACTTACTTGCAGTTTCATCAAATACGTTTGTATGCAAAATCCGATCTCGCATTTTGCTAATTCCTACCCTCTGATGGGAAGGAAAGTATTTCTTCGAAACTCCGCGGATTAAGGACTATCCACTTATTAAGTGTTTCCTTTTCAGATTAAAAACCTTGATTCCAGTAAAGCAACAGGCCCTGACGGTATTCCAATTATAGTGCTCAAAAGACTTCAACCAGAACTTGCGCCCATCCTTACAAAACTGTTTAAACGTTGTCTTAAGGAGAATTGCTTCCCGTCACCCTGGAAAATCTCATCAGTATGCTCTGTATTTAAGAATTCAGGTGACCGGTCATCTCCCTCACAGTAAAGCCAATAAGTCTTCTGTGTGTCATGAGTAAGTTGCTGGAATCTGTGTTAAATAGAGAAGCAAGCAAAAATAACCTTCTTAGTGACACGCAATATGGTTTCCGTTCTGCTAGATCTACAACAGATGTGCTTACAGTTATATCTCATAGGATTAGCGGATCTCTCGACGGAGGCTACCTTTCTAGGACAATTGCTCTTGACATATCAAAGACCTTTGATAGAGTATGGCATAAAGGTTTACTTCACAAGATCTCTAGATATGGTATAGCTGGAAATGTCTTCTCAATTATTAAATCATTTCTCTCTGATAGGCTCATAAGAGTAGTGGTTGATGGGCAGCAATCAGAAGCTCTTAATATTAATGCTGGAGTCCCTCAGAGGTCCATCCTGGGCCCAACTCTCTTCCTGATCTATATTGATGATCTTCCAAATCACATCCTCACATCATTCGTAGACATCTATGCTGATGACACTACTATCTATGGTAGCACATCTAAGACCGTAAACGACCAAGTTCTCTCTGAATCTCTCTCCTCTGATCTTGAGCATGGGGAAAGGAGTGGCTTGTTACTTTTAATGTATGTAAAACCAAGCTTTTATCTTTACATCATCAACGCTTTGATACCCATCTGGCATCAATTGAAATGAATGGCTCTCGTTTTGGGGAGGCCTCATGTTTTGACAAGCTTCTGGGATTGAACTTTACTTCTGATCTTAAATGGAACACGTATATTAAATCCGTTACCAAGAACACTGGAAAAATGGTGAGATCCTTCTATCGATCCAGTAGATATCTCACTGCTGATGCAATTCTCTATCTATATAAGAGCCAGGTACATCCAAGGATTGAGTACTCTTACCACATCTGGGCAAGAGCTGCTAGAAAGGACTTGTCCTGCATTGACAGAGTTCAAAATAGACTTCGTAGCCTTGTGCGGGATGTACTTTTCTCTTCCCTGCAACCTCTTTCTCACAGAAGAGATGTTGCAAGTTTATCTCTGCTTTATCGTTATTTTCATGGCAGGTGCTCGGCTGAGCTCCATTCTATGGTCCCCCCTCGCCAAACTCTCACAAGAAACACCCGTCTAGAAGAAAACACTATTACTAGTTTCCCCCACTCTTTATCTTTGCCTAAACCTAAACGTAGATTCCATGAGCAAAGCTTCTTTCTTAGAACTGCACGCCTATGGAATTGTCTTCCGTTTCTCTGCTTTCCAGCTGACTACAATATGGTTGTCTTCAAGTCTAACGTAAACAAGTTTTTGATAAGCCGTTCCATATAAGTTAACAAATTTACCGAATCTCCATTACTAACGGTTACTATATTGTCCAATTTCTACTGTACACTCTTTGACCCTTATCCTCGAGTGGCCTCTTGGCCTGAATAAGTCGTGATGCCTATGTAAATAAATGTTTTAACTCTTTTCAAAGTGTTTTTTAACATGTTTTATTAATTATTTGCTCTTATATATACAGTGATGATCATATTTATTGGCACGGTAAAATAAAAGTTAAATTTTGTCTAATAAATTTTAAAAAAGGGATTAAATTAAAGAAAATAACAAAGTATATTATGTATTTTTAACTGGCCTTTCCGATGCAGCAATCGGATTTTAGAAAAAATAAATAACAAAGGAACAACAAACATAATTGCAAAAACCCCTTGTTCAAAATTATTGGCACGATTTATTTAATAATCAATTGTATAGCCTTTGGCCTTGATTACTTTCCTCAGTCGCTTTTCATAGTTTACAACCAAGTTGTTGCACTCTTCAGTAGTAATTTTAGCCCACTCTTCCTGACAATAATCCTCCAATTGAATAAGATTCTTAGGCTTCCTTTGCATTACCCTCAATTTTAATGTTCTCCATAAATTTTCAATTGGATTAAGGTCTGGGCTTTGTGATGGCCACTCCAAAACATTAATATGATTGTCCTCAAGCCATTTCTTAGTCAGTTTAGCCGAATGCTTTGGGTCATTATCTTGCATGAACCACCAACGACGACCAAGTGAGAGCTCTTTAGCAGAGTCTTTCAGGTTTTCATATTTCAATATTTTAACATAATCTTCCTTTTTTATGCTACCTGTGACCTTAACAAGTCGCCCTGGTCCAGAGGCAGCAAAGGATCCCCAAAACATCAAACTGTCTCCACCGTGCTTCACTGTGGGTATGGTGTTCTTAGGCAGGAAAGCTTCGCCAGATTTTCTGTAAATATAAGACACTTTATTATGGCCAAATAACTCTATTTTCGTTTCGTCAGTCCATAGAACACGTTTCCAGAATGCAACATCTTTATCAATATGACGTTTTGCAAAGGCTAGCCTTGCTTTCAAGTGCATAGGCTTCAATAAGGGAGTCTTTCTCGGACGACATGCTTTTAAACCAGCTCTCTTCAAAACTCTACCAACTGTATGTCGAGATACATTCACTCCAGAGGTGCTCTGTTCATCAACAATCTCCCCAACAGAGATCCTTGGGTTTTGTTTTACTTGTCGAACAATTTTCCGTTCATCACTTGGGGAAAGAATCCTTTTTCTCCCTCTACCCTCTAAACTCATAACGTGGCCTTGCGATTTGAACTTGTTTATTATGGCTCTAACAGTGGATTTGGGAAGGTTTAGCTTCTTTGAAATCTTATCATAGCCCTCCCCATTTGTATGGCATGCTACAACAAGCTTCCTGACGTCTTCGCTGTGTTCCTTAGTTTTAACCATGGCGATTGAAAATTATAATTTAGTCACTTATAATAGTTTAAATAAATCGCTATCTAAAAATTATCTGAAAAAAATTATTCACTGAATTAGCGTTAAACAAGCATAATATGGCTATAAAAAAGTTCAGAAAGCACGTAAACCGGAAATTGATTGATATTATACTGATACTAAAAGAAAAACAAAGCCGTGCCAATAATTTTGAACAAGGGTTTTTTGCAATTATGTTTGTTGTTCCTTTGTTATTTATTTTTTCTAAAATCCGATTGCTGTATCGGAAAGGCCAGTTAAAAATACATAATATACTTTGTTATTTTCTTTAATTTAATCCCTTTTTTAGAATTTATTAGACAAAAAATAATAAATATGATCATCACTGTATATATATATATATATATATATATATATATATATATATATATATATATATATATATATATATATATATATATATATATTGTGTTAATTGTCTGGTATTTCAATTCTTTCAAGATTTTTGTTTAAAAGAATGGAGGAATTATTTGAAAACATGACGGAAATAGAATTTATTATTTATTAGCAAATAACCCCAATGTTCTGCAGCTGTCAAATATTGCAAGACATTTTGTGACACTTACGCAAATTCAATGTAAATGATAATTCGCCATATTAAATTCTTGACTGTTTTATACGTGTTTAGAATACATTATTTTTAACGTTGATTATTATGAATTATTTAATCAATCAACGTCATTCATTTCATTTATTAGACGTTTATTATACAAGATGTTTGCAAATTTCGATGGCATAACTTGTGGATTATGTTCTATACATGGAAAGGAGCTTCTTCTTTGTGTGAGAAGAATTGCTTTTGTAATATCACTCCATCTAATATTCTTCCTTTCTTTTGTTTGTGCTGATAATATTTACTTGGATTTGGTCTGTTTCATGCTGATACCTAATTTTTTTTAAAAAGCCAACATTCGCAGGATGCCTATCAGATCCTCCACGTTAGCTTTAAAACGAGCTCCTGTCGATTATTATTCTTATATTTTGATTGTGAGCCCTACGACTTTTATATTTATTTGGTATCATTTTAAATGGTTTTGTGGGTGTATATGGCAACACCAGACCCAGACTTATTTCACCTATAATCTTGTCACAATGATAGTTTTTATCTATACCATATGTCGAAATAACAGCGCACTAGCATACACATTGTATATGTTAGATATATTTACAATAAAGAATATTGATCAGTGTTTTTTTTTTTTTTTTTTTGATGGCGCATAAATCGAAAACCAAGACCTAATTGTTCGTATATAACATAATCCCGAAGTTATGAAATTGGTTTTCCAATGCTCCTTTTATTTATACTAATTTTCAAGTTTCGGTCATTGTAGTTTCTGGTCTTCTTCAGGTATAATTTTTCATGTCCAATTGTTCGAGTTGATTGGTTTTACAGTATCCCAATTGTTTTTGGGTTATTTAATGCCAAAACACAATAATTATTATGAACAATTTGTTGAATACAAGTTGTTACTCTACACAATAATTGTTATGACCAATTTTTTTCCTGTTCTCTTCACCATGATTATCATTATACAGGGTGTTGTCCATTCCGAACATTATTTCTATATCCGGGCAGAAGATCCTAGTCGTTTCCAGCTATCTTTTATAAAAAGCTTAAGCGAAGTGATATTCCTTCCTTTTGTGTAAATCTCTCTGGAGAGACAGAAACACCCTTCTCTGAACACACGTGAAACTACTAAACGCGTAAGTTATCAAAAATAAGAGTCTCCGATCTGATACAAGGATCGTTTCAAAAGTAATGCTTCCTAATTTTCATTCCGTCTTAATAAATCAGAAGAAATTGCAAATTGCATCGTTATGCTGACTCAACTTATGCATCCATGACCTGAAAGTTTCATCTCTCTGTTGCAGATATTTAGCTCCGTGTATTTGTTTCATCTTTCTGTTTATTAAGCTTATATGGTTAACATTTTGATAATCAGTTGAAAATGAAGAGGGCAATGGATATCAATCAATATAAAATCAATATAAAATGTTGCTAACCATTTTTTTCAGATTTCTTCCGATATTAGTCTTTTTATAGAGATTCCTTATATTACGAATATTGAGAAATCCAAAGATTTTTTTTTTAAATGCAAATCCATATTATAAGAAAGATCATCGGTTTTATTTCCTTAAAAAAGAAACCAATATTTCTTTTTGTTGTAGAAAAGCATATGCGCAAGTTAAAAAAAAAAGAATCTTATGTATAAGAAGCCATTTTTTTGTTCTCTTCGAATAGACTCGATAGTACATAACATATTTTCCTGTATGATATTGGTTGAACATTGTGCATTAAACATAAACAGGAAGTAAAGATTAGATAGATAGATAGATAGATAGATACTTTAAGGTCTGATGTAGAGAGAGTTTTGGAAGTAGGGCGCGTAGAAGAGGAAACAGAAAAACGATGAAATGGTACATGAATATCAACAGACTAAAAGAAAGGGAGAGAGAGAGTGATAGTGATAGAGAGTGATAGATACAGAGCAAAAAAAAAAAAATGATGCATCTCGACCAGAAGACCAGGAAACTCAAGACTATGCACAATGCAATACATCCAAAGGATGATGCTGACCGACTCTATGTGAAAAGAAAGGACGGAGGAAGAGGGCTGGTGAGTATAAAAGGCTGCTTAAATGACACAAGAAAAGAATTAGAAAAAAGCATAATGCAAAACAATGAAAGAATAATTACTGCAGCAAAAGACACTGCAAAACACACACACACACACACACGCGCGCGCGCGCACAAACACACACACAAAGAAAACAGAAACAGGAGAAAAAGGGATAAGACGATTAAAGATAAATGGGAAGAGAAACAACTACATGGACGATTAATAAGGATGACAAAAGATGAGACTAACGAAAACACTTGAAAATGGCTACAAAAAGCAAATATTTACAGAGAAACTGAATCCCTAATAACAGCCGCAACAAGATAACGCAATTAGAACCAACACACAAGGATTAAAAAAAACAAAAAAAAAACAGCAAATGCAGACTCTACGAACAAAGAGACAAAACAATAAGCCACATAATAAGAGAATGCAGCAAACTGCCCAAAAAGAATATAAGAATAGACACGATCAAGTGGGGAAATCAGTACATTGGTAATTATGCAGATAGCTGAATCTTGAATACCTAGACAAATGGTATAAGCAAAAATTGGCAGCAGTACTTGAAAATGAAAGTCACAAGATACTATGAGACATGAATATACAAACGGATATACCCATCCAATCAAGGTGACCGGATGTCATACTAGTTAACAAGAAGAAAAAAATATGTCAGATTGTAGGTTTAGTTGTTCCAGCAGACCACATAGTGAAGATCAAGGAGACGGAGAAGCGGATCAAATACCCTGAACTTGCCAGAGAGCTCAAAAGAATATGGAAGACGAAAAAAGTCAAGATAACACCAATAATAGTAGGAACGCTAGGAACAATACCAAAAAACTTTGAAAAAAGAACGGGAGAGATTGGAATCAGAGGAATGGCTGGTAAGATACAACGGATAACAGTAATGAACACTGCTGAAATATTAAGGAAAACCCTTGAGTGCGGAGACTAATACATATGATCTACAGGCACAAACTGGACATGCAGACAATTCTACAGATGTGTAGTATCACATAGAATCATGAAACTGAAACTGTATATTTGTAAGTTAATCCTCTACATTCCCCCGAATTGTGTATGTGCGTGCATGTGTGTGTGCGTGCATGTGTGCGTGTGTGCGTGTGTGTGTGTGTGTGTGTGTGTGTGTGTGTGTGTGTGTGTGTGTGAGACTAAAAATTGACGCCACATCAAATAAGGGGGGTTAAGGAGGATGGAAAGACCGAGAAGTAATAGCCTGACCTCCGCTGGATGAGTGCAGAGAGAACTCGGACCTTGGGGAGGCATTTTGTCACCCAAATTCCAGTGAAGACCAGTGATCATTGTCAATAAAGAATCAATCGGCTGTTGTGATAACGCAAATTCCTCTGATAAGGTTATCGAAAGAGATGCAGAGTATTGGAAATCTGGGGAGACCGTAGAGAACGCCACAAGTTGTTCTCAAAGAGAAATCTTTGTTGATAGCCTGTATGATAACTACTAGAGAGTCAATAATAATAATAATAATAATAATAATAATAATAATAATAATAATAATATACCAATATACCAAATTTAGTGTTTTTGTTCTCTCCAGCTGGAATTACCATTGGTTTTTATTCCAGAAATCTGGTAAGCTTATTGTAAACCTAACCTTTAAAATTCTTTTATTTCGCATGGGATTGAAACCGGAACATCGGTGAAGATCCCCACCTCCCACACACACAATTCGACCATTAATTAAACAATTGAACCATTTAATTAAGTAACAGCGGACGCAAAAAGAAAAAAAAAAAAGAAAAGAAAAGAAAAAAGACGTTGCCCTGAAAATATTTGCTTCACAAAGGAAACACTGTCAGAATGAAGAGGAAAAGGAAATTGGTTATGTTTCCGCTTCCGGTCTATGAGCCGGCCGGAAGTCAGACAAAGTTTACCACTGCGTTATTACTGTTAAAGGGAAGGACACTTCTTTTCTTTTATCGCTTTTTTTGAATATTAAGTTACACTTATTTAATGCAAGGTTTTAAATAGATTATTAAAATTTTTTTTTTTTTTTAAACTGAGATTGACATTATATAATATATAAAAGGCTGCCTTCCCGTCTGTCTCGATATGTCAAACTCTATCTCGCCCGAAACCAAAAGTCGCAGAGCGGCGCTCGGAGCTTCAAATGATTGGATTTTTTATGGACCATTTCTTTTTAAGAGTATTTAACCGGTTAAAATAATTTAAAGGGGTCAAAAATGGATCAAAATTTAAAAAATCGTTATACATTTTGTACATTCATCTTAGTTAATTTTTATTTTTAATCAGTTCATACGCGTGTCAAGTTAGTACAGTGGTGATGTCACCAACTATACAAGCTACAATTTTGCTTTTGGTTTCGATTCTAACTGGTGGCATCCAAATACTTTTTTTTTACTTTTGAAATCACGATCTATAATAATAATACATACGAAATCTGACCAATTTTAATATTATATTTAAGCGTATTTTACGATCGGGCAAAACCGTGCGCCTCCCGCTATTATATATATATATATATATATATATATATATATATATATATATATATATATATATATATATATATATATATATTGGTGATCGGACGATTCCAATATTTTTCCTGATTTGGATACAATTACCAATTCCGTACTAAATTCCCGATTCCGATATAATTACCGATTCCGATTCTGGTTCTTTGATAAATCTTTAAATATTTAACTATAAAGTTGTTATTTTTTCCGGTTAACGTAAAACACGTGTTAAATGTACATATATTTTCTCAAACGTAAATACACACTTGCGGGGGGGGGATGATCAATCGATTTTAGTTTTACTGGTAGTTTAAAAATCAATAAATATTTATTATTTTATCATTACTACCTGCAATACCTATTCCGATACCCCCAAAGTTCCTTCTTTTTTTTTTTTTCATATTCCCGATTTCGGTTCCGATTAATCTTTACAGCACTAATATATATATATATATATATATATATATATATATATATATATATATATATATATATATGTGTGTGTGTGTGTGTGTGTGTGTGTGTGTGTGTGTGTGTGCGTGTGTGTGTGTAGAGAGAGAGAGACAGAGAGAGAGAGGGAGAAAGAGAGAGAATAAGAGAGAGAGAATAAGAGAGAGAGAGAGAGAAGGGTGAAAGAAGGAGAGGGAGATACCTACATATACATGTGCAGACACATTTACGTATAAAAAACAAATACATACGAATGAAGAGGCATCAAAAACAAAAAAGTACCCTGCAGTTCTGAATTTTTGAGATGAGGTATTAATATTTGTATTGTTTCATTGTTCGGACAATTATTCTCATCTTGGGTGTTATTGGAATAACGTTACGTTCGGTGGAAACTCTACACTTGCACTGTGTTTTCCAGAAAAAATGAAAACACGCGCAAGTTGTCTATCCACGGTTTCGTAAAACATTTTTTTCACTAATATTGACAATTAGCATAAAGATTCAACTAAAAATTGAATCATAAGAAAGTCTTAAGAAATACCCTAGTGACCCCTGAAAATTTGCTTTGTTGGGAATTGACAGAATCTTACCGAAAATGCTGGAAGACTGAGAAAAAAGATGCTGATAACCTATGTTTATTTGTTGTGATCCGCTTATCAGCATAAAATCGGTAACAACAACCGGACACAAAATGTAACAAGAGAAATACTACGATTACTGTTACTACTACTACTACTACTACTACTACTAATAATAATAATAATAATAATAGTAGTAATGATGATGATGATGATGATGATGATGATGATGATGATCATCATCATCATCATCATCGCAAAATATTAACTACAACCCCCGCAATAAAATAGAATAAAATAAAAGTGTAATGTCGGCACAGACTGGCATCACACAAAATCGAGAAGAGTCAAGGAGGATGGAAAAGCCAAAGAGAAAAAGCACGAACCAAAACTCCAATGGATGAGTGTGATGAGAACTGGAACATTAGGGAGGCTTGTTGCCACCAAAATTCCAGTGAAGGTCATTGCCAGTGAGAAATTAATGGCAAGCGGCCGTTACAATGACGCAAATTTACTTTCAAAGTTTTTCGAAGGAGTTGGAGAGTACTTGAAAGTTTGGGAGGCTTGTCACTGGTTATTATCAATGAGTAATCGCTGATAATGACCTGTGTGAGAAATCACAAACACCACAACATGAAATATGCAACTCACAAATAATACGCAACGTGGGACCCAGAAGAAAGATCTGGGTGTCATCAACGGCAGATGCTCCTCCTGTGGCCAGCAAGGGTCGTCGTCTTGCGAATGTTGGCTCCTCTCCTAATTCCAGAAACAATATCACCGACACAGAACACGTAAGTATCCTCTCTAATTTCAGGTACCAAATCATACAGATAAAACACAGAAAAAAAACAAGAGAATAGACTGGAATGGAATGCTATTATAGAAGACCAAGGATATCGCAAACGGATGATAGAATTGTGACTACCATACATTGGAACAAAGAATTGCAGACCAACTGAAAAGTATCTTCAAGAGAGGTTGGCTTTCAAATCTAGAATCGAATGAAATAGAACAAAAAACAAATGATGAAACATACGAAGAAACGCCCCCCCCCCCCGAATGGAGTCCCAAACATAGAACCTCCAGATGTAGAAGACCAGCAAGATTTGAATACAAGAAATATGGAGACCGAGATCTATGAAAAAGCAGAACTTGACGAGAATGAATTAGCTGATGTAGAAACCCTCAAGAAACTTATGAGCGAGGAAAAAATAATACTTCCATCGTTAAGGAACCAAGAGTGGAAGCTGAAACAGTGAAGGTGAACAAACATACATCCCAACAGATGCCATTAAAGACCTAAACAATTTAATTTATTCAGGGGCGAATACAGTGAGTTTGAAGTTTAAAGTAGAAAAAAACGGAGAAAGAAAGAGAACCAACAAAACGTGAATGGGAATTGAAGCTGGAAACCCAGATCAACAAACTAAAGAAAGAAGTCAAAGCGATAAACACGATGAAAATAATTAGAAGATGATGGAAAAGTATAAATGTGATCACCGAGCAGAGACTAAGGAAGAAGTGAAGGAAAAATAGCAGCAAAAAAAAAAAAAAAACGAGATTAAAAAGATACCAATACAAATCTGTACAGTGCAAGAAAACAGGACCTTTGAAAATAATGAAAGCCAATTCTACTAAAATGTAAATATAAGAAAAACAAGGACAGAACAACGAGACCCGACAGAAAGAAAACGCTACTGGAGCCAGATATAGGAAGAATCAAACGATCATATAAGAAAAGCAGAATGATTGAAAGAAAAATGAAAGAAGAGTCAAAGCAAATCGGAGGAGGAAGAGAGAATGAAATCAGCAAGGAAATCCTCAAGACAACCCTACGAAAAGTGGCCAACTGGAGAGCACAATGTCATAACGGAATACATGCCTGTTGGTTTAAAAAATTCATAACACTACATGAAAGGCTTGTTCAGCACCTGAAAAGATGCATCGACGAAGCACATGTACCCAAATCTATGACCAAAGGCAGAACCACACTGGTGCAAAAATACACAGAAAAGGGGAACATCCCAGCAACTACAAACCTATAACTTGTTTACCTAAAATGTGAAAAATACTAACTGCACAACTGAAGGAAAAAATTTATCATTCCCTTCATGGTCGCGAACTGCTCCCAGGGCAACAGAAAGGATACAAAAAAGAAAAAGAGGGACACGTGATCTATTATACATAAACCAAAGGATTCTGAAGGAGGTTAAAAGTAGAAAAAAAGAAACTTAGCCATGGCATAGATCGATTATAAAGCATATGATAGAATCCCGCAAGCATGAATAATAGAATGCTTCAGAATGTACAAAATACCAGGTAATATAATCAATTTGATAGAAAATGTAATAAGAACACGGAGACTTGAACTGAAAGCTGATGGACAATACATAACTGAAATCAAAATACAAAGAGGATCTTCTAAGGTGATTCCCTATCACTATTACTGCTCATTATAGCCATCATGCCCCTGAATAATATACTAAGAAGATGCCAAGCTGGATACAAGTTCACTAATACAGAAGAAAGAATGAACAACCTAATATACATGGATGACCTGGAACTGTTTGCAAAAACAAACACAGAACTAGAAACGCTAATAAACATGATCAGAATCTTTAGCCAGGATATCCAAATGGAATTCGGTA
>NC_136517.1:13986743-14259243 GCF_053919585.1 Euprymna scolopes
TAAGAACTCTTTATGTTATGCACCACGAGTCCATAAACACATGAGCCTGATGGACAAAGTTAACCATCTTGCTTAGTTTAAAGAACCAATTTATATAATTATTATATTATTATATTATATATTAATCAATATATATATATATTATTATTATTATTATTATTATTATTATTATTATTATTATTATTATTATTATTATTATTATATTATTATATTATTATATTATATATTGATCAATATATATATATATATATATTATTATTATTATTATTATTATTATTAATTATATTATTAACATATTATATTATTAATATATTAAGGCATATCTAGAGACCACATAACCTCTAGAAATCTTTACTGTGTAGTCATACACGAGTCATACACGAGTTCACAAATGTAATTATGTATTTCATCGATTTTCAAAATTGGAAAATGATAATCGGGGTAAATTACGGCAATCATTTGAGCATAATTTCCCTTATGGGACCAGTAAATATTGTAGGCATTTGCACAACCATCCATATTTTTAAAAAGGGCTCTGAAATGTAGTTCATTGTGATGCAAAGAGCAACCAATTGTGTGAAGATTAACACTTTTTTTCTTCTAAAATTGCAACCATTCCACTTTCACAACCTGTATTTGCATTAGCATTGTCAACAAGAATAGCTTTAATAGTGTTTTCACTGTTTAATTCATGCAAAGCATTCACCACCTACTCTGCATGAACAACACCTGTTACACCATTTTAGGAAGAATTCTATGTGTCAGATATTAACATTCGTATAGGTTCTTTTGGGAAAAATTAAATGGCTTCCGATCATTTAGTTTTTTTTTTCAGTTTTCTGTCAATTTTTCTCCATAATTTATAATATAAATGTATGTATGTATGTATGTATGTATGTATGTATGTATGTATGTATGTATGTATGTATGTATGTATGTATGCTGGCCTACTTTCGACAGAGGCGACGGATTTTCACGACATCGGTATCGTTTTGAATTTTGATCCTTCAGACGACAAATATCGAAAAATTGGCTAAAAACATTAATTCCTTCACGCTCAACTGGGCACTTTTCTATAGGGAAGGATCGCTTTTTTCGTTGATATTTTCGAAAGTCATCCCCTCTTTTGGATTGACTAGCCTTAATTTAAGCGTACGTCACATCCGGTTTGGTAATGGGCGCAACAGCAAAGACGTCACGTTTTTTTTCACATTATTTTCTTCCTTCGCGGTACTGGTTTGAACCTTCCTACCTCCTTCCACACTATTTTTGCTCAACACACACCTCTAAACACCCGGGCAACGCCGGACACCCAGGCTAGTTACTTTATAAAGCAATGTGTTCTTATTCATTCTCTCATCAACTCTTGTTTCGTATTCGCTGTGGCCAGTTGTTCTAAATACGTTTGTCAAGTTTATATAAATGTTAACATCTACTTTGTCGCTGGTATCAAATATATATACACGATGTCTTTATACTCGCTGGGACTCTTTTTGTCACAAAAAAAAAAACGCAAAATTAATTTAATTAAGACCATTACACATAAAGTTGTGCTGATTTGTTTAAAGCGCTATCTGGATGAAGAAATTAACTTTATTACTAAGACCATGTGTAATAATGGTTATCCTTTGGATATCGTAAAATCTACTATAAAAAAAAAATAAAGTTTTCAATTTTAAAAGCACAGAAACTTCAGTGGGTAGATTTTTTAAAGCCAAATTTTCGCGAATTTAGCCTTTTTTTTTTAAGCAGTTAGCCTTCAAAAATTGTATTTGGCCCTTTTCTCCGCGTGACGAACGGACTAACTAATAGAGGAATCAGTAGAATATTATATAGATAAAATATATTTTTTAATAAATTTTCATTTTTCTCAATTTTATATTTAAAAACTCATGTTAATATTTGCTAACTGGTGACCCTTCTGATATCTCAATATTTTATTAATTTACATTTTAATATGTATGTACTCTGTTCATCCACATTTTTATTCCAGCGCCATAGCATAACCTTAATAACAACATTTTATCACTTTATTTATTAATTGTTGACGTGGTTCTCCAAAACGCAAACATCGTCTAATATAACCGTATCCAACGCAGGAGCCAAGCTATAAATTAAATGCAACGCAAAGTCAACCATTTGCAGAAACAATAACTGTGTCCCCAAAAGCTCAATTTGCTTCGTATAAGGCGACAGAAATTGATACGCTAAAATTGAAGTCGCATGTACTCGCATAAACACTGATCGTTCTAGCATTGTGAAAAATTCTGCTTGACGATAAGTGTTACATAGTAGGGACTCCAACGTCCGCAAGTAGCGAATACGTTAGCTAGTGTGAATGTTGATAATTGTCCTTTTTAGTGCATGTCACGATAACCTATCTGCAAACAGAATTGTACTGAGGTACGGCTGACGTGAATTAAAGAATGGGATAAAGGTCAGATTTCCTAAACAAAACAGGAGTCGAACGATATAAAGATATGACGAATGAGTCACGTTTTCGAGCCGAGATAAAATTAAGTGTGTTAGTTTAGTTCTCGACGGGAAGCTCTACGAACGAGCCATGGCCAAATCACGTAGAAAACTGATAGTCCCAGCGGATGTTATTTCGATGTCTGTCCGATTGCGTTAAATATGAAGTTAAGTTTAAGAAGTAAAACATTAGTCAATAGTCTCTCTTTCCCCTCCCCATCTCTCTCTCTCTCTCTCTCTCTCTCTCTCTCTCTCTCTCTCTCTCTCTCTCTCTCTCTAAAGTCCATTCTCTCCAATAAAACATTGAAGAAACTGAGCGTCTATCTTGGACAAGAAGTTTATTCGCCTTAATTACTACTCATCGATGCAGAAGAAACAAGGGTTTCAATTCAGTTTTTTCATTGGGAGTCAAACAAATGAGCACACAAATGATGTAGAAATAATCTAAGCGTAATGTTACCAATGTCTGTCCGTCTGCGTGTAAACTCATTTCCTTAGTAGAAAGTAAATTTAAGAAGTAAAGCATTAGTATCTTTCTCTTTATATTCATTCTCTCTAATAAAACTTTGAAGAACTCAGTGAACGTCTCCTTATGTCTTTCCTACACGAGAAGCTAATTTATCTTAGTTAAAGAGACAATCACTGACCATTAGACGACACAACTACTCATCGAAGCATATAAATTATCATGTACGAAAACCTGGCCATGTGTGTGTAAAAAGATTATTTTATTTGTTGATTGCTCATCGATGATAACATGACAGTTTCATTAATTTCATCGTTTTGCATAATCTATTATTTAAACTATCAAATGATCGTGCACCTTTATTCTAATAGATTAATTTTTCTAGTATTTAAACTATTAAATGATCGTGCACCTTTATTCTAATAGATTAATTTTTCTATTATTTAAACTATCAAATGATCGTGCACCTTTATTCTAATAGATAAATTTTTCTATTATTCAAACTATCAAATGATCGTGCACCTTTATTCTAATAGATTAATTTTTCTAGTATTTAAACTATTAAATGATCGTGCACCTTTATTCTAATAGATTAATTTTTCTATTATTCAAACTGTCAAATGATCGTGCACCTTTATTCTAATAGATTAATTTTTCTATTATTCAAACTATCAAATGATCGTGCACCTTTATTCTAATAGATTAATTTTTCTATTATTCAAACTATCAAATGATCGTGTACCTTTATTCTAATAGATTAATTTTTCTATTATTTAAACTATCAAATGATCGTGCACCTTTATTCTAATAGATTATTTTTTCTATTATTCAAACTATCAAATGATCGTGCACCTTTATTCTAATAGATTAATTTTTCTATTATTAAAACTATCAAATGATCGTGCACCTTTATTCTAATAGATTCATTTTTCTATTATTTAAACTATCAAATGATCGTGCACCTTTATTCTAATAGGTTAATTTTTCTATTATTCAAACTATCAAATGATCGTGCACCTTTATTCTAATAGATTAATTTTTCTATAATTCAAACTATCAAATGATCGTGCACCTTTATTCTAATAGATTAATTTTTCTAGTATTTAAACTATCAAATGATCGTGTACCTTTATTCTAATAGATTAATTTTTTTATTATTCAAACTATCAAATGATCGTGCACCTTTATTCTAATAGATTAATTTTTCTATTATTTAAACTATCAAATGATCGTGCACCTTTATTCTAATAGATTAATTTTTCTATTATTTAAACTATCAAATGATCGTGCACCTTTATTCTAATAGATTAATTTTTCTATTATTTAAACTATCAAATAATCGTGCACCTTTATTCTAATAGATTAATTTTTCTATTATTCAAACTATCAAATGATCGTGCACCTTTATTCTAATAGATTAATTTTTCTATTATTTAAACTATCAAATGATCGTGCACCTTTATTCTAATAGATATATGTGTGAGCGTGTGTCTGTGTGTGTCCGTTCCTCTGTGTGTCTGTGTGAGGTCATTCATTCATCGAAACGACTGGGTCGTTTTTTTTCCTATTTAACACACCTTTATTCTAATAGATTAATTTTTCTATTATTTAAACTATCACATGATCGTGCACCTTTATTCTAATAGATTAATTTTTCTATTATTTAAACTATCACATGATCGTGGACCTTTATTCTAATAGATTAATTTTTCTATTATTCAAACTATCAAATGATCGTGCACCTTTATTCTAATAGATTAATTTTTCTATTATTTAAACTATCAAATGATCGTGCACCTTTATTCTAATAGATTAATTTTTCTATTATTTAAACTATCACAGGATCGTGCACCTTTATTCTAATAGATTAATTTTTCTATTATTTAAACTATCAAATGATCGTGCACCTTTATTCTAATAGATTAATTTTTCTATTATTTAAACTATCAAATGATCGTGCACCTTTATTCTAATAGATTAATTTTTCTATTATTTAAACTATCAAATGATCGTGCACCTTTATTCTAATAGATTAATTTTTCTATTATTCAAACTATCAAATGATCGTGCACCTTTATTCTAATAGATTAATTTTTCTATTATTTAAACTATCAAATGATCGTGCACCTTTATTCTAATAGATTAATTTTTCTATTATTTAAACCATCACATGATCGTGCACCTTTATTCTAATAGATTCATTTTTCTATTATTTAAACTATCAAATAATCGTGCACCTTTATTCTAATAGATTAATTTATCTATTATTTAAACTATCAAATGATCGTGCACCTTTATTCTAATAGATTAATTTTTCTATTATTAAAACTATCAAATAATCGTGCACCTTTATTCTAATAGATTAATTTATCTATTATTTAAACTATCAAATGATCGTGTACCTTTATTCTAATAGATTAATTTTTCTATTATTTAAACTATCAAATGATCGTGCACCTTTATTCTAATAGATTAATTTTTCTAATATTCAAACTATCAAATGATCGTGTACCTTTATTCTAATAGATTAATTTTTCTATTATTTAAACTATCAAATGATCGTGCACCTTTATTCTAATAGATTAATTTTTCTATTATTAAAACTATCAAATGATCGTGCGCCTTTATTCTAATAGATTAATTTTTCTATTATTTAAACTATCAAATGATCGTGCACCTTTATTCTAATAGATTAATTTTTCTATTATTTAAACTATCAAATGATCGTGCACCTTTATTCTAATAGATTAATTGTTCTAATATTCAAACTATCAAATGATCGTGCACCTTTATTCTAATAGATTAATTTTTCTTTTATTCAAACTATCAAATGATCGTGCACCTTAATTCTAATAGATTAATTTTTCTATTATTCAAACTATCAAATGATCGTGCACCTTTATTCTAATAGATTAATTTTTCTATTATTAAAACTATCAAATGATCGTGCACCTTTATTCTAATAGATTAATTTTTCTATTATTCAAACTATCAAATGATCGTGCACCTTTATTCTAATAGATTAATTTTTCTATTATTTAAACTATCAAATGATCGTGCACCTTTATTCTAATAGATTAATTTTTCTATTATTTAAACTATCAAATGATCGTGCACCTTTATTCTAATAGATTAATTTTTCTATTATTCAAACTATCAAATGATCGTGAAGCTTTATTCTAATAGATTAATTTTTCTATTATTTAAACTATCAAATGATCGTGCACCTTTATTCTAATAGATTAATTTTTCTATTATTCAAACTATCAAATGATCGTGCACTTTTATTCTAATAGATTAATTTTTCTATTATTTAAACTATCAAATGATCGTGCACCTTTATTCTAATAGATTAATTTTTCTATTATTTAAACTATCAAATGATCGTGCCCCTTTATTCTAATAGATTAATTTTTCTATTATTCAAACTATCAAATGATCGTGCACCTTTATTCTAATAGATTAATTTTTCTATTATTTAAACTATCAAATGATCGTGCAGCTTTATTCTAATAGATTAATTTTTCTATTATTTAAACTATCAAATGATCGTGCACCTTTATTCTAATAGATTAATTTTTCTATTATTTAAACTATCAAATGATCGTGCACCTTTATTCTAATAGATTAATTTTTCTATTATTTAAACTATCAAATGATCGTGCACCTTTATTCTAATAGATTAATTTTTCTATTATTTAAACTATCAAATGATCGTGCACCTTTATTCTAATAGATTAACTTTTCTATTATTCAAACTATCAAATGATCGTGCACCTTTATTCTAATAGATTAATTTTTCTATTATTTAAACTATCAAATGATCGTGCACCTTTATTCTAATAGATTAATTTATCTATTATTTAAACTATCAAATGATCGTGCACCTTTATTCTAATAGATTAATTTTTCTATTATTAAAACTATCAAATGATCGTGCACCTTTATTCTAATAGATTAATTTTTCTATTATTCAAACTATCAAATGATCGTGCACCTTTATTCAATAGATTAATTTATCTATTATTTAAACTATCAAATGATCGTGCACCTTTATTCTAATAGATTAATTTTTCTATTATTTAAACTATCAAATGATCGTGCACCTTTATTCTAATAGATTAATTTGTCTATTATTTAAACTATCAAATGATCGTGCACCTTTATTCTAATAGATTAATTTTTCTATTATTTAAACTATCAAATGATCGTGCACCTTTATTCTAATAGATTAATTTGTCTATTATTAAAACTATCAAATGATCGTGCACCTTTATTCTAATAGATTAATTATTCTATTATTTAAACTATCAAATGATCGTGCACCTTCATTCTAATAGATTAACTTTTCTATTATTCAAACTATCAAATGATCGTGCACCTTTATTCTAATAGATTAATTTTTCTATTATTCAAACTATCAAATGATCGTGCACCTTTATTCTAATAGATTAATTTTTCTTTTATTCAAACTATCAAATGATCGTGCACCTTTATTCTAATAGATTAACTTTTCTATTATTCAAACTATCAAATGATCGTGCACCTTTATTCTAATAGATTAATTTTTCTATTATTCAAACTATCAAATGATCGTGCACCTGTATTCTAATAGATTAACTTTTTTATTATTCAAACTATCAAATGATCGTGCACCTTTATTCTAATAGATTAATTTTTCTATTAGTCAAACTATCAAATGATCGTGCACCTTTATTCTAATAGATTAATTTTTCTATTATTCAAACTATCAAATGATCGTGCACCTTTATTCTAAAAGATTAACTTTTCTATTATTCAAACTATCAAATGATCGTGCACCTTTATTCTAAAAGATTAATTTTTCTTTTATTCAAACTATCAAATGATCGTGCACCTTTATTCTAATAGATTAATTTTTCTATTATTCAAACTATCAAATGATCGTGCACCTTTATTCTAATAGATTAATTTTTCTATTATTTAAACTATCAATGACCGTGCACCTTTATTCTAATAGATTAATTTTTCTATTATTTAAACTATCAAATGATCGTGCACCTTTATTCTAATAGATTAATTTTTCTATTTATTTAAACTATCAATGATCGTGCACCTTTATTCTAATAGATTAATTTTTCTATTATTTAAACCATCAAATGATCGTGCACCTTTATTCTAATAGATTAATTTTTCTATTATTTAAACTATCAAATGATCGTGTACCTTTATTCTAATAGATTAATTTTTCTATTATTTAAACTATCAAATGATCATGAACCTTTATTCTAATAGATTAATTTTTCGATTGTTTAAACTATCAAATGATCGTGCACCTTTATTCTAATAGATTAATTTTTCTATTATTTAAACTATCAATGATCGTGTACCTTTATTCTAATAGATTAATTTTTCTATTATTTAAACTATCAATGATCGTGCACCTTTATTCTAATAGATTAATTTTTCTTTTATTTAAACTATCAATGATCGTGTACCTTTATTCTAATAGATGGATTTTTCTATTATTTAAACTATCACATGATCGTGCACCTTTATTCTAATAGATTAATTTTTCTATTATTTAAACTATCAATGATCGTGCTCCTTTATTCAAATAGATTAATTTTTCTATTATTTAAACTATCAAATGATCATGAACCTTTATTCTAATAGATTAATTTTTCTATTATTTAAACTATCAAATGATCGTGCACCTTTATTCTAATAGATTAATTTTTCTATTATTTAAACTATCAATGATCGTGCTCCTTTATTCTAATAGATTAATTTTTCTATTATTTAAACTATCAAATGATCATGAACCTTTATTCTAATAGATTAATTTTTCTATTATTTAAACTATCAAATGATCATGCTCCTTTATTCTAATAGATCAATTTTTCTATTATTTAAACTATCAAATGATCGTGCACCTTTATTCTAATAGATTAATTTTTCTATTATTTAAACTATCAAATGATCATGCTCCTTTATTCTAATAGATCAATTTTTCTATTATTTAAACTATCAAATGATCGTGCACCTTTATTCTAATAGATTAATTTTTCTATTATTTAAACTATCAATGATCGTGCACCTTTATTCTAATAGATTAATTTTTCTATTATTTAAACTATCAAATGATCGTGCACCTTTATTCTAATAGATTAACTTTTCTATTATTTAAACTATCAAATGATCGTGTACCTTTATTCTAATAGATTAATTTTTGTATTATTTAAACTATCAATGATCGTGCACCTTTATTGTAATAGATTAATTTTTCTATTATTTAAACTATCAAATGATCGTGTACCTTTATTATAATAGATTAATTTTTCTATTATTTAAACTATCAAATGATCGTGTACATTTATTCTAATAGATTAATTTTTCTATTATTTAAACTATCAATGATCGTGCACCTTTATTCTAATAGATTAATTTTTCTATTATTTAAACTATCAAATGATCGTGCACCTTTATTCTAATAGATTAATTTTTCTATTATTTGAACTATCAAATTATCATGCACCTTTATTCTAATAGATTAATTTTTCTATTATTTAAACTACCAAATGATCGTGCACCTTTATTCTAATAGATTAATTTTTCTATTATTTAAACTATCAAATGATCGTGCACCTTTATTCTAATAGAGTAATTGTTCTATTATTTAAACTATCAAATGATCGTGCACCTTTATTCTAATAGATTAATTTTTCTATTATTTAAACTATCAAATGATCGTGCACCTTTATTCTAATAGATTAATTTTTCTATTATTTAAACTAAAAAATGATCGTGCACCTTTATTCTAATAGATTAATTTTTCTATTATTTAAACTATCAAATGATCGTGCACCTTTATTCTAATAGATTAATTTTTCTATTATTTAAACTATCAAATGATCGTGCGCCTTTATTCTAATAGATTAACTTTTCTATTATTTAAACTATCAAATGATCGTGCACCTTTATTCTAATAGATTAAATTTTTCTATTATTCAAACTATCAAATGATCGTGCACCTTTATTCTAATAGATTAATTTTTCTATTATTAAAACTATCAAATGATCGTGCACCTTTAGTCTAATAGATTAATTTTTCTATTATTTAAACTATCAAATGATCGTGCACCTTTATTCTAATAGATTAACTTTTCTATTATTCACACTATCAAATGATCGTGCACCTTTATTCTAATAGATTAACTTTTCTATTATTTAAACTATCAAATGATCGTGCACCTTTATTCTAATAGATTAACTTTTCTATTATTCAAACTATCAAATGATCGTGCCCCTTTATTCTAATAGATTAACTTTTCTATTATTCACACTATCAAATGATCGTGCACCTTTTTTCTAATAGATTAACTTTTCTATTATTTAAACTATCAAATGATCGTGCACCTTTATTCTAATAGATTAACTTTTCTATTATTCAAACTATCAAATGATCGTGCACCTTTATTCTAATAGATTAACTTTTCTATTATTCACACTATCAAATGATCGTGCAACTTTATTCTAATAGATTAACTTTTCTATTATTTAAACTATCAAATGATCGTGCACCTTTATTCTAATAGATTAACTTTTCTATTATTTAAGCTATCAAATGATCGTGCACCTTTATTCTAATAGATTAACTTTTCTATTATTTAAACTATCAAATGATCGTGCACCTTTATTCTAATAGATTAACTTTTCTATTATTCAAACTATCAAATGATCGTGCACCTTTATTCTAATAGATTAACTTTTCTATTATTCAAACTATCAAATGATCGTGCACCTTTATTCTAATGGATTAACTTTTCTATTATTCAAACTATCAAATGATCGTGCACCTTTATTCTAATAGATTAACTTTTCTATTATTCAAACTATCAAATGATCGTGCACCTTTATTCTAATAGATTAATTTTTCTATTATTCACACTATCAAATGATCGTGCACCTTTATTCTAATAGATTTACTTTTCTATTATTTAAACTATCAAATGATCGTGCACCTTTATTCTAATAGATTAACTTTTCTATTATTTAAACTATCAAATGATCGTGCACCTTTATTCTAATAGATTAACTTTTCTATTATTCAAACTATCAAATGATCGTGCACCTTTATTCTAATAGATTAATTTTTCTATTATTCACACTATCAAATGATCGTGCACCTTTATTCTAATAGATTAACTTTTCTATTATTTAAACTATCAAATGATCGTGTACCTTTATTCTAATAGATTAATTTTCCTATTATTTAAACTATCAAATGATCGTGCACCTTTATTCTAATAGATTAATTTTTCTATTATTTAAACTATCAAATGATCGTGCACCTTTATTCTAATAGATTAATTTTTCTATTATTTAAACTATCAAATGATCGTGCACCTTTATTCTAATAGATTAATTTTTCTATTATTCACACTATCAAATGATCGTGCACCTTTATTCTAATAGATTAACTTTTCTATTATTCAAACTATCAAATGATCGTGCACCTTTATTCTAATAGATTAATTTTTCTATTATTTAAACTATCAAATGATCGTGTACCTTTATTCTAATAGATTAATTTTCCTATTATTTAAACTATCAAATGATCGTGCACCTTTATTCTAATAGATTAATTTTTCTATTATTAAAACTATCAAATGATCGTGCACCTTTATTCTAATAGATTAATTTTTCTGTTATTTAAACTATCAAATGATCATGCACCTTTATTCTAATAGGTTAATTTTTCTATTATTTAAACTATCAAATGATCATGCACCTTTATTCTAATAGATCAATTTTTCTATTATTTAAACTATCAAATGATCGTGCACCTTTATTCTAATAGATTAATTTTTCTATTATTTAAACTATCAATGATCGTGCACCTTTATTCTAATAGATTAATTTTTCTATTATTTAAACTATCAAATGATCGTGTACCTTTATTCTAATAGATTAATTTTTGTATTATTTAAACTATCAATGATCGTGCACCTTTATTGTAATAGATTAATTTTTCTATTATTTAAACTATCAAATGATCGTGTACCTTTATTATAATAGATTAATTTTTCTATTATTTAAACTATCAAATGATCGTGTACATTTATTCTAATAGATTAATTTTTCTATTATTTAAACTATCAATGATCGTGCACCTTTATTCTAATAGATTAATTTTTCTATTATTTAAACTATCAAATGATCGTGCACCTTTATTCTAATAGATTAATTTTTCTATTATTTGAACTATCAAATGATGCACATTTATTCTAATAGATTAATTTTTCTATTATTTAAACTACCAAATGATCGTGCACCTTTATTCTAATAGATTAATTTTTCTATTATTTAAACTATCAAATGATCGTGCACCTTTATTCTAATAGAGTAATTGTTCTATTATTTAAACTATCAAATGATCGTGCACCTTTATTCTAATAGATTAATTTTTCTATTATTTAAACTATCAAATGATCGTGCACCTTTATTCTAATAGATTAATTTTTCTATTATTTAAACTATCAAATGATCGTGCACCTTTATTCTAATAGATTAATTTTTCTATTATTTAAACTATCAAATGATCGTGCACCTTTATTCTAATAGATTAATTTTTCTATTATTTAAACTATCAAATGATCGTGCGCCTTTATTCTAATAGATTAACTTTTCTATTATTTAAACTATCAAATGATCGTGCACCTTTATTCTAATAGATTAATTTTTCTATTATTCAAACTATCAAATGATCGTGCACCTTTATTCTAATAGATTAATTTTTCTATTATTTAAACTATCAAATGATCGTGCACCTTTAGTCTAATAGATTAATTTTTCTATTATTTAAACTATCAAATGATCGTGCACCTTTATTCTAATAGATTAACTTTTCTATTATTCACACTATCAAATGATCGTGCACCTTTATTCTAATAGATTAACTTTTCTATTTTTTAAACTATCAAATGATCGTGCACCTTTATTCTAATAGATTAACTTTTCTATTATTCAAACTATCAAATGATCGTGCACCTTTATTCTAATAGATTAACTTTTCTATTATTCACACTATCAAATGATCGTGCACCTTTTTTCTAATAGATTAACTTTTCTATTATTTAAACTATCAAATGATCGTGCACCTTTATTCTAATAGATTAACTTTTCTATTATTCAAACTATAAAATGATCGTGCACCTTTATTCTAATAGATTAACTTTTCTATTATTCACACTATCAAATGATCGTGCACCTTTATTCTAATAGATTAATTTTTCTATTATTTAAACTATCAAATGATCGTGCACCTTTATTCTAATAGATTAACTTTTCTATTATTTAAACTATCAAATGATCGTGCACCTTTATTCTAATAGATTAACTTTTCTATTATTCACACTATCAAATGATCGTGCACCTTTATTCTAATAGATTAAATTTTCTATTATTTAAACTATCAAATGATCGTGCACCTTTATTCTAATAGATTAACTTTTCTATTATTCAAACTATCAAATGATCGTGCACCTTTATTCTAATAGATTAACTTTTCTATTATTCAAACTATCAAATGATCGTGCACCTTTATTCTAATAGATTAACTTTTCTATTATTCAAACTATCAAATGATCGTGCACCTTTATTCTAATAGATTAACTTTTCTATTATTCACACTATCAAATTATCGTGCACCTTTATTCTAATAGATTAACTTTTCTATTATTCAAACTATCAAATGATCGTGCACCTTTATTCTAATAGATTAATTTTTCTATTATTCACACTATCAAATGATCGTGCACCTTTATTCTAATAGATTAACTTTTCTATTATTTAAACTATCAAATGATCGTGCACCTTTATTCTAATAGATTAACTTTTCTATTATTTAAACTATCAAATGATCGTGCACCTTTATTCTAATAGATTAACTGTTCTATTATTCAAACTATCAAATGATCGTGCACCTTTATTCTAATAGATTAATTTTTCTATTATTCACACTATCAAATGATCGTGCACCTTTATTCTAATAGATTAACTTTTCTATTATTTAAACTATCAAATGATCGTGTACCTTTATTCTAATAGATTAATTTTTCTATTATTTAAATTATCAAATGATCGTGTACCTTTATTCTAATAGATTAATTTTCCTATTATTAAAACTATCAAATGATCGTGCACCTTTATTCTAATAGATTAACTTTTCTATTATTCAAACTATCAAATGATCGTGCACCTTTATTCTAATAGATTAATTTTTCTATTATTTAAACTATCAAATGATCGTGTACCTTTATTCTAATAGATTAATTTTCCTATTATTTAAACTATCAAATGATCGTGCACCTTTATTCTAATAGATTAATTTTTCTATTATTTAAACTATCAAATGATCGTGCACCTTTATTCTAATAGATTAATTTTTCTATTATTTAAACTATCAAATGATCGTGCACCTTTATTCTAATAGATTAATTTTTCTATTATTCAAACTATCAAATGATCGTGCACCTTTATTCTAATAGATTAACTTTTCTATTATTCAAACTATCAAATGATCGTGCACCTTTATTCTAATAGATTAATTTTTCTATTATTTAAACTATCAAATGATCGTGTACCTTTATTCTAATAGATTAATTTTCCTATTATTTAAACTATCAAATGATCGTGCAGCTTTATTCTAATAGATTAATTTTTCTATTATTTAAACTATCAAATGATCGTGCACCTTTATTCTAATAGATTAATTTTTCTATTATTTAAACTATCAAATGATCGTGCACCTTTATTCTAATAGATTAATTTTTCTATTATTTAAACTATCAAATGATCGTGCACCTTTATTCTAATAGATTAATTTTTCTATTTATTTAAACTATCAAATGACCGTGCACCTTTATTCTAATAGATTAATTTTTCTATTATTTAAACTATCAAATGATCGTGCACCTTTATTCTAATAGATTAATTTTTCTATTATTTAAACTATCAATGATCGTGCACCTTTATTCTAATAGATTAATTTTTCTATTATTTAAACTATCAAATGATCGTGCACCTTTATTCTAATAGATTAACTTTTCTATTATTTAAACTATCAAATGATCGTGCACCTTTATTCTAATAGATTAACTTTTCTATTATTCACACTACCAAATGATCGTGCACCTTTATTCTAATAGATTAACTTTTCTATTATTTAAACTATCAAATGATCGTGCACCTTTATTCTAATAGATTAACTTTTCTATTATTCAAACTATCAAATGATCGTGCACCTTTATTCTAATAGATTAACTTTTCTATTATTCAAACTATCAAATGATCGTGCACCTTTATTCTAATAGATTAACTTTTCTATTATTCAAACTATCAAATGATCGTGCACCTTTATTCTAATAGATTAACTTTTCTATTATTCACACTATCAAATGATCGTGCACCTTTATTCTAATAGATTAACTTTTCTATTATTCAAACTATCAAATGATCGTGCACCTTTATTCTAATAGATTAATTTTTCTATTATTCACACTATCAAATGATCGTGCACCTTTATTCTAATAGATTAACTTTTCTATTATTTAAACTATCAAATGATCGTGCACCTTTATTCTAATAGATTAACTTTTCTATTATTTAAACTATCAAATGATCGTGCACCTTTATTCTAATAGATTAACTTTTCTATTATTCAAACTATCAAATGATCGTGCACCTTTATTCTAATAGATTAATTTTTCTATTATTCACACTATCAAATGATCGTGCACCTTTATTCTAATAGATTAATTTTTCTATTATTTAAACTATCAAATGATCGTGTACCTTTATTCTAATAGATTAATTTTCCTATTATTTAAACTATCAAATGATCGTGCACCTTTATTCTAATAGATTAATTTTTCTATTATTCAAACTATCAAATGATCGTGCACCTTTATTCTAATAGATTAATTTTTCTATTATTTAAACTATCAAATGATCGTGTACCTTTATTCTAATAGATTAATTTTCCTATTATTTAAACTATCAAATGATCGTGCACCTTTATTCTAATAGATTAATTTTTCTATTATTTAAACTATCAAATGATCGTGCACCTTTATTCTAATAGATTAATTTTTCTATTATTTAAACTATCAAATGATCGTGCACCTTTATTCTAATAGATTAATTTTTCTATTATTCAAACTATCAAATGATCGTGCACCTTTATTCTAATAGATTAACTTTTCTATTATTCAAACTATCAAATGATCGTGCACCTTTATTCTAATAGATTAATTTTTCTATTATTTAAACTATCAAATGATCGTGTACCTTTATTCTAATAGATTAATTTTCCTATTATTTAAACTATCAAATGATCGTGCAGCTTTATTCTAATAGATTAATTTTTCTATTATTTAAACTATCAAATGATCGTGCACCTTTATTCTAATAGATTAATTTTTCTATTATTTAAACTATCAAATGATCGTGCACCTTTATTCTAATAGATTAATTTTTCTATTATTTAAACTATCAAATGATCGTGCACCTTTATTCTAATAGATTAATTTTTCTATTTATTTAAACTATCAAATGACCGTGCACCTTTATTCTAATAGATTAATTTTTCTATTATTTAAACTATCAAATGATCGTGCACCTTTATTCTAATAGATTAATTTTTCTATTATTTAAACTATCAATGATCGTGCACCTTTATTCTAATAGATTAATTTTTCTATTATTTAAACTATCAAATGATCGTGCACCTTTATTCTAATAGATTAACTTTTCTATTATTTAAACTATCAAATGATCGTGCACCTTTATTCTAATAGATTAACTTTTCTATTATTCACACTACCAAATGATCGTGCACCTTTATTCTAATAGATTAACTTTTCTATTATTTAAACTATCAAATGATCGTGCACCTTTATTCTAATAGATTAACTTTTCTATTATTCAAACTATCAAATGATCGTGCACCTTTATTCTAATAGATTAACTTTTCTATTATTCAAACTATCAAATGATCGTGCACCTTTATTCTAATAGATTAACTTTTCTATTATTCAAACTATCAAATGATCGTGCACCTTTATTCTAATAGATTAACTTTTCTATTATTCACACTATCAAATGATCGTGCACCTTTATTCTAATAGATTAACTTTTCTATTATTCAAACTATCAAATGATCGTGCACCTTTATTCTAATAGATTAATTTTTCTATTATTCACACTATCAAATGATCGTGCACCTTTATTCTAATAGATTAACTTTTCTATTATTTAAACTATCAAATGATCGTGCACCTTTATTCTAATAGATTAACTTTTCTATTATTTAAACTATCAAATGATCGTGCACCTTTATTCTAATAGATTAACTTTTCTATTATTCAAACTATCAAATGATCGTGCACCTTTATTCTAATAGATTAATTTTTCTATTATTCACACTATCAAATGATCGTGCACCTTTATTCTAATAGATTAACTTTTCTATTATTTAAACTATCAAATGATCGTGTACCTTTATTCTAATAGATTAATTTTTCTATTATTTAAACTATCAAATGATCGTGTACCTTTATTCTAATAGATTAATTTTCCTATTATTAAAACTATCAAATGATCGTGCACCTTTATTCTAATAGATTAACTTTTCTATTATTCAAACTATCAAATGATCGTGCACCTTTATTCTAATAGATTAATTTTTCTATTATTTAAACTATCAAATGATCGTGTACCTTTATTCTAATAGATTAATTTTCCTATTATTTAAACTATCAAATGATCGTGCACCTTTATTCTAATAGATTAATTTTTCTATTATTTAAACTATCAAATGATCGTGCACCTTTATTCTAATAGATTAATTTTTCTATTATTTAAACTATCAAATGATCGTGCACCTTTATTCTAATAGATTAATTTTTCTATTATTCAAACTATCAAATGATCGTGCACCTTTATTCTAATAGATTAACTTTTCTATTATTCAAACTATCAAATGATCGTGCACCTTTATTCTAATAGATTAATTTTTCTATTATTTAAACTATCAAATGATCGTGTACCTTTATTCTAATAGATTAATTTTCCTATTATTTAAACTATCAAATGATCGTGCACCTTTATTCTAATAGATTAATTTTTCTATTATTTAAACTATCAAATGATCGTGCACCTTTATTCTAATAGATTAATTTTTCTATTATTTAAACTATCAAATGATCGTGCACCTTTATTCTAATAGATTAATTTTTCTATTATTTAAACTATCAAATGATCGTGCACCTTTATTCTAATAGATTAATTTTTCTATTTATTTAAACTATCAAATGATCGTGCACCTTTATTCTAATAGATTAATTTTTCTATTATTTAAACTATCAAATGATCGTGCACCTTTATTCTAATAGATTAATTTTTCTATTATTTAAACTATCAATGATCGCGCACCTTTATTCTAATAGATTAATTTTTCTATTATTTAAACTATCAAATGATCGTGCACCTTTATTCTAATAGATTAATTTTTCTATTTATTTAAACTATCAATGATCGTGCACCTTTATTCTAACAGATTAATTTTTCTATTATTTAAACTATCAAATGATCGTGTACCTTTATTCTAATAGATTAATTTTTCTATTATTTAAATTATCAAATGATCGTGCACCTTTATTCTAATAGATTAATTTTTCTATTATTTAAACTATCAAATGATCGTGCACCTTTATTCTAATAGTTTAATTTTTCTATTTATTTAAACTATCAAATGATCGTGCACCTTTATTCTAATAGATTAATTTTTCTATTATTTAAACTATCAATGATCGTGTACCTTTATTCTAATAGATTAATTTTTCTATTATTCAAACTATCAAATGATCGTGCACCTTTATTCTAATAGATTAATTTTTCTATTATTTAAACTATCAAATGATCGTGTATCTTTATTCTAATAGATTAATTTTTCTATTATTTAAACTATCAAATGATCGTGTACCTTTATTCTAATAGATTAATTTTTCTATTATTTAAACTATCAATGATCGTGCACCTTTATTCTAATAGATTAATTTTTCTATTATTTAAACTATCAAATGATCATGAACCTTTATTCTAATAGATTAATTTTTCTATTATTTAAACTATCAATGATCGTGCACCTTTATTCTAATAGATTAATTTTTCTATTATTTAAACTATCAATGATCGTGCACCTTTATTCTAATAGATTAATTTTTCTATTATTTAAACTATCAAATGATCGTGTACCTTTATTCTAATAGATTAATTTTTCTATTATTTAAACTATCAATGATCATGAACCTTTATTCTAATAGATTAATTTTTCTATTATTTAAACTATCAAATGATCATGAACCTTTATTCTAATAGATTAATTTTTCTATTATGTAAACTATCAATGATCGTGTACCTTTATTCTAATAGATTAATTTTTCTATTGTTTAAACTATCAAATGATCATGCACCTTTATTCTAATAGATTAATTTTTCTATTATTTAAACTATCAAATGATCGTGTACCTTTATTCTAATAGATTAATTTTTCTATTATTTAAACTATCAATGATCATGAACCTTTATTCTAATAGATTAATTTTTCTATTATTTAAACTATCAAATGATCATGCACCTTTATTCTAATAGATTAATTTTTCTATTATTTAAACTATCAAATGACCATGCATCTTTATTCTAATAGATTAATTTTTCTATTATTTACACTATCAAATGATCGTGTACCTTTATTCTAATAGATTAATTTTTCTATTATTTAAACTATCAAATGATCGTGTACCTTTATTCTAATAGATTAATTTTTCTATTATTTAAACTATCAATGATCGTGTATCTTTATTCTAATAGATTAATTTTTCTATTATTTAAACTATCAAATGATCGTGTACCTTTATTCTAATAGATTAATTTTTCTATTATTTAAACTATCAAATGATCGTGTACCTTTATTCTAATAGATTAATTTTTCTATTATTTACACTATCAAATGATCGTGTATCTTTATTCTAATAGATTAATTTTTCTATTATTTAAACTATCAAATGATCGTGTACCTTTATTCTAATAGATTAATTTTTCTATTATTTAAACTATCAATGATCGTGCACCTTTATTCTAATAGATTAATTTTTCTATTATTTAAACTATCAAATGATCATGAACCTTTATTCTAATAGATTAATTTTTCTATTATTTAAACTATCAATGATCGTGCACCTTTATTCTAATAGATTAATTTTTCTATTATTTACACTATCAAATGATCGTGTATCTTTATTCTAATAGATTAATTTTTCTATTATTTAAACTATCAAATGATCGTGTACCTTTATTCTAATAGATTAATTTTTCTATTATTTAAACTATCAAATGATCATGAACCATTTATTCTAATAGATTAATTTTTCTATTATTTAAACTATCAATGATCGTGCACCTTTATTCTAATAGATTAATTTTTCTATTATTTAAACTATCAAATGATCATGAACCTTTATTCTAATAGATTAATTTTTCTATTATTTAAACTATCAATGATCGTGCACCTTTATTCTAATAGATTAATTTTTCTATTATTTACACTATCAAATGATCGTGTATCTTTATTCTAATAGATTAATTTTTCTATTATTTAAACTATCAAATGATCGTGTACCTTTATTCTAATAGATTAATTTTTCTATTATTTAAACTATCAATGATCGTGCACCTTTATTCTAATAGATTAATTTTTCTATTATTTAAACTATCAAATGATCATGAACCTTTATTCTAATAGATTAATTTTTCTATTATGTAAACTATCAATGATCGTGTACCTTTATTCTAATAGATTAATTTTTCTATTATTTAAACTATCAAATGATCATGCACCTTTATTCTAATAGATTTATTTTTCTATTATTTAAACTATCAAATGACCATGCATCTTTATTCTAATAGATTAATTTTTCTATTATTTACACTATCAAATGATCGTGTACCTTTATTCTAATAGATTAATTTTTCTATTATTTAAACTATCAAATGATCGTGCACCTTTATTCTAATAGATTAATTTTTATATTATTTAAACTATCAAATGATCGTGCACCTTTATTCTAATAGATTAATTGTTCTATTATTTAAACTATCAAATGATCGTGCACCTTTATTCTAATAGAGTAATTGTTCTATTATTTAAACTATCAAATGATCGTGCACCTTTATTCTAATAGATTAATTTTTCTATTATTTAAACTATCAAATGATCGTGCACCTTTATTCTAATAGATTAATTTTTCTATTATTTAAACTATCAAATGATCGTGCACCTTTATTCTAATAGATTAATTTTTCTATTATTCAAACTATCAAATGATCGTGCACCTTTATTCTAATAGATTAATTTTTCTATTATTTAAACTATCAAATGATCGTGCACCTTTATTCTAATAGATTAATTTTTCTATTATTTAAACTATCAAATGATCGTGCACCTTTATTCTAATAGATTAATTTTTCTATTATTCAAACTATCAAATGATCGTGCACCTTTATTCTAATAGATTAACTTTTCTATTATTCAAACTATCAAATGATCGTGCACCTTTATTCTAATAGATTAATTTTTCTATTATTTAAACTATCAAATGATCGTGTACCTTTATTCTAATAGATTAATTTTCCTATTATTTAAACTATCAAATGATCGTGCACCTTTATTCTAATAGATTAATTTTTCTATTATTTAAACTATCAAATGATCGTGCACCTTTATTCTAATAGATTAATTTTTCTATTATTTAAACTATCAGTTGATCGTGCACCTTTATTCTAATAGATTAATTTTTCTATTATTTAAACTATCAAATGATCGTGCACCTTTATTCTAATAGATTAATTTTTCTATTTATTTAAACTATCAAATGATCGTGCACCTTTATTCTAATAGATTAATTTTTCTATTATTTAAACTATCAAATGATCGTGCACCTTTATTCTAATAGATTAATTTTTCTATTATTTAAACTATCAATGATCGCGCACCTTTATTCTAATAGATTAATTTTTCTATTATTTAAACTATCAAATGATCGTGCACCTTTATTCTAATAGATTAATTTTTCTATTTATTTAAACTATCAATGATCGTGCACCTTTATTCTAACAGATTAATTTTTCTATTATTTAAACTATCAAATGATCGTGTACCTTTATTCTAATAGATTAATTTTTCTATTATTTAAACTATCAAATGATCGTGCACCTTTATTCTAATAGATTAATTTTTCTATTATTTAAACTATCAAATGATCGTGCACCTTTATTCTAATAGTTTAATTTTTCTATTTATTTAAACTATCAAATGATCGTGCACCTTTATTCTAATAGATTAATTTTTCTATTATTTAAACTATCAATGATCGTGTACCTTTATTCTAATAGATTAATTTTTCTATTATTCAAACTATCAAATGATCGTGCACCTTTATTCTAATAGATTAATTTTTCTATTATTTAAACTATCAAATGATCGTGTATCTTTATTCTAATAGATTAATTTTTCTATTATTTAAACTATCAAATGATCGTGTACCTTTATTCTAATAGATTAATTTTTCTATTATTTAAACTATCAATGATCGTGCACCTTTATTCTAATAGATTAATTTTTCTATTATTTAAACTATCAAATGATCATGAACCTTTATTCTAATAGATTAATTTTTCTATTATTTAAACTATCAATGATCGTGCACCTTTATTCTAATAGATTAATTTTTCTATTATTTAAACTATCAATGATCGTGCACCTTTATTCTAATAGATTAATTTTTCTATTATTTAAACTATCAAATGATCGTGCACCTTTATTCTAATAGATTAATTTTTCTATTATTTAAACTATCAATGATCATGAACCTTTATTCTAATAGATTAATTTTTCTATTATTTAAACTATCAAATGATCATGAACCTTTATTCTAATAGATTAATTTTTCTATTATGTAAACTATCAATGATCGTGTACCTTTATTCTAATAGATTAATTTTTCTATTGTTTAAACTACCAAATGATCATGCACCTTTATTCTAATAGATTAATTTTTCTATTATTTAAACTATCAAATGATCGTGTACCTTTATTCTAATAGATTAATTTTTCTATTATTTAAACTATCAATGATCATGAACCTTTATTCTAATAGATTAATTTTTCTATTATTTAAACTATCAAATGATCATGCACCTTTATTCTAATAGATTAATTTTTCTATTATTTAAACTATCAAATGACCATGCATCTTTATTCTAATAGATTAATTTTTCTATTATTTACACTATCAAATGATCGTGTACCTTTATTCTAATAGATTAATTTTTCTATTATTTAAACTATCAAATGATCGTGTACCTTTATTCTAATAGATTAATTTTTCTATTATTTAAACTATCAATGATCGTGTATCTTTATTCTAATAGATTAATTTTTCTATTATTTAAACTATCAAATGATCGTGTACCTTTATTCTAATAGATTAATTTTTCTATTATTTAAACTATCAAATGATCGTGTACCTTTATTCTAATAGATTAATTTTTCTATTATTTACACTATCAAATGATCGTGTATCTTTATTCTAATAGATTAATTTTTCTATTATTTAAACTATCAAATGATCGTGTACCTTTATTCTAATAGATTAATTTTTCTATTATTTAAACTATCAATGATCGTGCACCTTTATTCTAATAGATTAATTTTTCTATTATTTAAACTATCAAATGATCATGAACCTTTATTCTAATAGATTAATTTTTCTATTATTTAAACTATCAATGATCGTGCACCTTTATTCTAATAGATTAATTTTTCTATTATTTACACTATCAAATGATCGTGTATCTTTATTCTAATAGATTAATTTTTCTATTATTTAAACTATCAAATGATCGTGTACCTTTATTCTAATAGATTAATTTTTCTATTATTTAAACTATCAAATGATCATGAACCTTTATTCTAATAGATTAATTTTTCTATTATTTAAACTATCAATGATCGTGCACCTTTATTCTAATAGATTAATTTTTCTATTATTTAAACTATCAAATGATCATGAACCTTTATTCTAATAGATTAATTTTTCTATTATTTAAACTATCAATGATCGTGCACCTTTATTCTAATAGATTAATTTTTCTATTATTTACACTATCAAATGATCGTGTATCTTTATTCTAATAGATTAATTTTTCTATTATTTAAACTATCAAATGATCGTGTACCTTTATTCTAATAGATTAATTTTTCTATTATTTAAACTATCAATGATCGTGCACCTTTATTCTAATAGATTAATTTTTCTATTATTTAAACTATCAAATGATCATGAACCTTTATTCTAATAGATTAATTTTTCTATTATGTAAACTATCAATGATCGTGTACCTTTATTCTAATAGATTAATTTTTCTATTATTTAAACTATCAAATGATCATGCACCTTTATTCTAATAGATTAATTTTTCTATTATTTAAACTATCAAATGACCATGCATCTTTATTCTAATAGATTAATTTTTCTATTATTTACACTATCAAATGATCGTGTACCTTTATTCTAATAGATTAATTTTTCTATTATTTAAACTATCAAATGATCGTGCACCTTTATTCTAATAGATTAATTTTTATATTATTTAAACTATCAAATGATCGTGCACCTTTATTCTAATAGATTAATTGTTCTATTATTTAAACTATCAAATGATCGTGCACCTTTATTCTAATAGAGTAATTGTTCTATTATTTAAACTATCAAATGATCGTGCACCTTTATTCTAATAGATTAATTTTTCTATTATTTAAACTATCAAATGATCGTGCACCTTTATTCTAATAGATTAATTTTTCTATTATTTAAACTATCAAATGATCGTGCACCTTTATTCTAATAGATTAATTTTTCTATTATTCAAACTATCAAATGATCGTGCACCTTTATTCTAATAGATTAATTTTTCTATTATTTAAACTATCAAATGATCGTGCACCTTTAGTCTAATAGATTAATTTTTCTATTATTTAAACTATCAAATGATCGTGCACCTTTATTCTAATAGATTAATTTTTCTATTATTTAAACTATCAAATGATCGTGTACCTTTATTCTAATAGATTAATTTTCCTATTATTTAAACTATCAAATGATCGTGCACCTTTATTCTAATAGATTAATTTTTCTATTATTTAAACTATCAAATGATCGTGCACCTTTATTCTAATAGATTAATTTTTCTATTATTTAAACTATCAAATGATCGTGCACCTTTATTCTAATAGATTAATTTTTCTATTATTTAAACTATCAAATGATCGTGCACCTTTATTCTAATAGATTAATTTTTCTATTTATTTAAACTATCAAATGATCGTGCACCTTTATTCTAATAGATTAATTTTTCTATTATTTAAACTATCAAATGATCGTGCACCTTTATTCTAATAGATTAATTTTTCTATTATTTAAACTATCAATGATCGTGCACCTTTATTCTAATAGATTAATTTTTCTATTATTTAAACTATCAAATGATCGTGCACCTTTATTCTAATAGATTAATTTTTCTATTTATTTAAACTATCAATGATCGTGCACCTTTATTCTAACAGATTAATTTTTCTATTATTTAAACTATCAAATGATCGTGCACCTTTATTCTAATAGATTAATTTTTCTATTATTTAAACTATCAAATGATCGTGCACCTTTATTCTAATAGATTAATTTTTCTATTATTTAAACTATCAAATGATCGTGCACCTTTATTCTAATAGTTTAATTTTTCTATTTATTTAAACTATCAAATGATCGTGCACCTTTATTCTAATAGATTAATTTTTCTATTATTTAAACTATCAATGATCGTGTACCTTTATTCTAATAGATTAATTTTTCTATTATTCAAACTATCAAATGATCGTGCACCTTTATTCTAATAGATTAATTTTTCTATTATTTAAACTATCAAATGATCGTGTATCTTTATTCTAATAGATTAATTTTTCTATTATTTAAACTATCAAATGATCGTGTACCTTTATTCTAATAGATTAACTTTTCTATTATTTAAACTATCAATGATCGTGCACCTTTATTCTAATAGATTAATTTTTCTATTTTTTTTTTTTTTTTTTTTTTTTTTTTTTTACAAAGGCATCACCACATTATCAAGGCCCAGAGGCCACTCAAGGATAAGGGTTAAAGAGTGTACAGTAGAAGTTGGTCAATATAGTAATCATTAGTAATGAAAATTTGGTAAATTTAATAACTTATATGGAACGGCTCATCAAGAACTTATTTACTTTAGACTTGAACAAAACCATATTGTAGTCAGCCGGAAAGCAGGAAAACGGAAGACAATTCCACAGGCGTGCAGTTCTAAGAAAGAAGCTTTGTTCATGGAATCTACGTTTAGGTTTAGGCACAGATAAAGAGTGGGGGAAATTATTGATAGTGTTTACAGCTAGACGAGTGTTTCTTGTGAAAGTTTGGCGAGGGGGGACCATAGATTGAAGCTCAGTTGAACACTTTCCATGAAAATAACGATACATCAGAGACAAACTCGCAACATCTCTTCTGTGAGATAGAGGTTGCAAGGAGGAGAAAAAGACATCTCCTACGAGGCTACGAAGTCTATTTTGAACTCTATCAAGGCAGGACAAGTTCTTTCTAGCAGCTCCTGCCCAGATGTGGCAACAGTATTCCATCCTTGGACGTACCTGGCTCTTATATAGATAGAGAATAGCATCAGCAGTGAGATATCTACTGGATCGATAGAAAGATCCCACCATTTTTCCAGCGGCCTTGGCAACAGATTTGATATACGTGTTCCATTTAAGATCAGGAGTAATGGTCAAGCCCAGAAGCTTGTCAAAACTTGAGGCCTCCTGAAGACGAGAGCCATTCATTTCAATTGATGACAAATGTGGATTAGAATGTTGATGATGTAAAGAGAGAAGCTTGGTTTTAGATGCATTAAAAGTAACCAGCCACTCCTTTCCCCATTGTACTACGTGCTCAAGATCAGAGGAGAGAGAATTGGAGAGAACTTGCTCGTTTACTGTCTTAGATGTGGTACCATAAATGGTAGTGTCGTCAGCATAAATGTCTACAAATGATGTAAGGATATGATTTGGAAGATCATTAATGTAGATCAGGAAAAGAGTTGGGCCCAGGATGGATCCCTGAGGGACACCGGCATTAATATTGTGAGCTTCTGATTGTTGCCCCTCAACTACTACTCTTATGAATCTATCAGAAAGAAATGATTTAATAATTGAGAAGACTTTTCCAGCTATACCATAGCTAGCGATCTTATGAAGTAAACCTTTATGCCATACCCTATCAAAGGCTTTAGATATGTCAAGAGCAATTGCCCTAGAAAGATTGCCACCGTCGAGAGATTTGCTAATCCTATGCGATATAACTGTAAGGACATCTGCTGTAGATCTAGCAGAACGGAAACCATATTGAGTGTCACTAAGAAGGTTATTTTTGTTGAGATGTTTGATTACTTCTGTATTTAATACAGATTCTAGCAACTTACTCATGACGCACAGGAGACTTATTGGCCTGTACTGAGAGGGGGATGAGCGATCACCTGAATTCTTAAATACAGGGCATACTGATGAGATTTTCCAGGGAGATGGGAAACTATTCTCCTTAAGACAACGTTTAAACAGTTTTGTAAGTATGGGCGCTAGTTCAGGTTGAAGTTTTTTGAGTACTATAATTGGAATACCATCAGGGCCAGTTGCTTTACTGGAATCAAGGTTTTTGATTAGCTTGGCAACATCACGTACAGATATACGTATATCACATAGTGTGTTTTCTGATACAAGAGGAAATATTGGGGGTTGGCGGTCTTGGTCGCAAAGGGTAGAATTAGCTGCAAAGTTCTTGACAAAGAGTTTGGCTTTGTCTGATGCTGACGAGATTACCTCAGATCCATTGATAATAGTTGGGATGGAGCACACGCTTCTGTTCAGGATTCTGTTTGCTATTTGCCAAAACTGGTGGGAACCAAGCCGCTGCTCAGCTACTTTGGACTTAACAGATTGAGCATACAACTCTCTTGCGTTCCTTATTACTTTCTTACAATGGTTGCTGGCAGTCCTGAAAACGGCTTTAGTTTCCATACATCTATTACGTTTGAAGCAGTGGAAAAAGTGATTTCTGTGCGCAATGGCAGCAGCACATTCTGGAGAGAACCATGGCTGGCTGTTAGGTTTTTGCTGAAATTTTTTAGAGGGTATGAAATGGTCAATACCTACAATTAACCATTCAGTTAGGTCTAATACTATAGAGGACACATCCTTTTTAAACATGGAATGCAGAGGTAGATCAGATATAAATGTACGGAAGCTATCCCAGTCAGCCTTAGTGTATCGATATACTGTACGATGAAGAGGTACGTCTGGGGACTTATTACATTTCATTTTTATCTTAATTGATACAACAGAGTGGTCGGAAGATCCAAGAGGCGACAGAACAGAAACTGAACATAGTTCAGGGCAAGTTGTGAGAAAAAGGTCTAGTAGGCTCGCATACTGGCCGTCATTATCGGGCACACGGGTAGGTTCCTGAACAATCTGAGTGAGGTCATAGGCAATGGAGAAATCATGACAGAACCTCCCCTCATCATCGGTCTTGTTTGAGTGGGTCAACCATTCGACGTTGTGAACATTGAAGTCTCCACATACGTGAATGTTAGCTGAAGGATAAGTAGAAAGGACTTGGTCAATTTTCTCAGATATGCTTTGAAAGATAGTAACTCCGCTGTTGTGGGGGCGATAGAGAGTAAATATAAATGCAGTAGTGTGAGCTAAAGCAACCCGGAAGCACATATAAGGTAAGTTAGGATCTTCCCTGGAGATGTCCCTCCCACATGGAAAGCTATCTTTAATATAGGCACATATTCCATGCCCATGGCGATCTTGGGGGTCAGATTTAGAAGTTAAGTTAGAGTATCCTGTAATTGCAAACTCATCAAGGGAAATAGCCTGTCCAATGCCAGTTTCACTTAAAAATAAAAGGTCTGGTTTAGTCTCCTGTAATTGGGTTTCAACCTCTGGAAGGTTAGAACGTAGACCCCTGATGTTGGAGAAGGAGACATGGTAGTAGGGGTCTACGTTGGAAGTTGGAGAACCGGGTTTAATCGTGTATTTTTTCTTGAAACTTGTCATGATGAAATTTTGGAATTTGTGGACTAGGTCGACAGATTTACTTAGAGCAGGACAGAGAGGGGAAACTAAGAGAGAAAAAGAAACGAAGAATTTTTTTTTTTTTTTTTTTTTGTACCACATGATAAGGTAAAGCCGTAACAATTACCCACTAGTATGGCATCGAGAGGCCCCACCAGAAGCTACTGCATGGTCCAGATTCCATTCACCGAATGGCAATACAGCAGCCCCAGTACTTTGCACCTGCTGATAGGACAGCCTCCTTAGTGGTTAATCCAAGGTTCGGGTCCCTGACTATCAGGCGGATAACGTCAGCCCAGACAAAACGTTTACCTCCAGCACCCTTACTAGTGACATGGCTACAAGGATAGACATAGAAACAGAAAATTTCCACCAACTCTGCCAACTGTTCGCGCAAAAATACTGCCAACCTAGAAAACAGCTTTTTCTTCTTCCTTTGTCAGAAAAATCACTCATTTAAAAATGAGGACTGAGGGACAAATAAGAAGAAGCGAGAGTAACAGGAGCTGCCGATAACGCATCCACAATGCGTTTTCTACTCTCCATTAAAAAAAAATAAAAATAAAAATAAAAAAATAACTATTAAGTATTGTACTTAATAAAAGTCCAACGGACCTGTTTAAGGGAAAGTATGGTGATAGATTCCCCTCCCACGAACTAAAAATGAGTACAATTAGGTAATCTATTTTTGCAATCAACTCGGTAGATAAATAAACATTTATGGACGAGAAAAAAAAAAAAAAAAAAATTAAAGCTAGCATTTAATACAACAGAAATACATAAATTAAATACTGAAATAAAATGTAGTTATTAATATTTGAATCTTAAAATAAAAAGTGCGAATTAATAGAGAAAATCACTTATCACAACAACGCATTCCGTCTCCAAACTAGTGAAGAATTTAACTTTTAATAGCGTTCAGAAGATTTTTTTTTTAAATTAACCGTTAAGAGAAAGCGTGATTTTATTCTGAACTTTAACTAATCACGTTTTAAGCAACTTATGATATAAAACAAAATCGGATGGGGGGGGGTTTCTTCCGAAGGTTAGTTGGTGACGTTATAAGTAATTGCCAGATAAGATGGGAGCCAGAAATTAGGGGTGGGGGACTGAAAATGATAATATAATGGATTGATTATACAATATTTAAGATCAACTTGGTAGATAAACATTTATGGACGAGAAAAAAAAAAAAAAAAAAAAATTAAAGCTAGCATTTAATACAACAGAAATACATAAATTAAATACTGAAATAAAATGTAGTTATTAATATTTGAATCTTAAAATAAAAAGTGCGAATTAATAGAGAAAATCACTTATCACAACAACGCATTCCGTCTCCAAACTAGTGAAGAATTTAACTTTTAATAGCGTTCAGAAGATTTTTTTTTTAAATTAACCGTTAAGAGAAAGCGTGATTTTATTCTGAACTTTAACTAATCACGTTTTAAGCAACTTATGATATAAAACAAAATCGGATGGGGGGGGGGGGTTTCTTCCGAAGGTTAGTTGGTGACGTTATAAGTAATTGCGAGATAAGATGGGAGCCAGAAATTAGGGGTGGGGGACTGAAAATGATAATATAATGGATTGATTATACAATATTTAAGATCAACTTGGTAGATAAACATTTATGGACGAGAAAAAAAAAAAAAAAAAAAATTAAAGCTAGCATTTAATACAACAGAAATACATAAATTAAATACTGAAATAAAATGTAGTTATTAATATTTGAATCTTAAAATAAAAAGTGCGAATTAATAGAGAAAATCACTTATCACAACAACGCATTCCGTCTCCAAACTAGTGAAGAATTTAACTTTTAATAGCGTTCAGAAGATTTTTTTTTTAAATTAACCGTTAAGAGAAAGCGTGATTTTATTCTGAACTTTAACTAATCACGTTTTAAGCAACTTATGATATAAAACAAAATCGGATGGGGGGGGGGGTTCTTCCGAAGGTTAGTTGGTGACGTTATAAGTAATTGCCAGATAAGATGGGAGCCAGAAATTAGGGGTGGGGGACTGAAAATGATAATATAATGGATTGATTATACAATATTTAAGATCAACTTGGTAGATAAACATTTATGGACGAGAAAAAAAAAAAAAAAAAAAAAAAAAAAATTAAAGCTAGCATTTAATACAACAGAAATACATAAATTAAATACTGAAATAAAATGTAGTTATTAATATTTGAATCTTAAAATAAAAAGTGCGAATTAATAGAGAAAATCACTTATCACAACAACGCATTCCGTCTCCAAACTAGTGAAGAATTTAACTTTTAATAGCGTTCAGAAGATTTTTTTTTTTAAATTAACCGTTAAGAGAAAGCGTGATTTTATTCTGAACTTTAACTAATCACGTTTTAAGCAACTTATGATATAAAACAAAATCGGATGGGGGGGGGGGTTTCTTCCGAAGGTTAGTTGGTGACGTTATAAGTAATTGCGAGATAAGATGGGAGCCAGAAATTAGGGGTGGGGGACTGAAAATGATAATATAATGGATTGATTATACAATATTTAAGATCAACTTGGTAGATAAACATTTATGGACGAGAAAAAAAAAAAAAAAAATTAAAGCTAGCATTTAATACAACAGAAATACATAAATTAAATACTGAAATAAAATGTAGTTATTAATATTTGAATCTTAAAATAAAAAGTGCGAATTAATAGAGAAAATCACTTATCACAACAACGCATTCCGTCTCCAAACTAGTGAAGAATTTAACTTTTAATAGCGTTCAGAAGATTTTTTTTTTAAATTAACCGTTAAGAGAAAGCGTGATTTTATTCTGAACTTTAACTAATCACGTTTTAAGCAACTTATGATATAAAACAAAATCGGATGGGGGGGGGTTTCTTCCGAAGGTTAGTTGGTGACGTTATAAGTAATTGCCAGATAAGATGGGAGCCAGAAATTAGGGGTGGGGGACTGAAAATGATAATATAATGGATTGATTATACAATATTTAAGATCAACTTGGTAGATAAACATTTATGGACGAGAAAAAAAAAAAAAAAAAAAAAAAAATTAAAGCTAGCATTTAATACAACAGAAATACATAAATTAAATACTGAAATAAAATGTAGTTATTAATATTTGAATCTTAAAATAAAAAGTGCGAATTAATAGAGAAAATCACTTATCACAACAACGCATTCCGTCTCCAAACTAGTGAAGAATTTAACTTTTAATAGCGTTCAGAAGATTTTTTTTTTAAATTAACCGTTAAGAGAAAGCGTGATTTTATTCTGAACTTTAACTAATCACATTTTAAGCAACTTATGATATAAAACAAAATCGGATGGGGGGGGGGGTTTCTTCCGAAGGTTAGTTGGTGACGTTATAAGTAATTGCGAGATAAGATGGGAGCCAGAAATTAGGGGTGGGGGACTGAAAATGATAATATAATGGATTGATTATACAATATTTAAGATCAACTTGGTAGATAAACATTTATGGACGAGAAAAAAAAAAAAAAAAAATTAAAGCTAGCATTTAATACAACAGAAATACATAAATTAAATACTGAAATAAAATGTAGTTATTAATATTTGAATCTTAAAATAAAAAGTGCGAATTAATAGAGAAAATCACTTATCACAACAACGCATTCCGTCTCCAAACTAGTGAAGAATTTAACTTTTAATAGCGTTCAGAAGATTTTTTTTTTAAATTAACCGTTAAGAGAAAGCGTGATTTTATTCTGAACTTTAACTAATCACGTTTTAAGCAACTTATGATATAAAACAAAATCGGATGGGGGGGGGGTTCTTCCGAAGGTTAGTTGGTGACGTTATAAGTAATTGCGAGATAAGATGGGAGCCAGAAATTAGGGGTGGGGGACTGAAAATGATAATATAATGGATTGATTATACAATATTTAAGATCAACTTGGTAGATAAACATTCAATCTATTATGTAAACTATCAATGATCGTGTACCTTTATTCTAATAGATTAATTTTTCTATTATTTAAACTATCAAATGATCATGCACCTTTATTCTAATAGATTAATTTTTCTATTATTTAAACTATCAAATGATCATGCACCTTTATTCTAATAGATTAATTTTTCTATTATTTAAACTATCAAATGATCATGCATCTTTATTCTAATAGATTAATTTTTCTATTATTTACACTATCAAATGATCGTGTACCTTTATTCTAATAGATTAATTTTTCTATTATTTAAACTATCAAATGATCGTGCACCTTTATTCTAATAGATTAATTTTTCTATTATTTAAACTATCAAATGACCATGCATCTTTATTCTAATAGATTAATTTTTCTATTATTTAAACTATCAAATGATCATGCACCTTTATTCTAATAGATTAATTTTTCTATTATTTAAACTATCAAATGACCATGCATCTTTATTCTAATAGATTAATTTTTCTATTATTTACACTATCAAATGATCGTGTACCTTTATTCTAATAGATTAATTTTTCTATTATTTAAACTATCAAATGATCGTGCACCTTTATTCTAATAGATTAATTTTTCTATTATTTAAACTATCAAATGACCATGCATCTTTATTCTAATAGATTAATTTTTCTATTATTTACACTATCAAATGATCGTGTACCTTTATTCTAATAGATTAATTTTTCTATTATTTAAACTATCAAATGATCGTGCACCTTTATTCTAATAGATTAATTTTTATATTATTTAAACTATCAAATGATCGTGCACCTTTATTCTAATAGATTAATTGTTCTATTATTTAAACTATCAAATGATCGTGCACCTTTATTCTAATAGAGTAATTGTTCTATTATGTAAACTATCAAATGATCGTGCACCTTTATTCTAATAGATTAATTTTTCTATTATTTAAACTATCAAATGATCGTGCACCTTTATTCTAATAGATTAATTTTTCTATTATTTAAACTATCAAATGATCGTGCACCTTTATTCTAATAGATTAATTTTTCTATTATTCAAACTATCAAATGATCGTGCACCTTTATTCTAATAGATTAATTTTTCTATTATTTAAACTATCAAATGATCGTGCACCTTTAGTCTAATAGATTAATTTTTCTATTATTTAAACTATCAAATGATCGTGCACCTTTATTCTAATAGATTAACTTTTCTATTATTCACACTATCAAATGATCGTGCACCTTTATTCTAATAGATTAACTTTTCTATTATTTAAACTATCAAATGATCGTGCACCTTTATTCTAATAGATTAATATTTCTCTTATTCAAACTATCAAATGATCGTGCACCTTTATTCTAATAGATTAACTTTTCTATTATTCACACTATCAAATTATCGTGCACCTTTTTTCTAATAGATTAACTTTTCTATTATTTAAACTATCAAATGATCGTGCACCTTTATTCTAATAGATTAACTTTTCTATTATTCAAACTATCAAATGATCGTGCACCTTTATTCTAATAGATTAACTTTCCTATTATTCACACTATCAAATGATCGTGCACCTTTATTCTAATAGATTAATTTTTCTATTATTTAAACTATCAAATGATCGTGCACCTTTATTCTAATAGATTAACTTTTCTATTATTTAAACTATCAAATGATCGTGCACCTTTATTCAAATAGATTAACTTTTCTATTATTCACACTATCAAATGATCGTGCACCTTTATTCTAATAGATTAACTTTTCTATTATTTAAACTATCAAATGATCGTGCACCTTTATTCTAATAGATTAACTTTTCTATTATTTAAACTATCAAATGATCGTGTACCTTTATTCTAATAGATTAATTTTTCTATTATTCAAACTATCAAATGATCGTGCACCTTTATTCTAATAGATTAACTTTTCTATTATTCACACTATCAAATGATCGTGCACCTTTATTCTAATAGATTAACTTTTCTATTATTTAAACTATCAAATGATCGTGCACCTTTATTCTAATGGATTAACTTTTCTATTATTCAAACTATCAAATGATCGTGCACCTTTATTCTAATAGATTAACTTTTCTATTATTCAAACTATCAAATGATCATGCACCTTTATTCTAATAGATTAACTTTTCTATTATTTAAACTATCAAATGATCGTGCACCTTTATTCTAATAGATTAACTTTTCTATTATTTAAACTATCAAATGATCGTGCACCTTTATTCTAATAGATTAACTTTTCTATTATTCAAACTATCAAATGATCGTGCACCTTTATTCTAATAGATTAATTTTTCTATTATTCACACTATCAAATGATCGTGCACCTTTATTCTAATAGATTAACTTTTCTATTATTTAAACTATCAAATGATCGTGTCCATTTATTCTAATAGATTAATTTTTCTATTATTTAAACTATCAAATGATCGTGTACCTTTATTCTAATAGATTAATTTTCCTATTATTTAAACTATCAAATGATCGTGCACCTTTATTCTAATAGATTAACTTTTCTATTATTCAAACTATCAAATGATCGTGCACCTTTATTCTAATAGATTAATTTTTCTATTATTTAAACTATCAAATGATCGTGTACCTTTATTCTAATAGATTAATTTTCCTATTATTTAAACTATCAAATGATCGTGCACCTTTATTCTAATAGATTAATTTTTCTATTATTTAAACTATCAAATGATCGTGCACCTTTATTCTAATAGATTAATTTTTCTATTATTTAAACTATCAAATGATCGTGCACCTTTATTCTAATAGATTAATTTGTCTATTATTTAAACTATCAAATGATCGTGCACCTTTATTCTAATAGATTAATTTTTCTATTTATTTAAACTATCAAATGATCGTGCACCTTTATTCTAATAGATTAATTTTTCTATTATTTAAACTATCAAATGATCGTGCACCTTTATTCTAATAGATTAACTTTTCTATTATTTAAACTATCAAATGATCGTGCACCTTTATTCTAATAGATTAATTTTTCTATTATTCAAACTATCAAATGATCGTGCACCTTTATTCTAATAGATTAACTTTTCTATTATTCAAACTATCAAATGATCGTGCACCTTTATTCTAATAGATTAATTTTTCTATTATTTAAACTATCAAATGATCGTGTACCTTTATTCTAATAGATTAATTTTCCTATTATTTAAACTATCAAATGATCGTGCACCTTTATTCTAATAGATTAATTTTTCTATTATTTAAACTATCAAATGATCGTGCACCTTTATTCTAATAGATTAATTTTTCTATTATTAAAACTATCAAATGATCGTGCACCTTTATTCTAATAGATTAATTTTTCTATTATTTAAACTATCAAATGATCGTGCACCTTTATTCTAATAGATTAATTTTTCTATTTATTTAAACTATCAAATGATCGTGCACCTTTATTCTAATAGATTAATTTTTCTATTATTTAAACTATCAAATGATCGTGCACCTTTATTCTAATAGATTAATTATTCTATTATTTAAACTATCAATGATCGTGCACCTTTATTCTAATAGATTAATTTTTCTATTATTTAAACTATCAAATGATCGTGCACCTTTATTCTAATAGATTAATTTTTCTATTTATTTAAACTATCAATGATCGTGCACCTTTATTCTAACAGATTAATTTTTCTATTATTTAAACTATCAAATGATCGGGCACCTTTATTCTAATAGATTAATTTTTCTATTATTTAAACTATCAAATGATCGTGCCCCTTTATTCTAATAGATGAATTTTTCTATTTATTTAAACTATCGAATGATCGTGCACCTTTGTTCTAATAGATTAATTTTTCTATTATGTAAACTATCAAATGATCGTGCACCTTTATTCTAATAGATTAATTTTTCTATTATTTAAACTATCAATGATCGTGTACCTTTATTCTAATAGATTAATTTTTCTATTATTCAAACTATCAAATGATCGTGCACCTTTATTCTAATAGATTAATTTTTCTATTATTTAAACTATCAAATGATCGTGTACCTTTATTCTAATAGATTAATTTTTCTATTATTTAAACTATCAAATGATCGTGTACCTTTATTCTAATAGATTAATTTTTCTATTATTTCAACTATCAAATGATCGTGCACCTTTATTCTAATAGATTAATTTGTCTATTATTTCAACTATCAAATGATCGTGCACCTTTATTCTAATAGATTAATTTGTCTATTATTTCAACTATCAAATGATCGTGCACCTTTATTCTAATAGATTAATTTGTCTATTATTTAAACTATCAAATGATCGTGCACCTTTATTCTAATAGATTAATTTGTCTATTATTTCAACTATCAAATGATCGTGCACCTTTATTCTAATAGATTAATTTGTCTATTATTTCAACTATCAAATGATCGTGCACCTTTATTCTAATAGATTAATTTTTCTATTATTTCAACTATCAAATGATCGTGCACCTTTATTCTAATAGATTAATTTTTCTATTATTTCAACTATCAAATGATCGTGCACCTTTATTCTAATAGATTAATTTTTCTATTGTTTAAACTATCAAATGATCGTGCACCTTTATTCTAATAGATTAATTTGTCTATTATTTCAACTATCAATTGATCGTGCACCTTTATTCTAATAGATTAATTTTTCTATTATTTCAACTATCAAATGATCGTGCACCTTTATTCTAATAGATTAATTTTTCTATTGTTTAAACTATCAAATGATCGTGCACCTTTATTCTAATAGATTAATTTGTCTATTATTTCAACTATCAAATGATCGTGCACCTTTATTCTAATAGATTAATTTGTCTATTATTTCAACTATCAAATGATCGTGCACCTTTATTCTAATAGATTAATTTTTCTATTGTTTAAACTATCAAATGATCGTGCACCTTTATTCTAATAGATTAATTTGTCTATTATTTAAACTATCAAATGATCGTGCACCTTTATTCTAATAGATTAATTTTTCTATTGTTTAAACTATCAAATGATCGTGCACCTTTATTCTAATAGATTAATTTGTCTATTGTTTAAACTATCAAATGATCGTGCAACTTTATTCTAATAGATTAATTTTTCTATTATTTAAACTATCAAATGATCGTGCACCTTTATTCTAATAGAGTAATTGTTCTATTATTTAAACTATCGAATGATCGTGCACCTTTATTCTAATAGATTAATTTGTCTATTTATTTAAACTATCAAATGATCGTGCACCTTTATTCTAATAGATAAATTGTTCTATTATTTAAACCATCAAATGATCGTGCACCTTTATTCTAATAGAGTAATTGTTCTATTATTTAAACTATCAAATGATCGTGCACCTTTATTCTAATAGATTAATTTGTCTATTTATTTAAACTATCAAATGATCGTGCACCTTTATTCTAATAGATTAATTTTTCTATTATTTAAACTATCAAATGATCGTGCACCTTTATTCTAATAGATAAACTTTTCTATTATTTAAACTATCAAATGATCGTGCAACTTTATTCTAATAGATTAATTTTTCTATTATTCAAACTATCAAATGATCGTGCACCTTTATTCTAATAGATTAACTTTTCTATTATTCAAACTATCAAATGATCGTGCACCTTTATTCTAATAGATTAATTTTTCTATTATTTAAACTATCAAATGATCGTGTACCTTTATTCTAATAGATTAATTTTCCTATTATTTAAACTATCAAATGATCATGCACCTTTATTCTAATAGATTAATTTTTCTATTATTTAAACTATCAAATGACCATGCATCTTTATTCTAATAGATTAATTTTTCTATTATTTACACTATCAAATGATCGTGTACCTTTATTCTAATAGATTAATTTTTCTATTATTTAAACTATCAAATGATCGTGCACCTTTATTCTAATAGATTAATTTTTCTATTATTTAAACTATCAAATGACCATGCATCTTTATTCTAATAGATTAATTTTTCTATTATTTACACTATCAAATGATCGTGTACCTTTATTCTAATAGATTAATTTTTCTATTATTTAAACTATCAAATGATCGTGCACCTTTATTCTAATAGATTAATTTTTATATTATTTAAACTATCAAATGATCGTGCACCTTTATTCTAATAGATTAATTGTTCTATTATTTAAACTATCAAATGATCGTGCACCTTTATTCTAATAGAGTAATTGTTCTATTATTTAAACTATCAAATGATCGTGCACCTTTATTCTAATAGATTAATTTTTCTATTATTTAAACTATCAAATGATCGTGCACCTTTATTCTAATAGATTAATTTTTCTATTATTTAAACTATCAAATGATCGTGCACCTTTATTCTAATAGATTAATTTTTCTATTATTCAAACTATCAAATGATCGTGCACCTTTATTCTAATAGATTAATTTTTCTATTATTTAAACTATCAAATGATCGTGCACCTTTAGTCTAATAGATTAATTTTTCTATTATTTAAACTATCAAATGATCGTGCACCTTTATTCTAATAGATTAACTTTTCTATTATTCACACTATCAAATGATCGTGCACCTTTATTCTAATAGATTAACTTTTCTATTATTTAAACTATCAAATGATCGTGCACCTTTATTCTAATAGATTAATATTTCTCTTATTCAAACTATCAAATGATCGTGCACCTTTATTCTAATAGATTAACTTTTCTATTATTCACACTATCAAATTATCGTGCACCTTTTTTCTAATAGATTAACTTTTCTATTATTCACACTATCAAATGATCGTGCACCTTTATTCTAATAGATTAACTTTTCTATTATTTAAACTATCAAATGATCGTGCACCTTTATTCTAATAGATTAACTTTTCTATTATTTAAACTATCAAATGATCGTGTACCTTTATTCTAATAGATTAATTTTTCTATTATTCAAACTATCAAATGATCGTGCACCTTTATTCTAATAGATTAACTTTTCTATTATTCACACTATCAAATGATCGTGCACCTTTATTCTAATAGATTAACTTTTCTATTATTTAAACTATCAAATGATCGTGCACCTTTATTCTAATGGATTTACTTTTCTATTATTCAAACTATCAAATGATCGTGCACCTTTATTCTAATAGATTAACTTTTCTATTATTCAAACTATCAAATGATCGTGCACCTTTATTCTAATAGATTAACTTTTCTATTATTTAAACTATCAAATGATCGTGCACCTTTATTCTAATAGATTAACTTTTCTATTATTTAAACTATCAAATGATCGTGCACCTTTATTCTAATAGATTAACTTTTCTATTATTCAAACTATCAAATGATCGTGCACCTTTATTCTAATAGATTAATTTTCTATTATTCACACTATTAAATGATCGTGCACCTTTATTCTAATAGATTAACTTTTCTATTATTTAAACTATCAAATGATCGTGTCCATTTATTCTAATAGATTAATTTTTCTATTATTTAAACTATCAAATGATCGTGTACCTTTATTCTAATAGATTAATTTTCCTATTATTTAAACTATCAAATGATCGTGCACCTTTATTCTAATAGATTAACTTTTCTATTATTCAAACTATCAAATGATCGTGCACCTTTATTCTAATAGATTAATTTTTCTATTATTTAAACTATCAAATGATCGTGTACCTTTATTCTAATAGATTAATTTTCCTATTATTTAAACTATCAAATGATCGTGCACCTTTATTCTAATAGATTAATTTTTCTATTATTTAAACTATCAAATGATCGTGCACCTTTATTCTAATAGATTAATTTTTCTATTATTTAAACTATCAAATGATCGTGCACCTTTATTCTAATAGATTAATTTGTCTATTATTTAAACTATCAAATGATCGTGCACCTTTATTCTAATAGATTAATTTTTCTATTTATTTAAACTATCAAATGATCGTGCACCTTTATTCTAATAGATTAATTTTTCTATTATTTAAACTATCAAATGATCGTGCACCTTTATTCTAATAGATTAACTTTTCTATTATTTAAACTATCAAATGATCGTGCACCTTTATTCTAATAGATTAATTTTTCTATTATTCAAACTATCAAATGATCGTGCACCTTTATTCTAATAGATTAACTTTTCTATTATTCAAACTATCAAATGATCGTGCACCTTTATTCTAATAGATTAATTTTTCTATTATTTAAACTATCAAATGATCGTGTACCTTTATTCTAATAGATTAATTTTCCTATTATTTAAACTATCAAATGATCGTGCACCTTTATTCTAATAGATTAATTTTTCTATTATTTAAACTATCAAATGATCGTGCACCTTTATTCTAATAGATTAATTTTTCTATTATTAAAACTATCAAATGATCGTGCACCTTTATTCTAATAGATTAATTTTTCTATTATTTAAACTATCAAATGATCGTGCACCTTTATTCTAATAGATTAATTCTTCTATTTATTTAAACTATCAAATGATCGTGCACCTTTATTCTAATAGATTAATTTTTCTATTATTTAAACTATCAAATGATCGTGCACCTTTATTCTAATAGATTAATTTTTCTATTTATTTAAACTATCAATGATCGTGCACCTTTATTCTAACAGATTAATTTTTCTATTATTTAAACTATCAAATGATCGGGCACCTTTATTCTAATAGATTAATTTTTCTATTATTTAAACTATCAAATGATCGTGCCCCTTTATTCTAATAGATGAATTTTTCTATTTATTTAAACTATCGAATGATCGTGCACCTTTGTTCTAATAGATTAATTTTTCTATTATGTAAACTATCAAATGATCGTGCACCTTTATTCTAATAGATTAATTTTTCTATTATTTAAACTATCTATGATCGTGTACCTTTATTCTAATAGATTAATTTTTCTATTATTCAAACTATCAAATGATCGTGCACCTTTATTCTAATAGATTAATTTTTCTATTATTTAAACTATCAAATGATCGTGTACCTTTATTCTAATAGATTAATTTTTCTATTATTTAAACTATCAAATGATCGTGTACCTTTATTCTAATAGATTAATTTTTCTATTATTTCAACTATCAAATGATCGTGCACCTTTATTCTAATAGATTAATTTGTCTATTATTTCAACTATCAAATGATCGTGCACCTTTATTCTAATAGATTAATTTGTCTATTATTTCAACTATCAAATGATCGTGCACCTTTATTCTAATAGATTAATTTGTCTATTATTTAAACTATCAAATGATCGTGCACCTTTATTCTAATAGATTAATTTGTCTATTATTTCAACTATCAAATGATCGTGCACCTTTATTCTAATAGATTAATTTGTCTATTATTTCAACTATCAAATGATCGTGCACCTTTATTCTAATAGATTAATTTTTCTATTATTTCAACTATCAAATGATCGTGCACCTTTATTCTAATAGATTAATTTTTCTATTATTTCAACTATCAAATGATCGTGCACCTTTATTCTAATAGATTAATTTTTCTATTGTTTAAACTATCAAATGATCGTGCACCTTTATTCTAATAGATTAATTTGTCTATTATTTCAACTATCAATTGATCGTGCACCTTTATTCTAATAGATTAATTTTTCTATTATTTCAACTATCAAATGATCGTGCACCTTTATTCTAATAGATTAATTTTTCTATTGTTTAAACTATCAAATGATCGTGCACCTTTATTCTAATAGATTAATTTGTCTATTATTTCAACTATCAAATGATCGTGCACCTTTATTCTAATAGATTAATTTGTCTATTATTTCAACTATCAAATGATCGTGCACCTTTATTCTAATAGATTAATTTTTCTATTGTTTAAACTATCAAATGATCGTGCACCTTTATTCTAATAGATTAATTTGTCTATTATTTAAACTATCAAATGATCGTGCACCTTTATTCTAATAGATTAATTTTTCTATTGTTTAAACTATCAAATGATCGTGCACCTTTATTCTAATAGATTAATTTGTCTATTGTTTAAACTATCAAATGATCGTGCAACTTTATTCTAATAGATTAATTTTTCTATTATTTAAACTATCAAATGATCGTGCACCTTTATTCTAATAGAGTAATTGTTCTATTATTTAAACTATCGAATGATCGTGCACCTTTATTCTAATAGATTAATTTGTCTATTTATTTAAACTATCAAATGATCGTGCAGCTTTATTCTAATAGATAAATTGTTCTATTATTTAAACCATCAAATGATCGTGCACCTTTATTCTAATAGAGTAATTGTTCTATTATTTAAACTATCAAATGATCGTGCACCTTTATTCTAATAGATTAATTTGTCTATTTATTTAAACTATCAAATGATCGTGCACCTTTATTCTAATAGATTAATTTTTCTATTATTTAAACTATCAAATGATCGTGCACCTTTATTCTAATAGATAAACTTTTCTATTATTTAAACTATCAAATGATCGTGCAACTTTATTCTAATAGATTAATTTTTCTATTATTCAAACTATCAAATGATCGTGCACCTTTATTCTAATAGATTAACTTTTCTATTATTCAAACTATCAAATGATCGTGCACCTTTATTCTAATAGATTAATTTTTCTATTATTTAAACTATCAAATGATCGTGTACCTTTATTCTAATAGATTAATTTTCCTATTATTTAAACTATCAAATGATCGTGCACCTTTATTCTAATAGATTAATTTTTCTATTATTTAAACTATCAAATGATCGTGCACCTTTATTCTAATAGATTAATTTTGCTATTATTTAAACTATCAATGATCGTGCACCTTTATTCTAATAGATTAATTTTTCTATAATTTAAACTATCAAATGATCGTGCACCTTTATTCTAATAGATTAATTTTTCTATTTATTTAAACTATCAAATGATCGTGCACCTTTATTCTAATAGATTAATTTTTCTATTATTTAAACTATCAAATGATCGTTCACCTTTATTCTAATAGATTAATTTTTCTATAATTTAAACTATCAAATAATCGTGCACCTTTATTCTAATAGATTAATTTTTCTATTTATTTAAACTATCAAATGATCGTGCACCTTTATTCTAATAGATTAATTTTTCTATTATTTAAACTATCAAATGATCGTGCACCTTTATTCTAATAGATTAATTTTTCTATTATTTAAACTATCAAATGATCGTGCACCTTTATTCTAATAGATTAATTTTTCTATTTATTTAAACTATCACATGATCGTGCACCTTTATTCTAATAGATTAATTTTTCTATTATTTAAACTATCAAATGATCGTGCACCTTTATTCTAATAGATTAATTTTTCTATTTATTTAAACTATCAAATGATCGTGCACCTTTATTCTAATAGATTAATTTTTCTATTATTTAAACTATCACATGATCGTGCAGCTTTATTCTAATAGATTAATTTTTCTATTTATTTAAACTATCAAATGATCGTGCACCTTTATTCTAATAGATTAATTTTTCTATTATTTAAACTATCAAATGATCGTGCACCTTTATTCTAATAGATTAATTTTTCTATTTATTTAAACTATCAAATGATCGTGCACCTTTATTCTAATAGATTAATTTTTCTATTTATTTAAACTATCAAATGATCGTGCACCTTTATTCTAATAGATTAATTTTTCTATTATTTAAACTATCAAATGATCGTGCACCTTTATTCTAATAGATTAATTTTTCTATTTATTTAAACTATCACATGATCGTGCACCTTTATTCTAATAGATTAATTTTTCTATTATTTAAACTATCAAATGATCGTGCACCTTTATTCTAATAGATTAATTTTTCTATTTATTTAAACTATCAAATGATCGTGCACCTTTATTCTAATAGATTAATTTTTCTATTATTTAAACTATCACATGATCGTGCACCTTTATTCTAATAGATTAATTTTTCTATTATTGAAACTATCAAATGATCGTGCACCTTTATTCTAATAGATTAATTTTTCTATTATTTAAACTATCAAATGATCGTGCACCTTTATTCTAATAGATTAATTTTTCTATTATTTAAACTATCAAATGATCGTGCACCTTTATTCTAATAGATTAATTTTTCTATTATTTAAACTATCACATGATCGTGCACCTTTATTCTAATAGATTCATTTTTCTATTATTTAAACTATCAAATGATCGTGCACCTTTATTCTAATAGATTAATTTTTCTATTGTTTAAACTATCAAATGATCGTGCACCTTTATTCTAATAGATTAATTTTTCTATTGTTTAAACTATCAAATAATCGTGCACCTTTATTCTAATAGATTAATTTTTCTATTATTCAAACTATCAAATGATCGTGCACCTTTATTCTAATAGATTAATTTTTCTATTATTTAAACTATCACATGATCGTTCACCTTTATTCTAATAGATTAATTTTTCTATTATTTAAACTATCAAATGATCGTGCACCTTTATTCTAATAGATTAATTTTTCTATTATTTAAACTATCAAATGATCGTGCACCTTTATTCTAATAGATTAATTTTTCTATTATTTAAACTATCAAATGATCGTGCACCTTTATTCTAATAGATTAATTATTCTATTATTTAAACTATCACATGATCGTGCACCTTTATTCTAATAGATTAATTTTTCTATTATTTAAACTATCAAATGATCGTGCAGCTTTATTCTTATAGATTAATTTGTCTATTATTTAAACTATCAAATGATCGTGCAGCTTTATTCTAATAGATTAATTTTTCTATTATTTAAACTATCAAATGATCGTGCACCTTTATTCTAATAGATTAATTTTTCTATTATTTAAACTATCAAATGATCGTGCAGCTTTATTCTAATAGATTAATTTGTCTATTATTTAAACTATCAAATGATCGTGCAGCTTTATTCTAATAGATTAATTTTTCTATTATTTAAACTATCAAATGATCGTGCACCTTTATTCTAATAGATTAATTTTTCTATTATTTAAACTATCACATGATCGTGCACCTTTATTCTAATAGATTAATTTTTCTATTATTTAAACTATCAAATGATCGTGCACCTTTATTCTAATAGATTAATTTTTCTATTGTTTAAACTATCACATGATCGTGCACCTTTATTCTAATAGATTAATTTTTCTATTGTTTAAACTATCAAATGATCGTGCACCTTTATTCTAATAGATTAATTATTCTATTATTTAAACTATCAAATGATCGTGCACCTTTATTCTAATAGATTAATTTTTCTATTATTTAAACTATCAAATGATCGTGCACCTTTATTCTAATAGATTAATTATTCTATTATTTAAACTATCACATGATCGTGCACCTTTATTCTAATAGATTAATTTTTCTATTATTTAAACTATCAAATGATCGTGCACCTTTATTCTAATAGATTAATTATTCTATTATTTAAACTATCACATGATCGTGCACCTTTATTCTAATAGATTAATTTTTCTATTATTTGAACTATCAAATGATCGTGCACCTTTATTCTAATAGATTAATTTTTCTATTGTTTAAACTATCAAATAATCGTGCACCTTTATTCTAATAGATTAATTTTTCTATTATTCAAACTATCAAATGATCGTGCACCTTTATTCTAATAGATTAATTTTTCTATTATTCAAACTATCAAATGATCGTGCACCTTTATTCTAATAGATTAATTTTTCTATTATTTAAACTATCACATGATCGTGCACCTTTATTCTAATAGATTAATTTTTCTATTGTTTAAACTATCAAATGATCGTGCACCTTTATTCTAATAGATTAATTTTTCTATTGTTTAAACTATCAAATAATCGTGCACCTTTATTCTAATAGATTAATTTTTCTATTATTCAAACTATCAAATGATCGTGCACCTTTATTCTAATAGATTAATTTTTCTATTATTTAAACTATCAAATGATCGTGCACCTTTATTCTAATAGATTAATTTTTCTATTATTCAAACTATCAAATGATCGTGCACCTTTATTCTAATAGATTTATTTTTCTATTATTTAAACTATCAAATGATCGTGCACCTTTATTCTAATAGATTAATTTTTCTATTATTAAAACTATCAAATGATCGTGCACCTTTATTCTAATAGATTAATTTTTCTATTATTTAAACTATCAAATAATCGTGCACCTTTATTCTAATAGATTAATTTTTCTATTATTTAAACTATCAAATGATCGTGCACCTTTATTCTAATAGATTAATTTTTCTATTATTTAAACTATCAAATGATCGTGCACCTTTATTCTAATAGATTAATTTTTCTATTATTTAAACTATCAAATGATCGTGCACCTTTATTCTAATAGATTAATTTTTCTATTATTTAAACTATCAAATAATCGTGCACCTTTATTCTAATAGATTAATTTTTCTATTATTTAAACTATCAAATGATCGTGCACCTTTATTCTAATAGATTAATTTTTCTATTATTTAAACTATCAAATAATCGTGCACCTTTATTCTAATAGATTAATTTTTCTATTATTCAAACTATCAAATGATCGTGCAGCTTTATTCTAATTGATTAATTTTTCTATTATTTATACTATCAAATGATCGTGCACCTTTATTCTAATAGATTAATTTTTCTATTATTTAAACTATCAAATGATCGTGCACCTTTATTCTAATAGATTAATTTTTCTATTATTTAAACTATCAAATTATCGTGCACCTTTATTCTAATAGATTTATTTGTCTATTATTTAAACTATCAAATGATCGTGCACCTTTATTCTAATAGATTAATTTTTCTATTATTCAAACTATCAAATGATCGTGCAGCTTTATTCTTATAGATTAATTTTTCTATTATTTAAACTATCAAATGATCGTGCACCTTTATTCTAATAGATTAATTTTTCTATAATTTAAACTATCAAATGATCGTGCACCTTTATTCTAATAGATTAATTTTTCTATTTATTTAAACTATCAAATGATCGTGCACCTTTATTCTAATAGATTAATTTTTCTATTATTTAAACTATCAAATGATCGTGCACCTTTATTCTAATAGATTAATTTTTCTATTATTTAAACTATCAAATGATCGTGTACATTTATTCTAATAGATTAATTTTTCTATTATTTAAACTATCAAATGATCGTGCACCTTTATTCTAATAGAATAATTTTTCTATTATTTAAACTATCAAATGATCGTGCACCTTTATTCTAATAGATTAATTTTTCTATTATTTAAACTATCAAATGATCGTGCAGCTTTATTCTAATAGATTAATTTTTCTATTATTTAAACTATCAAATGATCGTGCACCTTTATTCTAATAGATTAATTTGTCTATTGTTTAAACTATCAAATGATCGTGCAGCTTTATTCTAATAGATTAATTTGTCTATTATTTAAACTATCAAATGATCGTGCAGCTTTATTCTAATAGATTAACTTTTCTATTATTAAAACTATCAAATGATCGTGCACCTTCATTCTAATAGATTAATTTTTCTATTATTTAAACTATCAAATGATCGTGCACCTTTTTTCTAATAGATTAATTTTTCTATTATTTAAACTATCACATGATCGTGCACCTTTATTCTAATAGATTAATTTTTCTATTATTTAAACTATCAAATGATCGTGCACCTTTATTCTAATAGATTAATTTTTCTATTGTTTAAACTATCAAATGATCGTGCACCTTTATTCTAATAGATTAATTTTTCTATTATTTAAACTATCAAATGATCGTGCACCTTTATTCTAATAGATTAATTTTTCTATTATTTAAACTATCAAATGATCGTGCACCTTTATTCTAATAGATTAATTTTTCTATTATTTAAACTATCAAATGATCGTGCACCTTTATTCTAATAGATTAATTTTTCTATTATTTAAACTATCAAATGATCGTGCACCTTTATTCTAATAGATTAATTTTTCTATTATTTAAACTATCAAATGATCGTGCACCTTTATTCTAATAGATTAACTTTTCTATTATTCAAACTATCAAATGATCGTGCACCTTTATTCTAATAGATTAACTTTTCTATTATTTAAACTATCAAATGATCGTGCACCTTTATTCTAATAGATTAATTTTTCTATTATTAAAACTATCAAATAATCGTGCACCTTTATTCTAATAGATTAATTTTTCTATTATTCAAACTATCAAATGATCGTGCACCTTTATTCTAATAGATTAACTTTTCTATTATTCAAACTATCAAATGATCGTGCACCTTTATTCTAATAGATTAATTTTTCTATTGTTTAAACTATCAAATGATCGTGCACCTTTATTCTAATAGATTAATTTTTCTATTATTTAAACTATCAAATGATCGTGCACCTTTATTCTAATAGATTAACTTTTCTATTATTCAAACTATCAAATGATCGTGCACCTTTATTCTAATAGATTAATTTTTCTATTATTTAAACTATCAAATGATCGTGCAGCTTTATTCTAATAGATTAATTTTTCTATTATTCAAACTAGTAAATGATCGTGCACCTTTATTCTAATAGATTAATTTTTCTATTATTTAAACTATCAAATGATCGTGCACCTTTATTCTAATAGATTTATTTTTCTATTTTTCAAACTATCAAATGATCGTGCACCTTTATTCTAATAGATTAATTTTTCTATTATTTAAACTATCAAATGATCGTGCAGCTTTATTCTAATAGATTAATTTTTCTATTATTTAAACTATCAAATGATCGTGCACCTTTATTCTAATAGATTAATTTTTCTATTATTTAAACAATCAAATGATCGTGCACCTTTATTCTAATAGATTAATTTTTCTATTATTCAAACTATCAAATGATCGTGCACCTTTATTCTAATAGATATATGTGTTAGCGTGTGTCTGTGTGTGTCCGTGCCTCTGTGTGTCTGTGTGAGGTCATTCATTCATCGAAACGACTGGGTCGTTTTTTTTTATATTTAACACAAGTGTACTTTATGTGTCTGAAAGCGTTTTTAGATAGGTTTTATATCGGAATGTCCCCGATAAGTATTGAGAATCGATAACCGAAAAAATCTGATTCAAGAACGAACAGTCTGATTTTCACCAAATTAACACCCTCATACAGTCTTACATCACGACGCAATTTAAAAAGTTTTACTACCGAACAAGCAGAAGGGCCCGGTGTATAAATTCAACAATAGATTCTTTGATTAGATAGGGGAGTATTGGCAATCAGTGTTTCTGTTTAGGGCACAGTGGAACTATGATACTTGACTTTTGCATTTTAAATTTTAATCCAGTCCGTCATATAAAAATAATTTTATAAAATTAACAGTAGGTTCTCTACAGTGTAATGTACGCTGTAATGTATTGTGGATTAAGTCACTACGGTTAGACATGTTACGCTTCCCTCAGTGCACCAGGGTGGATCCTCGACTAGATTTGATTGAAAAATGGGCGATTTCATTTATAGAAGTAGGGAACATTTGTTGGTTCTCCTTTAGTTCCGGGCGACGTCGTAGTGTTATTTCTTGTGTCTTTTCGGCATTAGAAGTTTTATTCATCTAAGTTAAACGAGGTGATCGACAACCACTAGACGACATGACCACACATGAAACGGACACTCACGAAAAGAAGCGAAAAACAGCGATCATGAAATAGCGTCGATGAAGCGAAATAAAAGCACCCGTACAAACACCCGCGCACATATGTAGAAAGACGTGTATTCTATTTGAGTTAGTGATTGCTCGTGAATGAAAACGTAACAGAAGTCCGAACAAGAATTGGCAACATGCCTCTTTTAAACAATACAATTCAGAGAAGGATTCGTGACTTGTTTAATAATATTAAGGAAAGTATTATAGCTAACTTTCTAAATAGCTTGCTTTGCTTTCCAAATTGATGAATTAACTGACATCATTAATTATACACAATTAATTGCATTTATGTGTGTCATTTATGAAGATGTCATAATTAATCAATTTCTATGCTGCAAACAGTTATCCACAACTACAAAGGGCCAAAATATTTCTGATACAATTACAATATACCTCTAAAATTTTGTCTTCTCATGGGATTCATATATGGTATTCTGTACCGATGGAGCACCATCAATGGTTGAGTATTTAGTTCTCTCTCACCGTAAGAACTGCGACACTGGGGTTGGAAAGCGGGATAGAAGAAGTCTGCGCTCCAGAAAAGGAGCCCTCTGACTCCGCAAAAGTGCCTTGCAGTCCTGTAAGCATTCCCGGCAGGGCACCTCAGGCAATTAGCAATAAACTAACTACTTTTTCTTAAAAAGAGAAAGTAAAGCCTGTGAAGGTAGACCTAAACAGAACCAGCATTACGCCGCAAGGAGCTGAAGATAAAAAGGTTTTCGCACCTTTAATGGCAAAACAGAATCATAATATCGTGCGAATTCATTGTTTGTTTGTTTGTTTGTTTGTTTGTTTGGTTGGTTGGTTGGTTGGTTGGTTGGTTGGTTGGTTTTGTTCTTTTTTGTTTTTTGTTTGATTTTTTGTTTGTTTGTTTGTTTTTTGGTTTGCTTTTTGGTTTATTTTTGTTTATTTCTTTTTCTGTTTTTATTCTTTTGTTTTTTTTTATTTTTGTTTGTTTTTGTTCGTTGTTTTTGTGTTTTTGTTTTTGTTGTTCTTTTGTTTCTTTTTTTTTTTGTTTATTTTATGTTTGTTTTGTCTTTTTGTTTGATTGCTTTTTTTTTGTTTTTTTCTTTTTTTACACTGAGAATTTTTAGTTTCGAGGATAAAAACAAAACGAACTAAAAGAGGAATTGAATCGATTAGAATGATTAATTTTATGAAAACTAGACCAATAAAGTCCAGAATTTTTTAGTTTCCGTGCAACGATATGAATTCTTAACATGTTCGTTTATTATAGCAGTAATAAATATTGATTGTCGAAAGGAACAGTGGTATCTCGCATACGCGAGCTTCAGGAAGAACTTTTTTTAGTTTCTTTGATAATGAAATATTTTATACATTTTTAAATACCTTAAAATGAATTGTGAATATCTAATATAGAGTCAGCGAAATATTTAGACATTTCATTTAAAAACTGTTTTTTACTATTTTGTGATAATGGCATTTGGGGCATCTTGCCGAATGCCGTTAATTCACCCACTATCCCAAACATTCCAATCGATAGATTTTAAAGATTTTAACCGTCCTTTTAAGTGCCATTGCTTGTATCGCTTTTGCCTTTTGTTCACCAAGTATATTTGACAAAAAAAAAAAGTATATTTGACAAAAAAAAGTATATTTGTCAAAAAAAGTATATTTGACCAAAAAAAAGTATATTTGACAAAAAAAGTACATTTGACAAAAAAGTATATTTGACAAAAAAAGTATATTTGTCAAACAAAGTATATTTGACCAAAAAAGTATATTTGACAAAAAAGTATATTTGACAAAAAAGTATATTTGATAAAAAAAAGTATATTTGACAAAAAAAGTATATTTAACAAAAAAAAGTATATTTGACAAAAAAAAGTATATTTTTCAAAAAAAGTATATTTGACAAAAAAAAGTATATTTGACAAAAAAGTACATTTGACAAAAAAGTATATTTGACAAAAAAAAAGTATATTTGTCAAAAAAAGTATATTTGACCAAAAAAGTATATTTGACAAAAAAGTATATTTGACAAAAAAGTATATTTGACAAAAAAAGTATATTTGACAAAAACGTATATTTGACAAAAAAAGTATATTTGACAAAAAAAAACGTATATTTGACAAAAAACGTATATTTGACAAAAAAGTATATTTAACAAAAAAAGTATATTTGACAAAAAAGTATATTTGACAAAAAATGTATATTTGACAAAAAAAGTATATTTGACAAAAAAAGTATATTTGACAAAAAAGTATATTTGACAAAAAAAATATATTTGACAAAAAAAAAGTATATTGACAAAAAAGTATATTTGACACAAAAAAATATATTTGACAAAAAAGTATATTTGACAAAAAAAACCTTATATTTGACAAAAAACGTATATTTGACAAAAAAGTATATTTGACAAAATGTATATTTGACAAAAAAAAATATATTTGACAAAAAAAGTATATTGACAAAAAGTATATTTGACAAAAAAGTATATTTGACAAAAAAGTATATTTGACAAAAAAATATATTTGACAAAAAAATGATGAAGATGTTCTACTATCCCAGTTTCTTTTCATTTTTTATATATAATAATGCGGTATTTGAATAAAAAAAATGTAGGGAAAAGTGAAAATATTCTTACGGCGATAGATAAATGAATATATTTCAAGAAAAAAAATGGTATTAGGAAAGAATAGAATAAAGATCGACGATTTGGATATGTTTCCATCAGTTAGAAAAACCTGCATTACTAACCATAAACCTAACACAAAATATGCATTACTAACTTTAACACTAACCATAACCCTGCATAACCAGCCCTAACCCTAACCCAAAACTTGCATTACTAACACTAACCTTAAACCTGAATTACTGACCCTAACCCTTATCCAAAACCTAAATTACTTACCCTAACCCTAATCCAAATCTTATATTAATAACCCTAACCTTAACCCTAATTCAATAGCTGCATAACTAAGATGATACCGATTAATAGTGAACATTTAATATGTTTACAAATGACAATTACTGAATAATTTCCATCAATCAAGATTGAATAATTTGATTGGATTCGTAATCTTTTCCTAGATTTATCGATTATCAATCTTTCCAATTTTCCAATGATTGTGAATTCAAATGGAAGAACGCACAACTGCTATTAGATACCGTTTAAATTTATGTTAAAAATCCAATTCTCATCCGAAAAAAACCATGAATATCTGATTGTAATGCTCAACTTCATGTGAGTTTTCTTATTGAAACAACATTCAAAATAAACAAATAAAATCATGGGTGATGTTTCATATTAGCCAAAAAAGTAAAAAAAGAAGTGATCAAAACATAAATACACAACAAATAAATGTTACCAAAGGCAATCTAATTTACTCTTCTACATACCTAAATAAGTTTTGTGTTTTAACTAATTTTAGAGTGTTTTTACTTTTAAAAGTCGAGTTAGAACTAAAAAACAAAATGGTGGTCTCATTTGAGCCGCAGTAGAGCCTCGATAATCGTTCAAAATCGAAAATTTAACAAAATACTGGTAGAAAATTACATTTTCGCAAGATTGGTGACATTTATTGGATGTGTTTCTGTCAGTATTTTGTTTAATGGCCAAGAAAAGCGAAGGAAACTAGCTGGAACTCCTTTATGTCAACTTCCGTTTTATAGTCAGCTGCCTGACAGTCGAGCAAGCCACTAAGGAAGTTAAATGCTTGCATAAATCAACGCCGCGCTTAGAAATTAAGCACATATTTAAAATCGTAATGGTGGCTATTGCTTCTGCTTCTGTTGCTGCTGCTGATGATGATGATTCTGTTCACAGCACCACTGCTATATAATAACTCTTTTATGCAGTGAGAAAAATTAAACTTAGTTAACCGTATGAATGTGATGGTTATGGCAAAAACGTACCTCACCAAATTCAAATGAGGTGAATGGTTTGTGTATCTGCTTGTGGACATGCTATGAACATCAGTGAGGCTATGATGAAACGACACGGTGCATGTGTCGTCAACCAAGACGAGATTAATTCAAGCGTGAGATTGCACGTTTCTTAGCTGTTACTGAAGAAGGATAAATAGAGGTGCTTTGGGTTGCGAGGCATTTTCGTCTCTGAGACTGAAACAGCATTATGGTTTAAAGAAAAGAAGGAAAAACAGAAAAGGTAGAGGAAGATACAGAATAAAAAAACTCTTGTTTGCAGTGTACGCATTGGCAACCAATGGATGTAGATTACATTTTTTTCCATCAATAAATTTTAATATACAATCGACTTTAATGTTCGTAAAAGTCAGAAATAAGAAATGAAATCTTTCTGCTTTGTAAGAATTGTCAGTTTTTATCGTTATTATAACTTATTCCCCGATTTTTCTGCCGTTTTATTACAATTTCTTTTCTTTCACGAGGGGAATCTTTGAGAGACATTAAAACAAAATCTTTTATGAATCAAAGAGACGAGCTAAGGAGCGAAAGTAAAAATAAAATAAAAATTAAAAAAAAATGAAAACGATAATGGAAGAAAGAAAGAAAGACAGAAAGAAAGATACAAACATGAAAGGAAGGAAGAAAGAACGGAAGAACATAATAGAGAAATAAAGAAAAATAAAATAAAGAAAGAAAAGAATAAAAAAAGAAAAAGAAAGAAAGAAAAGAATAAAGAAAGAAAGAAGGAAAGGAAGAAGAAAGAAAGAAAGAAAAGAATAAAGAAAGAAAAAGAAAGAAAGAAGGGAAGAAAGAAAGAAAGAAAAAATACAATCAATAAATGATAGTAAAATAATAAAAATTTTATAAAAATGAGTGCATCAAGTCAATTAAACAAAAATGTTGAGACTGCCTGCAATTTCAGGTCTTATCAGTCAAGCAACAAAACATAAAATGAAGTGCGCATGCACACCTAAATGCTTACACAAAGGGTGGCCAATGCGCATGTTAGGCGCGGAAGGAAAAATATTCCAATACCATCTGTGCACACATAACAGATTGTCACAGGCAGCCAACCTTTGTCATTGATTCATAATGTCTGATTCACCAGCCATGTTCATAACAGCCAGGGATATGTCGTTGGCTTCATTCTGGAAAAGCGAGGATTATGTAGATTCTTCAAAATACTGTTCTCATCTTCAGTGTTATTTTCAGCTCCAGTTCTCTCCAAACTCTACAACAATGCCTTAATGAAGCTTGCTTTCCGGGCTGTTGGAAAACTGCTTCTGTTGTACCAGTATTCAAGAATTCTGGCGAAAGGACTGACCTATTAAATGATCGCCCCATTAGCCTCCTCCCACTTTTTGCCAAAATATTTGAGACCTTAATTAACCATGCTCTAGTCCATCACCTTACAGATGCTAAACTTCTGACTGACAAACAATATGGATTTAGACAAGCCCGTTCCACAGCAGACATCCTAACTGTGATCTCTGGACGTATATGCCATTCACTGGACAAAGCGGGGGAGGGCAGAGCGGTAGCTCTAGATATATCTAAGGCTTTTGACAGGATATGGCATGAGGGTCTCCTCAGGAAAATTAGATCATACGGTATCACTGGTAGAATACTTAACATAATTAAATCCTTCTTAGATAAGAGAAAAATCCAGGTTGTCCTCGACGGTCGTACATCTAAACAATATGATATAAATGCGGGGGTGCCCCAGGGTTCTATCCTTGGACCTCTATTGTTCCTGATATTCATAAATGACCTCCCCGACAAAATTGCCTCTGAGATGGGTATATATGCTGATGACACTACGCTCTATGGCAGGCACGATAGGAAGACGAATGAACACATTTCTAAAGAAATGACAGAAACACTAGAGGAAGACCTCCAATCTGTGGTGGAATGGGGACAAAAGTGGTTGGTCGTGTTCAATGCTGCCAAGACTAAACTAGTTTCATTCAATAATTACAAGAAACCCTCTCTACCACCTATATCAATGGCCAACGACTCTTTATCTGAGAGTGTAACGTGAACCGACATCTTGCTGCCCAAATCCCTACATAGTATCCCAGTAGTTGTTGCCCCTAATAGTAGCCCCCTACACCAAAGTGGCAATTTGCCTTGTTTGGGGTGAAAATGTAATAAAAAAAAATTTTTTTTTTTTTAAATTTCGGACAATGTAACCTTCGACTTTCTTCATCTGTATTTTGGCGAACTCAGAAATCTTTCTGTCATAACTGGGAAATCCGCGTGAAATTTCTAACGGAACTCTTTATTTAATCCACAGAGGTAGCATGATCTCGCTACGTAAAGTATAACTGTATAGAAATCCTAAGTAATTCGCAATTGTATTTTGAGTGTCGACCGCATTGAAGATTGAGCGTTCCACCCTCAGAAAAATGTAACGTTACAACTGAATTTTATCAAGTACGCTACGGCTCAGTATTAGTGAGTTCGTTATGCTATTTTTGCGGGGCCAAAGAATGTTACCTTTTTCGATGAACGGTTCTTTTTTTTTTGGTGTGTGGGGGGGGGGTCATTTTTCAACCATGTGTCATGTGTTCCTGGGAGAAAGGAAATATCGCAAACAAGTTGCCATTCGTCAACGCCGAAGTAAATTATGCCTTTATTGCCAACGAAACGTCTTATATCGATCTCAGCTAAAACCTCTGTTAAGAAAATTACGACTATCTGTCACCACCTTCCGCAATCATCAGCATCGTCGACTGATTTATGCACAGCAACAGAAACAGGAAGGTGACGGTGGCTCACTGGTTAATGAAACTAACTGACAACCTGGGTGTGTCACGTTCGAATTCAATTAGTACCACGGAAACATTTTCATTTAGGAACTTTAGCAACCTTCACATGGTTCCTCTCATCACTGTCCGATATCTTTCTGGAAAGAATTCCTAATAGAAATATCTTAAGTAAACGAATGCCAACAAAAATTATCATCATCATCATCATCATGCTAAACAAAGAAAATATTAAGCAACAACGAACCACAATAATCATTATCATGGGCATAAACAATGGTTGGTTGTAGGTATAGACCGCCTCATACCCTCCAAAATATTCCAGCAGAAACCTAACAGCCAGCCGTGATTCTCTCCAGAATGTGCCACTGCCATTGCGCTCAGAATTCACTTTTTTCATCGCTTACAACTGAGACTAAAACCACCTTCAGGACCGCCAGCAACCATTGTAAAAGAGTTATAAAAAACGCGAAAGTTGTGTGTTCGGTCCGACAAGACCAAAGTAGCTGAGCAGTGGCTTGGTTCCCGTCAGTTTTAGCAAATTACAAATAGGGTCCTGAATAGAAGCGTGTGCTCTATCCCAACCATTATCAATTGACATGAGGTAATCTCGTCAGCATTGGACAAAGCCAAACTCTTAGCCAAGAACTTTAAAAATAATTCTACCCTATGCGACCAGGGTCGCCAACACCCCGTATTTCTTCCCGTATCTGAAAACACGTTATGCGACATAAAAATATCAGTGCGTGATGTTGGCAAGCTAATCAAAAACTCGATTCCAGTAAAACAACTGGCTCTGACAGCATTCTAATTATATTGCTTCAACCAGAACTAGCCCCTATACTTACAAAGGTGTTTAAGCGTTCTCTTTAGGAGAAATACTTCCCAACCCCAGGGAAAATCTCATCAGTATGTCCCGTATTTAAAAATTCAGGTGATCAGTCATCTTCCTCGCACTACCGACAAATATCTCCTAAGTGTCATGAATAAATTGCTGGAATCTGTGTTAAATAGAGAAGTAATCAACCACTACAGCAAAAATAACCTCCTCAGTGACATGCAATATGGTTTTCATTCTGCTAGATCTACAGCGGTTGTGCTAACAGTTATATCTCATAGGATTAGCAAATCTCTCGATGGAGGCTTCCTTTCTAGAGGAATTACTCTTGACATATCAAAGGTCTTTGATAGGGTATGGCACAAAGGTCTACTCTAAAAGATCTCCAGCCACGGTATAACTGGAAATGTCTTCTCAATTAATAAACTATTTCTCTCTGATAGGTTTATAAGAGTAGTGGTTGATGGGCAGAAATCAGAAGCTCACAGTATTAATGCTGGAGTCTCTCAGGGGTCCATCCTGGGCCCAACTCTCTTCCTAATCTACATCAATGATTTCCCAAATCACATTCTAAGATCATTTGTAAATGTTTATGCTGCCGACTTTTCCATCTATTGCAACACTTCAAAGGTCGTAAACGACCAATTTCTCTCTTATTCTTTCTCCTCTGATCTTGAGCACGTAGTGCAATGGGGAAAGAGACGGCTGGTTAATTTTAATGCATCTAAAAGCAAGCTTCTATCTTCTTTTCATCAACGTTCTGATCCCCGCCTGACAACAATTGAAATGAATGGCTCTCTTCTTGAGGAGGCTCCATGTTTTGACAAGCTTCTGAGTCTGATCTTTACTCCTGATTTTAAATGGAACACGTACATCAAAGGCTGCTGGAAAATGATGGGATCATTCTACCACTCCAGAAGATATCTCACTGCTGATGCAATTGTCTATCTATATAAGAGCCAAGTACGTCCAAAGATGGAGTACTGTTGTCACATATGGGCAGAAACTGCTAGAAACACATTATGCTGCCTTAACAGAGTTCAAAATTGACTTCGTAGCCAAGTGCGGGATGCCCCTTTCTCTAACTACAGAAGAGACGTTGCAAACCTGTCTCTGCTTGATCGTTATTTTCATGGCAAGTGCTCGTCTGAGCGCCAATGTATTGTCCCCCATTTCCTCACTTTCACGAAAAACACTCGTCTAGCTGAAACCACCCTCAATAATTTCCCTCGCTTTTTATCTGTGCCTAAACCTAAATGTAGATTCCATGAACAAAGCTTCTTTCTTAAGACTGCATACCTTTGGAACTCACTTCCGTTTTTCTGCTTTCCAGCTGACTACAATATGGTCGTCTTTAATTCCAACGTGAACAAGTTCTTGATGAGCCGTCACTTGAAGTAATCCAATTTACCAAATTTCCACATTTCTATGATATTTTCCCATTGACTACTGTACACTCATATGCCCTTATCCTCGAGTGGCCTCCTGGTCTTGATAAGTGATGACTCCATAAAAAAAACAAAAAAAAAAAACAAGAAAACCATAACAACAGATACGGGAGCCGTAATCATCAGCATCGTCAACATAAAACCAGCAAACAACTATGAATTATTACTCCTCTTGGTGTGCACATGCACACAATTTTTTGTCATAAGACATTTACGCTCACATGATAAAATGCATGCGATGCCTACATTGACTGTTGTATTTAAATGTGCACAATGCTTTACACAGTGCAACCCTGTTGCCAGATGGCCTTTACACTGCCCGTTTTTTTTTTGTTTTTTTTTTTGTCAAGATCAAAGTGTAGTATCTGTTCTTCAGATGCTGCACTTCCATTTCTTGTTCTCTTTCGGTGGAGGATCAGTCCTTCACAACTGAGACAATTTTTTATTTTTGTACCTTTTCTCCACGTTAAAAAACGACCCTGGTGTCTAACTCTGTCCCGTGGGGAGGCATAGTAAATAAGTACAATAAAGTATGTAAATACCTTCATTGGAAGATCTGTGGAGAGATGCAGCTTGAAAGACCGACAAACATACGGGAACATGAACCACCACCAATAACACCAAATGGAAAGGTCTCCGTGTTCTATGGCAAAGATCTATAGACGGGTAGATATATAAAAGACAAGGAAATCAATTCAGACATTGCGATATGGAACAAGCCTGAAAAAACTGCACTCATTATCGATGTCGCTGTCCCAAATGACTATGGCATTAATAGAGTTGAGGGAGAAAAGATAACCACATATCAGGACCTAAAGAATGACTTAAAGATGATATGGACTCTGAGAGAGACATTATACCGGTTGGGATAGGTGCAACTGGCTTAGTGAAAAACAATCTCAAGAAGTACCCGGAAACAACCCCTGGAAGGCCAAGCTGTAATGAAATACATATTACAACCATAAAGAGAAAAACATCTATTCTAAAAAAAAAAAAAAAAAAAGCCCTCGGCTATAAATCCAAATCATAATGAAATCAAGTGTTAGTTCCGAGAAGAGTTAGCTCCCTTGATCTCTTCAAAATTCATCAAATAAAATAAATATAAACAAGTTTTGTCACTCAGCAATTGAAAACCCAGACCACCTAATGTCTGGATGCCCAATCTTATTAGTAGATGATCTTTACACTGTGCGCCACAACAAAGTATATCTCTTTTGGAAGATCTGTGGAGAGATGCAGCTTAACAGATCGTTGAACATCTGGCAACATAAATCATCACCGATAAAATCAAATGGCAAGGTCACAGTGTTCTATGACAAAGACATACAGACGAGCAGATCCACAAAAGACAAGGCGATTAAGCCAGACATTGTAATGTCGAACATGCCTAAAAGAACTGCGCTCATTATTGAAATGCTCATATCTTTGGTTCTATGGGATGAAACTACATGAAAATTTACAGGCTTTTTGGAGATTATAATACTAATCTATGGTTAAAATTTTATGATAACCGGTTAAAAAATAACCTATATTTTTAAACCAATAAAATATGGCCAAATTTGCCTACTTTTGTATATATAGTGTCGTGGCAGGCCAACTTCAGTTTTGTTGCTTTAAGATGAATTTTGCTGAGGGTTTTTATTTTTGCTTGGTTTCCTCCCCTATATATATATATATATATATATATATATATATATATATAGTCAGCCACATACAGTACTATTTCGCTGTATCACAGATGATCAGTGCAGCTAGACAGGCAACTACTTCAGGCCAGGATCGAAACCCGACCGCCCAAATGACATTCAAGGCTTCTTACCATTACTCTATTCGTTTGCTGCTGTGCAGGTAGTGAAGTAACAATGTTTTGACATCGTCCAAATGCCGAAGCTTGATTTGTTTTACTCAAAGAGCATTGCTTAATACGGTAATGGTAGTTTGCATATCACTTCCCAATATGCTCAACCTAAGATATGGAGCATTATAGTCATCCACATACAGTACTGTTTCGCTGTATCACAGCTCATCAGTGCGGCTAAACAGACAAATACCTCAAACCAGAGAGAGAGAGAGAGAGAGAGAGAGAGAGAGAGAGAGAGAGAGAGAGAATATGAAAAAATAATAATAATAATAATAATAATAATAATAATAATAATAATAATGATAAACCAACTCCGGATAATGACAAGAAATAAAAATAAAAGTACTAATAACGAACAAGATAAATGCAACTGCAGAACATGCACACTTTGCTCACTTCAAAATAAATGTATAACAAAGAGCATAGTTTACCAGGTCGCAATATTTGTGAAAGAAAACCTGATTAGCAAGAAATATTACATAGGTATGACTTCCTTAGATTTTAAAACCCAATACAAAAGTACATTCAAAAATAAAAATACGCCGAATGAAAACAACTCTAGCAAACAAATACTGGGAACTCAAAGAAAGCAGACGTTCACCGGTAGTCGAATGGAAAATAGTAAGACAAGCAAACACATGTAGAGATCTAGACGACCCATGTAGATTATGCCTTCATGAAAAATTCGCTATCCTATACTTTAAAGAACCCCAACATTTATTAAACTGTAGGAGAGAAATAGCGAACAACTGTGTTCACAGGATAAGTTTACTCTGGGGGGCGATACAAAATAATTTTAAAACTAACAATAACAATAGAAAATAAACCCATAAAATAAACATACATATACATAAATTATCATGCATACACACACACACACACACACACACACACACACACACACATACATATATATATATGCACCTTCTATTGAGTTTTTTGTAAGCCAGCTTTCTAGTTTCCACCGCACCCTTCCTAATCAGCCAATGAGCAGGCACTTATAGGACAAAGGCCCGGTTGACCTCTGGTTCATCCGTTCCTTTGTGTGTGCTGTTGTGGCGGGGAGCGTAAGTATGTAGTGTCCTGACCTATTTTAAATCTAGGTTAAATGTGTTTTTTTTGTTTTTATGTTAGTTTATATATATATATATTTTCTTGAAAAAGGATTTCGGCCTCAACAGAAAGATGTTCAACAAAATGTTTAACCATAAAATTTACCAAAAACTATTAATATTAAACTATAAAAAGAAAGATACTAGAATTTAAGCAAAAAATATTTTATTTCAACTCAATCAGATGTGCCTTATGCACTAATAAAAATGCAATTGGCATTTTGTTGAACTTTTTAAGATTTTAAATATTTATAAATTTTCTCATTATAAAAAACGATTATTATATTGATTATAATTTTTTGACAGAAGAAATAAAATGAATATAAAACATTAGAAGAACAATGCAAAATTATCCAATTATATCAATAAATATTAGTAAATTGTGTAAATAAATCTTGAAAAAAATGATTATTTAGTAAATTGATTTTAATTTATTGTTCATTTAAAAAAATATTCAAATATTTTAAATCACTTAATTGTCAGCACATTTTTTCATTATCAAAAAAGATTATTGGATTATTTTTAATTTGCAAAATAAAAACCGGCAATGAAAAAATCGTAAATCAGCAAAAATTAATAAATTGTTTCATTATAAAAAAATATTTATATACTACAGATATAATCTATGTTTAATTAATTTTAATCAAGTAAAACAAATATTTTCTTATCAATAGCATTGAAATAAAACAATCGTTTTTGTTATGATAAAATTTAATGAATTCGCTGATTCTGGATGTTTTAACTGTACTTCTATCTTTCCAAATTAAAATTTATCTAATAAATGTATTATTATGACAAACTTTATTGATAATTTAGTGACTTTAGATTTATCTTATGATTTAAAAATTTGTCTTCTAATGTTTTTTATGCAATTCATTTTATTTCTTCTGTCAAAAAATTATAATCAATATAATAATCGTTTTTTATAATGAGAAAATTTATAAATATTTAAAATCTTAAAAAGTTCAACAAAATGCCAATTGCATTTTTATTAGTGCATAAGGCACATCTGATTGAGTTGAAATAAAATATTTTTTGCTTAAATTCTAGTATCTTTCTTTTTATAGTTTAATATTAATAGTTTTTGGTAAATTTTATGGTTAAACATTTTGTTGAACATCTTTCTGTTGAGGCCGAAATCCTTTTTCAAGAAAATACCTAACTTTTTAAAATTCTATTCATCAACAACGTAAGCAACAATAAAAATAATAGAATTATATTTATTAATTAATAGAACATGCTAATGATCACAGGAAAAGTATTACATAAAAAAAATTTACAGAAATTTGTTTTAAATTCTGAATTTAAGTGATTCATAAAAGTGCTATCGTTCGCCTGCAGGGATACAGTTATAGCCCCATACCACGCTGATTGGGAGGTTAGCACTCAAGTTTTTGCTATTTCGATTGGATATATGGTCTGATTTTTCTCAATTATTTGTTTCTTTTATATTTTTCAAAAGAAATGCCAATATTGATGGACGACATTTTGGAATGAAAATTAAAATTATATGAAATATTGGTGTCACTGATAATATTTCACTTGTTATTATTCTAAATAATGCAAGTAAAATGCCCAAATCGACTTTCATAAAAGTGAAGAATATCTGGTTTTACAATGAAATTTCTGCAAAAAAAATTTATTGAAATATATAATTTCGGAATTAATTCATTGAGGATCGTAATTTTAAAATAAAAATCTATTTGTTTGAACACACACATATTCCATTGCAGTAGAAACATTCTATTTCTAGTGGCTTTTTGCAAATGCTCAGTATTTTGTTGACAATATTTGCGAATTGAAGAGTCAGTTTTGAGTTAAATTTTGAATTGCTTGAGTGTAAATAAAATTGTTGTTTTTTTTTTAACTCTAGTATCTTCCTTTTTAGAGTGTAATACTGATCAATAGTTTTCAGTAAAATAATTTTCCGGTTAAAATTTTATATTACATTTATCTCTTGAAGCAGAAATCGTGTCTCCAGTTTAGTTATGATTCATAACAGTGCTATTGTTCGCCTGCAGAGTAACAGTTACAGCCCCATGCCATGCCTAGGTGATGGTTGAATTTTAAAAGCGAAAACCACCACTATTTATTTCTATTGAATGTATGACCTTGTTTTTATCAAATGTTTGCTTCCTTTATATTTTTTCAAAAAAAATGCCAACAATATTGGACATTTTGGAAGGAAAATTGACATTATTAGAAAAGTTACTGTCACTGACAATATTCCACTTAATATTATTTCTAACAATGCAAGTATAATGCCCAAAATCGACTCTATTCAAAGTGTGCAGAATAGCTGTTTTTACTTTGAAATTTGTTCCAAAAATATTTTGTTTTTTTGTACTGAAATTCATAATTTCAGCATTAATTCGCCGAGGATTATAATTTTCAAACATAAATCTATTTATTTGAACACACAAATATTTCATTGCAGTAGGAAACGTTCTAGTGACATTTTCCAAGTGCTCAGTATTTTGCTGACATTTGATACAATGTTTGAGCACTGAAGCATCAGTTTTGAGCAAACTTTTAAATTGCTGTCGACCATCAGTAGGATGAAGTTGAATAACTAATCTCTGTGGTATTCCAGCAATCTGCAAGGTTTGGAACCCACAGCCAACTTTAAAGGTGCAATTACATTCACTATCTTGTAGTCTTTGGCAGTTTTGTTTGTGTATTCTAAGACATTTCATCACTTTACTTTCTTCAAAAGTGAATAATTGTTTGGCACTGTCAGGGCACTTGTTTATCAAAAATTCCCAAAATGCAATAGCACATTCTTGTTGGCCACTATTAAAAACGCCTCCGATTGATTCTCTAAGATCAGCAACACTGTGAGTGCCAGGGACAAGCAATCTTTTTAATTGCTGAATTGGCAAATCAATGTTTGGAATGCTTTTAATGATGTTAGACAACAAAGGAAGGTGGTAAATTGTCTGAACAATACTGTTAGCAAAACAAGCATTTCTTTCATTGATCAATTTGAGGTCCAAATTATTTTGAGAAATTGAATTGTCTATTTTCAGCCATTTTCTATTTGGACTATTATGTTTTTACTTCAAATCATGATCTATAACGATTGTTTTTTTTCGTTTATAAGTCTGTTTGTACAATGACAAACTTTGAGGCATAACAGAACAAGGAGGAAGCGGTGGCAAATCAACCCTGTCTCTTTTGGCCCTCAATCTATTATATTCAGTCCATGCACTTTTGTTACACATGGTCAATTTATGAGGGTCAAGGTCAATCAAATAGACATTGCACAGCTTTCTAGCACGTGACAAAGCTACATAGGCCATTCCATCTGAAAAGACATCAGATCCCAAGTCAACAATGATACCATCGACTGAAATACCTTGGGTTTTGTGGACAGTTAAAGCATAGCTGAGTGACAAAGGTATTTGAGATCTAGTCACAAAGAGTCCAGGAGAAAGTTCATAGTCAGCTTGCACAAATTCAACATTGACTGCATATGATCAAATTTTACAGTCACAGCAACAACTTTGCCATCTTTCATTTGTATTTCAGTGACTGTACCCATTGTACCATTGCAAAGTCCTTTTTCAATATCAATATTTCGACGCAACATGCATCTAGCACCAATTCCAATTTTAAGCACAGTTTCAAGTCCAGCTGTGTCAGAAATCTTTTTAAGTTTAGAAGTTTTTGGTGTCTGTTTTGATTTTTTTTTTTTGTTACGGTTTTTTGTCTTAAGTTGGAATCAGTTGCTGAAATTTCAATGATATGAATATTATTTTTTTTCAACATTTTATAATTCACTTCCTCAGCAGATTCATTTGTGGGTACAATGCAAATAATATGCATTTTCTTTTGCAAATTTTGCAAAAGATCAGTAACTTGATAAATATTTGCTTTTTGTTTAGGATTGATTCGATGCCTTTTCAAGATCTCAATATCCTAATCAGTTGGTGACCCAAGTCTTATTCTGTTAAGAATATTAACAAAGTTTTCATTGTCATCTTTTTGTCGCACATTTATGGTCAATTCATCATAATCGAAATATGACCACAAATTTATACCAGCAATTCCCAAATTTGATTTTCTAGCATCTTGAATAGATATTTTGGAAAATACAGGTTTTTCATTAACAGGTGGAAGCTGAAATAAATCACCAAATGCAACAATTGACATGTTTGCAAATGGATACACTTGTTTCCTAATATCACCAAAAACATCTTGCAAACGTTGGTGAATAAATGCTAATTGCAAGTGACTAACCATGCTTATTTCATCAATAATGAATAATCTCGCATATCCAAGCATGGTTCTCAAACTTTTTATTTTATCCTTTGATAATGGTTCATATTTAGGTGTAGAACCATGCTGCACATTTAGTTGAAAGACTCTATGGCATGTAGATCCTTTCAAAATGTAAGCACTGACACCAGTAGGAGCACAAATAACTACACTGGGTCCATTGATGGCAGGATATGTGAGAGTAATTTTATCTGCCAGTGCATTGATCAGAAAAGATTTGCCCACATCCACAAAACCATTAATAAATTTGAGAATTTGTGGACAATCGTCACAATTGCACCTGTGAATAGGGTTTTCCTCATTCCAATGAAGATTTTGTTGCTCAAGTTTGGAAATAATTTCATTATAAATTTCTTTTTGAATGAAATTCAATTTTTGATCATTTTCTAAAACTTGAACTTCAGTGACATGTCTGATTTGAGGCATATTCAAATCAGCTTCATTTTTATCTGCCTCTTTAGCCATATTAGGATCGCAATCAATTTGATCATCATCAGCGTTATTTTCATTTTCATAATTTTTAGATTTTTGCTCTATTTTTTTGCTTATTTCAATAGCATCTTTAATTTTTTTCTTAATACTTTCATAATTTGTCATTTCAGACAAATATGGAGCATTTTGATGTAATGATTGCTCATATGATTTACAGATTACAAATTGGCATAGTTTGTTGTAGCATAAACCTCAGTGTGAAATTCATTTTCATTTGAAAAGGATTCATTGTAAAGGTCAGAAATAGTAGCATCCCTGCTAATCTGGTAAATTAACTCACTATATATTGACCAGTCCCCTTCAAGTATTGCGATGTCATATTTGTTAAGCCATGTTCCAATCGACAATAATGCATATATTTTTCTGATCACTGTTCTCAGGTGTTGCGAGTGTGGTGACAAGAGTTTCAGCAGGGCCAGCTTGTCCGTGCAATCACTTTGGCCACAGCAATAAATTCTATCAGAATGCATACCTTTGCAACTTTGGAAACTATCCAATTTCTTCCTCATTTGAGCAATTGTCAAATTCGGAATCAAATCAGACAAATTGTTATGCAATCTTTTAGCATATTCCAATTTCTGAGCTGAGTCTGGACAGCCATCTTCGATTCTACACAGACGAGTCATTGATATTCTGTAGTCACTGTTATTAATTTGATTTTCATTGTGTCGATGAAAATTAGCATCTTTGCTTGACATTTCGAATTTGCAAGTAAATTTAGATGCTTTTTTTCTATGTTTATTTTTATATTTGTTATAATATGCTTTTGCACAAATTTTTTCTCTATTTTTTTTATAATACTGGGCCATCTTCGCATGCATTTTTTCTCTATTTTTATTGAAATATTTTTTATTTGACTCTTTTTGCTTTTTTTTATAAGTATCATTATTTACCGCTTTGAGTTTTTTTTTTATAATTCTGAACTCTTTGTTTTATTTTATCTTTATTTTTTCAATAATATTCAGCTTTTCTAGCTTTTTCAGCAATTTTATCATATACTTTTTTATTGCCATCATTCATAATATATTCTTGACAGGCCACAAAATCACCGCAATACCACATTTACTCCAGGGGGGGGGTACTACGTAAGTCCCAGGAGTCCTACGTAAGTCCCTTATAGTAAAAATGTTGGTGCTCATGCACTAATTGTAACACGCTATTATTTTCTTAATAATATAAAAGAAAGTAAGAATTTTATTGACACAGTATTTGTAAACAAACAACAACAAAAAAAATAGTACGCTTACGTGTTGAAAATAATGCAAGAAAATGTTACATGTAATATTTTACACAAATACTGAACAGTAGCCCTCCCCTCTCTGTCTGTCTGTCTGTCTGTCTCTCTCCCTCTCTCTCTGTGTTGCTGTTATTATGGTAGTACGAATAGTGGTTTGTTTACGTTGTAGTTGAAAATATATCTTGCATTATTTACAAAAAGTTGTAAATAATGCAAGAAAATGTTACAGCCAGTTACAAAATTAAAAATGATAATAATATATTCATAATATATTCTTGACAGGCCACAAAATCACCGCAATACCACATTCACTCCAGGGGGGGGGTCCTACGTAAGTCCCTTATAGTAAAAATGTTGGTGCGCATGCACTAATTGTAACACGCTATTATTTTCTTAATAATATATAATATAAAAGAAAGTAAGAATTTTATTGACACAGTATTTGTAAACAAACAACAACAAAAAAAAAATAGTACGCTTACGTGTTGAAAATAATGCAAGAAAATGTTACATGTAATATTTTACACAAATACTGAACAGTAGCCCTCCCCTCTCTGTCTGTCTGTCTGTCTCTCTCTCTCCCTCTCTCTCTGTGTTGCTGTTATTATGGTAGTACGAATAGTGGTTTGTTTACGGTGTAGTTGAAAATATATCTTGCATTATTTACAAAAAGTTGTAAATAATGCAAGAAAATGTTACAGCCAGTTACAAAATTAAAAATGATAATAATATATTCATAATATATTCTTGACAGGCCACAAAATCACCGGTAGTAATGTAACGGATAATCAAAAATAGGGGAAAAATCAGTTATGTAATATTTTACACAAATACTGAACAGTAGCCCCCCTCTCTGTCTGTCTGTCTGTCTCTCTCTCTCTCTCCCTCTCTCTCTGTGTTGCTGTAGTACGAATAGTGGTTTGTTTAGGTTGTCGTGGAAAACTCTAATGAAACTAAAATCCGGCAATTTTTATTTTTTTAATAACGGTATTAGTATCAAAATATCTGAAAATGATATCTTAAACTAAACAGAAGAATGTCAAGGTAATTATTGTACTATTTCAGAAAATGTTCAATAAATATGTCTCAAGTAAATTAATTTTTTATTTTTTCTACCGGTACCCTACGCTGGATTACACAATAGTAGTCTCTAAGTAACATTTTGTTTGTCTCGCAGTTACTTGCGAGACTAATATAGGTCAGGACATACATACTTATGCTCCCCGCCACAACAGCACACACAAAGGAACGGGTGAGCCGGAGGTCAACTGGGCCTTTGTCCTATAAGTGCCTGCTCATTGGCTGATTAGGAAGGGTGCGGTGGAAACTAGAAAGCTGGCTTACAAAAAACCCAATAGAAGGTGCGTATATAAAAATGCGAGACAACCACAAAATCCTCGCATAAGCCTGATGATTCCTAATGTGGATGAAATGCGGAATATTCTGTGTAGCTTAATTGCCATATATATTTTATAACTTACTATATATATATACACGTTAAAAAACGACCCTGGTGTCTAACTCTGTCCCGTGGGGAGGCATAGTAAATAGGTACTATATATATATATATATATATATAGTCATCCACATATAGTACTCTTTCGTTGTTTCACTACTCATCAGTGCAACTAGACAAGCAACTACCTCAAGCCAGGACCGAAACCCGATTGCCCAAACGACAGTCGGAGCTGCTATAAGGCTGCTGCCATGCGGACAGTGAATTTACAATGTCTTGACATTGTCCAAATACCCAAGCTCAATTTGTTTAAACAAAGAGCATCGCTTCATACGCTTATGGCAATTTGTATATCATTTCCTAAATGTTCAACCTAAGATAGGGAGCAGGTATGAAAATATATGTGGTAATTAAGCTACACAGAATATTCCGCATTTCATTCTAGTGAGAATTCGTCTGGCTATTTCTTTAATGTTATCAGCAAGCATGAATATATCATCAATATACCTAACGTAAATGGAAGTTTGTTTTTTTTAATTCAATATTTTGTTTTTAAGATTCTCTATGTAAAAGTTGCTAAATGTTGGTCCTAGAACAGAACCCATAGCTACGCCATCAGCCTGACGAATTCTCACGAGAATGAAACGCAGAATATTCTGTGTAGCTTAATTGCCATATATATTTTCATAACTTACTACCTAGCTCTACCTGTGTATTGAGCACTGTTGAAGTAAATACTGAAAATTTACGCATAAAATTATATTTTCGTATATTAATTCATGTGATTAAAAGAAGTAATCACGGCAAGAGAAACGGAATTAATGCGTAAACAATAAACTACATATATACGGCATAATCACGTTTGACGCACCGGTTCCCATCAGATCATCGAAGTTAAGCAACGATGACCCTAGCCAGTACTAGATGGGTGACCATTTTGGACTTGCAGGTGCTGTATGTGCTCTCCACTTATCTCGGTATTTTTTTCAGTCGTCCTGGAATTCTCCTTGCCACTGGACTCTAACAGTGCCGATTCAGAAGAGGTGTGGTTGGCAATTGCGCAATCCTTGCCTCACAATTACACGCGCAGCTGCCTCTACAGGGGGTATCCTTTGTCTTTTGAGACTGAACAGAGGCATCGGAATAAACTACAAAAAATGAAACCAATCATTGGAGAATGATATACAAAAAAGCAACTCATGTATTAAACCGATTATATACAGGCCACACTCGTTTAACACACTTATACTTACTGAAACGTACGGAATTCCCATTATGCAGCATGTCAGGAAAAACTCATATATTACTGGAGTGGATTGACTTTATTCCATATCTTAAATAACTCTTCAATAAAATAGAACCAGGATAACTCACTTTCTGAAAGCGATAAACCTATTCAACAAAATATAAACTAACCTCCCAAACTTGGTACCCACAACAACACATCAAAATTTCCACAAAATTTGTATGACCTTAAATGACCACAGAAAGGTTGATGGGTCGTTGAACACAAACAAACAAAAACAAACCAACAAACCGAATAAACTCGCCTGGCAAGTAGACAAGGCGGTATTCCACGTAATTGTGTACCAGCCATCGGCTGCAAAAATGCCTTCCTGAACATGCATATCAAGCACATGTTTGTCACAGTGAATGGTGACATCTGATGTGTATGCGACACGAAGATGCGCCTCGTGTATCACCTAAAACACTTCGTAGCTGGTGCTGGCTCAATCCTAATGTGCAAAATGTATACTTATATCCGAGTTCTTCCAACGACGATATATATATATATATATATATATATATATATATATATATATATATATATATTAGTGATTGGACGATTCCAATATTTTTCCCAATTCCGATACAATTACCAATTCCGTACTAAATTCTTGATTCTGATACAATTATCGATTCCGATTTTTTTTCTTTATAAATCTCTAAATATTTTACTATAAAATTGTTATTTTGCCCCGATTACTCTAAGAAAACATCTTAAATGTGCATGTATTTTCTCAAACCTAAAAACACCCTTGTGAGGGGTTGATCTAGAGATTTTAGTCTTGCTGGAAGTTTAAATCAATAAATATTTATTATTTTATTATTACTACAAGCAGTGGAAGATGTTTTATAAAAACAAAATCAAATAAAATAGATAATTAAAGGAATCGGTTTTGGCATCGGAAAATGAGTTCAATTTTCCCGATTCCGATACCCCCAAAGGATCCGATTTTCCGGATTCCGGATTCCGATTCCGATTAATCATCTTAACACTAATATACATATATATATATATATATATATATATATATATATATAGTCTTCGAAGTTTTTAACCTTTAAAACTATACAAAAAAATATTTTTTATCATTCGTTAGAACATTGCCAACAAGAAAAAATGTGCCTTCGTGCAATTTGACATTATGGATTACTACCCGTCAATCACAAAGGATCTCTTTGGAAAGGCAATTGAATTTGCTAAGACCTATACCAATGTCTCCGATGGGGATTTGGATATTATTATGAAATGCCGCACAACTGTCCTTGTCTATAACGGAGAACAATGGGCAAAAAATGGGCAAAACGACTTTTTCGGGGTATCAATGGGATCGCTGGACTCTGCAGAGGCAACAGATCTCATTGGACTTTATATCATTTATAATTTAACAAAAGATAATATTATTGATAGAAGGGACATGGGCTTATATCCTGATAATGGGCTGATAATAGTGAAGAATGGTACAAGTGTTAAATGTGATCAGATTAGAAGAGCAATCCACAGGGACATGAAAGATTTTGGCCTAAAAGTAGAAGTTAATGATAACTTAAAACAGGTTGATTTCCTTGACGTTACTTTAGATCTGGATTCGAATACTTATAAACCATATATGAAGGATAATGCTAATCCTATTTATATACACCCGCAGTCTAACCATTCACCATCCATTATTAAACATATACCGTTATCTATTGAAAGTAGAATAAGTAACAATTCATGTAATGAAGTAACTTTCAATGATTGCAAAGCTATTTATAATACAGCACTTAAAAATAGTGGGTATAAGGATATAGAGATAAAATATAAAGTAACTAACGCTAGCACAAATGGATCTAGAAATCGTGGTAGGAAAATTATTTGGTTCACACCCCCCTTTAATATTATGTTGAAAACAAAGCTTGGTACAAAATTTTTACAACTTATTAACAAGCATTTCCCAGCAAATAATATATTACATAAAATATTTAATAAAAATACATTAAAATTAAGTTATAGCCGTAGTGATAACTTAGAAAGGATTATAAAAAAGCATAATGGAAGAATTTTAAAGATGACTAATAGAGAAGGTGAAAATACTAGTGCAAACACTGCGGTGAATAAATGTAACTGTAAAAAGCCTGAGGAATGCCCAAGAAAAAATGAATGCCTGACCTCATCGGTGGTATACCAAGCTAGGATATTCCCGGTGGAGAACCCAAGGGACGAAAGATTCTACATAGGGAGTACCCAAATGACTTTCAAAAATAGATTCTATGGACATACACGCTCGATGAGTAATCAAACATATGAAAAGGACACTTCCTTATCGTTATATTACTGGAAATTAGTTAGAGAAAATAAAACACCTAGTATAGAATGGAAGATTATTAGGAGGGCCAATACTTGCCACTCATTGAACTCACCATGTCTATTATGCTTATCAGAAAAACTTGAGATAACTAGGTTTAAAGACAGAGAAAAATTATTGAATATTAAACAAGAAACTGCTATATCCTGCAAACATTTCAGAATACACGCACTTAAAGAACTCTAAATTAGTAGACTAGAACAACTATAAGTACAACTAACCCCCATCAAATAACCTCCCCCCCCCAAAAAAAAAGGATAAGTGAGGTCGCAACTATGATCATGCCCCTATGGGTTACGTAAGTCGCTTAATATTCTACTTGATGGAGCAGTTATGGTATTACTAACCGAAATAAGTACCTGTATGAAGGTATATTTGAACCAAATGAGTAATAGATTGTTTTGAGTGAAGCTCGTAATAATGTATGCATATGGATATTTTTGGGTGTGTGCATGTATGGATATAAGATCTTTATATACCCGGGTAGGAAAAGTAATTTATTAATATAAAAAAAAAAAAATTAAAATGAAGAAATAGATGAAAGAAGGTAAGGAATGAAGGGTGAATGAAAGAAAAGGGGATAAGGATATTAGGCTGAATAAACAAAGATGAAGGTAAGTACTACAATATATAAGCTTGTATACTCGGTTTGTATAACCTAAATACTCTGATTTCTGTCATGTGTCATTATATATTATTATTGTATCGTGATACATCTTATGTATATCTGCCTTACCATCGAAAGAATGTTTGCTTAATATGAGGATAGGCCTATGAACTTCATGCTGAATTCAATATAAATTTTTATGTAGTGTAAATTTTTACGAAAAAACCTACAACTTAGGAAAATGTAACAAGCGGATGGGGCCATGAAATATAACTATGCGTGTGGAGTTTGATAGAAAAAGGGAATTTATATAGTAAATGTATTCATGTCTGTTTCTACTTTAGATGTATCATTTGGTGGCAGGGTACATGTATATATGTATATGTCTATATTTGTGTGAGTATGTATGTATAAGTGTATTTTATGTATGCATGTATGTTTGTATGTTTATATATATGTTTATATATATACTAGCAAAGATACCCGTGCTTCGCACGGAGCTTTGTTGCGCACTCGGGTACCAAAATCTGTGGGCACCTTTCCAGTAAGTTGATGTTGTAAGAGCAACGATTGCATAAGGTGATTAACATTTTAACTACCTCTTGTAGTGACTGAAATTCAATCAGGAACTTCACAAAACATTTTCATCAAAAAGGAAGGTTACTTGATGTTACATAGTAAATTTTTCATTGAAGTAATGTTCAACTCTTGCTTAAATTTTATCTTGCACATTCAATACTAAAAACTTACCACAATCAGATCATGTCAGTTTTTCCTCATATCCATTTCTCGAACTTTTCACTGAAGAGCCTCAGGGTAAACTACATTTCTGCTGCTTTGATTTGGAGCCAGAATGTAGAGTTTTTCTGAACTTCCTGTCCGGCTGATAGAGACGTAGAACATACCGTGACTGAAGCAGTCTGATGTCAAGTCTACGCCAATGGTGTTAAATGTCTGGCCTTGACTTTTGTTTATGCTCATTGCAAAACACACCTTCACAGGAAATTGGAGTCTCCAGAATTTAAATGGAAGTTCTGAGTCCGATGGAACTAAGGGGATCCTTGGCAGTAGAACGGTTTCGCCTTTGTAGGGACCACAGGAAATGGTGGCCTCAAGTACATTGGTGTGCAATCTGGTGATAACACATCTGGTTCCGTTTGTTGTTTTTGGCGGTTCCAAGGATCGAAGAATCATGATTGGCGATCCAATTTTGAGATTTAAAATGTGTGGAGGCATTCCAGATATCTCCAAAGAGTTTAAAAACTCCACAGGGTAGTGAACAGCTTCATATTCATTAGTAGCCGAATCAACTGACTTGTATTGCTTTGTGTCTCCTGGAAATTCATTCATTATTGAATTGTTCAAATGATTCACATTGCTGTTTAATGGCGAAATAATAGCCCTCTCAGCAAGCCAATCCGGTGATTTTCCATTGTTTTGCAGGTCTGGGTACACTTTGTCTTTCAGTTGCTTCTGATTACCGACACATTTACCAAGCGCAGTTGGAATCTTAACTGTGTCAGGTGAAGAAGTGATAGGAAACTGACCATTACCGATTTGGAGAAGCAATTTTGAGAAGTCTGCTGTAGCTGTGTTATCAGAGATATAGGCTCTCATATAAGTAGTCAGTCTCTTCACTATAACGTGCCTCCAGAGATAGGATTGTTTCAAACTTGCATTGACAATGTTAGCCCTTGTGCCATTTTTAACCACTGGGAGGATTTGACGGAAATCACCGCAAAATAAGGTTGGAATGCCACCCATGGGATTCTTGTTTCCTGTGATGTCTTGCAATGTTCGGTCAATTGCTTCATAAGCACTCTTGTGCGTCATTGGGGCTTCGTCTACAATGATTGCAGAGGTGTCTCTAATTACATTTGCCAAGGCTGAGTTACCAGTAATTTTGCAAACTGGCTGATCCATTCGATGAGTATCCAAGGGTACTTTAAAAGTGCTGTGAAGAGTGCGGCCACCTTGTAGTAGAGTAGCAGCAATGCCACTGGATGCTGTTGCAAGCACAATCTTTCTCATGGATCTAATCTTTGCAAGGATCAAATTGATTACAAAAGTCTTGCCCGTACCACCTGGAGCATCAAGAAACATCATGTTTTTGTTCATTTCACCTTGTGCTTCCAACATTGCCATGAATGAATTGTAAACTTCTCTTTGAGAATCGGTCAGTTTTTCTTGCATATTTTTTGCTTGTAGGGAAAGTTCTTCAAGATTATAAGTAACTTCACGTTGATACTCTCTCGCGAGTCTTTCATCTCCCCCTTGCGTTGGTGCAGGTAATCCATAGCTTGCCAATGGTTGACCGCACATAAGGAGAACTTTTTCTTCAATTAGACAAAGAGTTTTATTGTAGATGTCCTCATTAAAATCTGCTTCTGGATTGTTAACTTCTTGCCTGTATCTGTGAAGAATGTCTTCAGATATTACATCACGAAAAGCCATCCAGATCTCAAGAGGATTTCTTGGCTCACAGGCTGTTAAAATTATCACAAATAGGCTTCGCAAATTTGAAGGTGATTGAGTGGCACTTGCCTCTCCTACTGCTTGATGCAAGTGATGGTCATTTTCTAGAAGGCCTCGAGCAAGGCACGCTGCTCTGTATGTTTCAAACACCTGACCATTGTATGCTCGCAAATTTTGAAATGAAGTTGGACCATCAACCTCATTGAGCAACAGGTGTAAGAAATAACACTCCCCTGCTTTTGGACTAATCGTGTAGATTCTCCCAATGCATGGTGCCTTCCATACATCATCATTTTCAGTACCTTCAACTTGTACCCCACGCATTCTTCTCATCCATTTCTTTGTCGATTTGTTCCAAGTGTAAAACTCAGGGACTTCTACGTATTTGAGACCCCTTGCAAAGTCATCTTCATGGCAGAGTTGAAAAAATGGTGTCAAAGTTGTGGCAGGCGGTGGACCTTGGGCTCGTTCCAGAGCAGTATCAGCTGAGAACATGACATGCTGCCCATTTTCAAGATGAACAGAAAGTTGTACAATTGGGGGGAAATGTTCATGGATGGGATGTTCCAATATCCTCCAGGCCGCCTCTGAACTGCCGACATACCTTGCATTCTGGAACTGCTGGATCTCATCCACAATGTGACTTTGTACTTGGCCTTGTTGGTTAGCTGCTCCATCAGTTCTTTGTAGTTCAAACACTGCTTGATCACATCCTTTATTCACGTATTTGAGGACATATTTGATGCTTTGGATCGAGCTGCAAATTTCTACGTTAATGTGAGCGTTGAACTGCTGAAGGAGGACCTTGTTGTACGGAACAATCCACTGGTTTGTTATTTCTTGATTAACATACCGACCATTTCTCTTCATCCTTATTGTACCAGTCTGGCTTCCATCTTCTGGTTTTCTTCGCCTGTACTTGGGGTAAGAGTCTTGGCCTTGCTCGGTACACTGAAGAAATTCTTTTGGGTATTTTTTGGAACATTTGTTGTCAATCGTACATGGACAATTTGGATTAAATGGTCCACAAGGTCCATGCACCATATGTGCCATCACTTTAGCATGAAGATCAGGATCTTCCTCTTTGTCAGGGATCTCTGCAGATATGCAGAGATCCATTTTTTCTGGTAGAAGTTTGTCCTCTGGGGCCTGCCAGGTGAGGATGTGTGCATGCGGCAGTCCTCTTTTTTGATATTCAATACTGTACAGGAAAGCCCTCAACCTGCCAAATCCTCCCTTTTTAATAAATTCAAGTAACTTTTTTAGCTTCTGCCTGAAAACCCTGGCAACAATATCTGGACGATCCTGAGGGTCTTGCCCTTGAAGACAATTTTCTGTAATTTCTGTCCACTTTGGATTTGTTGTGAACGTGATGAAGAGGTCGGCTCGGCCCATTCGCCGAACATATGCCATGGCATCACTTTGACGCTCAAAAATGTATCGAGGGCCTCCTGTATAAGTTGCCGGAAGAACAACTCGTTGACCAAACTGTTCTGGATTCCCATCCTCCCTAAGAATTGAATCTCTCAAGTTGCTATAATTGTCAGCTCTCAGGGTCTGTTGCTCACGCCTCAGGAACTGTAAACGTTCTGTTTCAATCTTGCAGTACACATCCACCAGCCATTGTTGAAATAGCCTTCGGTACCAGAGAAAATAGTTTCCAGGCCGAGTCATTAAATGGTACGAATAAAATTGCTGTTGGGTAACTTTTCGCCCATTGGATGCCTTCATGTAGATGCTGTAAGATGGAGAACCATAGGGGTACATTAACGGGTACATTAAAGTATCGTAGAGGGGATGTAGTTCGGAGATCCATTTTAATGTATCATTTCTAAAACGCAAGACAATATCCCGGTTAGCTGTTGGTTCATTCTCCATTAATATTCCAATCTCATACGTTGTTGTTGGAGCATTGAATCGCCGTGGATGCTCTTCTTGCGGCCTTCGGTCTTCCCTTATGACAACTTTATGTTCTACCAAGTGTTCTTCTTCAATCCTCTCCTTTGTTGTTTTCAGCTGACAAATGAAGCTGTTGTTCTCATGTAAAAATTCAGTCAGACTTTGGAGAATGTCTCTATTGAGTCTACTGTCACGTCCCCGATTATGTAGTTCCTCTTCCAGACTATCCAAGAAGTAGACTTGAATAAACTTTGCTGTTTCATCTTCAGGTGGTAAAAGACTCCCAATCTGGTGGCAAACCTGGCCTCGAATTCTAAAAGAAGGATTCCACCCATGTACTGCCACAATTTTGTGACCAAATGATGTCATTGCAAAACAATTGTTATAACTGCGTAGATTTTGCAGAAAATCTTTAGAGATGGGACCATTGCCGGAGAGCAAATCTTGAAGCAACTGAGGCAGTGGTGGAAAGCTATCAAGCACAACTTTGCCAGAAGAACAACAACAACCAGGGGTTTCTCCTTTAAATTTTACAGCTGAGCAATGTTGACATACTTTGTCCATTTTTCCTATATCAGCTGTAGTGAGAGAGTCATTTTTGTTGTAGAGCAATCCTTTTCTATTGCAGTGTTCTATTTCATGGTGTCTCAAAGCAGTCATTCGTTGTCTAGCTGCCTCGTTTTCTGTCAATTGCTGGGGCAAAGTCATACTCTCTCTCCATGCAGCCTCTCGTTGTTGCCCTTGGTATAGGCGAAAGCTTCGTTGGGTTTCCGATTCATTCTGATGTCGTTGAGCCACTCTCAACTGACCTTGTGTACGTCTACTTACCTCATATAATTCATTCGATCGTAATATTGCTTCTCTTTCCAGTGCATATCTTTGCCTTTCTTGAATTTCATCTTGTGATGAATTTAACCGCCTTACAGCATGTCTAGTTCTGTCAGCTTCACGTTGGGTTTCTCTTTCCAAATCTGACAGTCTTGCTCTCCTTTCTCTTTGACGTATCCTGTTAAGTTCTAGACGTCTTTCTCTCTCTGAATTGTTTTCATTGGAGCGAACTGCAGCAACTCTTAGTCTATTAGCTTCCAATCTTTCCATTCTTTCTTCCTCACTTTCGTTTCTACTTCGTTTGGGTGGCATAATTTCGGTTTTAAACGGAATTGTTTAACGATATTAATGATTGTAAATTAATTAAGCGTAAAGGAAATGTATACTAACTGAAATGGACGAACTATAAATAATATTTCTGAATAGTACAATTATAAACAATTATATTGTACCTATTTACTATGCCTCCCCACGGGACAGAGTTAGACACCAGGGTCGTTTTTTAACGTGGAGAAAAGGTACAAAAATAAAAATTGTCTCAGTCGTGAAGGATTTCTCCTCCACCGAAAGAGAACAAGAAAATGAAGTGCAGCATCTGAAGAACAGATACTACACTTTGATCTTGACCAAAAGGAATGAATAAAAGCGACCTACGTGTGACTCATTACTTCCGGGTGTAAACGTCACAGTCTAAAAGTAATAATTAAAAAAAAAAAGTAAATGTAAAATAAATGTAATACCAACTTAGGTTAACTAAGTAAACAGTACAATTAAAACAGTTCTATTAAAACAAATAATTACTAAGATCTAGGTAATTGTTAGTCTCATTGTTATGGTTTTAAAGAAAAAAATGTGTAAAAAAAGTTCTGCTTTTGTGAGTACGTGTATTTCTTTTAAATTACATAACCTTTTTATTTTATTATTTATATCTCTTTTAAATTTATATATTTTGTTAGTAAACTGGAAGAAATTCAGTTGAATAAAACCTTGTTCGTGTTCTTTACGTTAAACTCATATTTTATAAAAGGTTCATCCGGTTTAAAGAAAGCACTAAGTTTAAATAAGACTGGAAATAACTAATTCAATATATAAATAGAAAAATGAAATAAATATAAGCTTTAAGTCTTAAGATAGTAATAATCAAAATGTAATAAATTATTTGTAGTTCAAATCTATGATAAGACAGGCTTTCGAAATAGGCTCGACCAGAAAGATTAAATTGGAACGAAATTATAATCTCCGTGCCATTTTCAAAACAACCCCACAAAAGTAACGGTATCCTGCAGTTGGTTAAAATGACAACGTTGGTTGTAAGAAAAATGTAAAAGAAAATGCGCTTATCTGTTTATTTTGACCTGTTTTATTTAATTAAAAAAAAATTGGCTATAACTGGAAGAGAGCGTTATGTTTTGGGGGTTGTTTAAAAAATAGAATGGAAATAAAGTTAGTTCCGTTTTAATTGTCTTTAATTGCGGCAAGCGCTAACAAAATCGAAAAATCACTGTTTACATTCGAAATGTTAACTTTTATAGGTTTACAGGTTTGCTGACAAGGCTGGGGGTGTTTAATACAATTATTTTACTAAATTGATTTTTTTCATTTAAAAATAAAATTATTTCTTTTTTAATAAAGTTTTATTTTAAAATATTTGTTTTTGTTTATTTATATAAAATTACGATAGTTGAATTGTATTCTTTCAATAATATTGGCAAGTAAAATATAAAAGATTAAAACGGAACGAAATTGAAATTTCCATTACATTTTCAATACAATCCCAAAACATAAAGCTTTGCTCGCCAATGAATTGTTTTGATAATATACGTAAAGTGAAATAAATCGAATATAAAATTAAATGAAAATATATTAAATAATTAAATGTTAAATAGATTTTGTAAATAGTACAGTTGAAATGATTAGAATATTTCCAATATGTAATAAGGTCGAGGTAATTAGTTAAAGAGATTTAATATAATGTGATATGCAAATGAGCATAAGTCATTCGATATGGGGGTGGTTTGTAGACTAGTATATAAAGAAATAAGGCATAGATTCTAATGTCTCCTATAACAGAAACATCCTAAAATGGGTTCTAATGTTTCTCTACCAGGAGAGATCTACCCTCTTACCTCCTTTATATTTCGTTGATGATGGAGAGCTGTACACACAGACAGAAACACACGAACCCTATTACTTTATAAAAATATAGATGTGTATCTATATATCTGTGTGTATGTTTGTATATGGATGTATCTCTGTGTCTATTGTATGTGGATGTATGCATATGCATATATATTTCTGAACTATTAGAATAGGCTGCCTCGTATATGATTGTTGTAACAATATAGTTTACAAGAATGTATGGATGTCCGAATGTTGTTTATATATATGTTATATGTGTATGTATGTGTGGGTATGTATATATGTATATATATATATGTATATATATGTATGTATGTGTGTATGTGTGTGTGTTTATATATATATATATATATATATATATATATATATATACACCCGTCTGGAGTGTGGTAGCATACTATTGCATATACGAAGGGGTTACCACGCTACAGAAGTAAAGAAAAATGCTATTTTTGTCTCTGTATGTCTGTAATCTGTGTGTGTATATATGCGCGGGTGTAGCAAAGTGTAGGCATTTATAAGTATAATGATATATGTATATAGGTACATGTGGGGTTTAGATAACTTTCGTGTTTTATATTTATTCATATTTTTGTTTGTTTATTTGTTTTAATTTAATTTTATTTTCATTTATTTATTTTTATTTAATTTTATTTATTTTTTGTTTTGTTTTATTTACCTTAATGTAATTTTTACTTTATTCCTGCGTAGTTTCAGAGTTATTGTCTAGTTTCAGTAAATAAAATAAAAAGCGTACAGCATGGATTCGCTTTTGAATATATGTATTAATGTGTGTGTGTGTGTGTGTGTGTGTGTGTGTGGCGGTGTCTGTGTATGGATGTGTTGTATGTGTGTTGCATGTATGTGTGGGTGGAGGTAGATTAAAAGGCACAGGTCAGTACTTAGTTGACCATAGCTAAGGTTCTTAACTTACAGACTCTAAGACAAGAAAACTAAATTCTCAAGTACCTTATGCCATAAAAACCAAAAGTTAGGTTGGATGGGGGAAGGGGAAATGAAAAAGATGTTTATTATCTTCAAAGACCTCACTCATCCTTTGACCGTTTTTTATGACTCCCACCCAGGTTGTATTCTAACTTGATAAACGAAATAGAAAAATGTATTTGGTGAAAATATCACTTTTGACGGTAATTCTTGGCCTGAAGACGTAATCCCCCAACGTGGGTGATTACAGAAACATGTATGCACATATGTAGCCATTAATGTTTGTATAAATAAAATTAATATATATATATATATATATATATATATATATATATATATATATATATATATATATATATATACCGGGTATATTTAGGCATCATGTTTTTGTTGAGGCGAGTATTATTAAAAAGCATATAATTTTTTTGTTTGATTATTTTCTGTTTTATCTTTTCAATCTTCGAATTTTTCTTGTTATATTTTTATTAAAGTTGTATAAGTTGGGTTTATATGTTTGCTTTTGCATAGCGAGTGCTCTCGACTGGAACAAGTTGACTAGATCTAAAAACCCTACTGAAAAACTTATCACAAAGAATAATGCTGTAACAGACAATCTAAAACTCCCTCTGATAATAATTGGTGACGACAAACCCGGATACTGATAGAGTAATGTAAAATCCCACAAATGCAACTTCCCACTTCGTCCCATAATCCCACAAGTAACAACCCCAATATATAAGTTAACTAAAAAAGAAATCAATGAACTCATCACACCATATTTACCTTGCAGATACAGCGTAAAATCTACAGAAGAACTTATATAGATTGTCCAAGCCACTAAAATAAGTCATCGCCTCTAGATGTCGAACATCTCTTTACTAATGCCCCACTACATGAAACATGGCATATATATAAAAATCCAACCCTGCCTTCACTTCAAACGAATACAATAAACTTAAACAAATTATTATCAATGTGCACAACTAAGGTTCTGTTTTATGACCATCTGGGCAACATCTACGGGATGACCCAGAAAAAAACAAAAAACATAGAAAGTATATCTAGAACATATGCTGTAGAACGGAGATAAAAATGCCAAAGGGCCTATTGTTTTGATGTGATGTTTTGAATATAATAAACTAGTTATGGCCAAAGTTTCATTTCATTCGGACAAAACACTAAGAAACGGCGCCTAATTAGAATTGGGGCCCTTTTTTTTGGGGGGTGGTCACCCTGTATACACAGGTGGATGGCGTTGCTATGGTTCTGTTCTAGGACCAACATTTAGCAACTTTTACATGGCCAACCTTGAAAACAAAATATTCAATTCAACAAAAATACTTCCATTTAGGTAAAGTATGTTGATGATATACTCATGCTTGCATTAAAGAAATAGATGATTTCAAAAATACATTTCAAACTAAATCAATCCTTACGTTTATTTATGAACTAAATATTAATAACAAAATTTCGTTTTTGGGACGTTCTTATCGATTTCAGTAACGATGAATTCGTCACCTCTGTCTTTGAAAAACCTACATTCGTTAATTTCTGCATCTTAAAATACAAAAGTGAATGTTCGTTTCGTTACAAAATCGCAAGAATAAAAAATCTCATACATCGCGCGAAAGTGATTTCTTCAAACAAAAAAAATATTCTTCAGTGAACTAAAAAAATATAAAACTGGTCCTAAGCAACAACTAGTTCCCAAAAAAATTCAACTATTAGCAACTTAAATCTTCTTAAAACTTCTAAGAATTTTCAAATTTATTGCTTGAACAAAGAATACAATATTGATTTCCTTAATCCATGGATTTTCGATGTAAGCTCATCTCCTCAGTGAAAAAGTCATTAGCAAAATATTAATTTTGATTTGATATAATTTTGATATTTAGCAAATACATAGAAAATATATTTTAAATATTAAATCCCTTTAAAGGATATAGAGAAAGAAAATAAGGGTTGAAACAAAAAAGGATATGAGATTTTGGTATTCAAATAGATTTCATTATTCTGATAGGTTGATGCAAAATAATGTCGTTTTTTGGCGTTCAACTTCAAAAGAGCACAACTCTTTTCATCATAAACTTTATTAATCGAAATGAGAACCATTAGAATGGACACATTTTTGCCAACGAGAAATAATATTTATCCTATTAGGCTAGATATCCAGAGTTCTGGAAGCGATGAAGGCATTAAAGATCGATTCGGCATCTCAGCTTTTAAAGCATTTTTCGCGCAGGAAGCTGTTGAGATGCTTGAAAAAGTGATAATCGGTTGGCGAAAGGTCTGGTGCATATGGAAGAATTCGTTCAGCTTCTGCAGGGTCAGCTGAGCAAGCGAGCGTTGTCATGAAGAAGAATTGGTCCCTTCATATTGACCAATCTCGGACACATACGTTGGAGCTTCGGGTGTATTTTGTTGATTTGTCGGCAGTACTTTTTCGCCGTAATGGTTTCGGCCAGATTCAAGGAGCTGTGATGGATGAGACCAGCTGCAGACCACCAAACAGTCACCATAATCTTTGGTTTTGGTGCAATTTCGGCTTCAGGAAGTGTTGTGAAGCTTCTCCCATATCCAACCACTGTGCCGAACATCGCCAGTTGTCGTAGAAATGGGTCGTTTTTGCTGTACAGAAGGAGCGTAGACACCTAGAAACGACGAGATTTTTAAAAAGTTCAACTCATGCGGCACCCATTTATCCAACTTTTTGACTTCCATATTTGCTTTAAATAGCGAACGATTGTTGAGTGGTGGACCTCGAGTTCAACAGCAACTTCTCGTATTTTTGCGACGATCGACTTCAATTAAGGCATTCAAATGTTTGTTATCAACCGCAGTCGGCTGGCCGCGACCGTCTTCATGTTCGAGGTTTTCGTCACATGGCTATATCTATCAATGAATTCAGAAATCTCTATATATAAAAGCGAAAATGTATGTAAGTATTTATGTATGTATGTATGTATTTTTGTGTGTCTGCTAAAAACTTTTGACCGACGGAACAAAAATTCACAAACTTGGTATCATATTAAAGCCCCACCCTCTGAACGACAAATATCGAAAAAATAGCGCAAAAGGACCGTCAGAAGTGCGTCAACTGATCGATTTTCTGTAGGGGGGGTTCAAAAAAAGTGACATTTTAATGTTAAACATTACATATTTTTAAATCGATTTATAACTGCCCCAAAAAATACGGGCGCCAACTCTTCTACATAAAGTATACACGGGGCCATTTATTTTGGGTCAACTTGTATTTAAAACCCGCTGAGTAATGTCACGTGATCTTGACGTCAGCAAGCTCTAATGGCAGTCTGAATTTAAAAAACATGTTGTTATCGGTAAAAAATTTTTTAACCCTCACACAAGCTAAACTATGAACTTCTACACTATGACAACGTTACCAAAGTTATTAGCACATTAAAAATAGTTAGATACGATAGTTAAACGAAAAATAACAAGCCAAAAATGTGAAGTAAAAAAAAAATATGCTTACAAAAAATATTAACGATCGAAGTTTTTACAAAAAAAAACAAACAGCCAGACGCCATTTTCTTTTTTAGTAACGGTCTTTAGAGTAAGGAAGATGAAGTGAGAGAGAGAGAGAGACAGACAGACAGACAGACAGACAGAGAGACAGAGAGACAGATAGAGAGAGATGTCTTGACAGGAAACGAAATATGTAATTTAATAAACGCTAATGTGAAGTAAAACAAAAAAAAATAAAATACTGCTACGTCATCTCGTAACGCTCCCACGATGACCTCATGTAGTGGCTATCTGTCAATCAAACCTCTTTCACTCGCTTTATAAGCCTTATTTTAACACTATAATCCATTCCTCTTACTCTTGGCCTACACGGTTAAGTGGTTGGAGTTTGTTTCACCTCCGCGTCAAGACTCCCGGGTTCAATCCAGCCTCACGACCAAAGCTATTTTTTTTCTTTTACATCTTTAGAGACGCGGGAAACGTTTCTTTATTTTTTTTTTTACTTCGCTTATTCTTTAGTTTACTTCCCCTCCCCTATACACACAGCGGGGTTTTTTTTCGCTGTTTTTTTTTTTGTTTTGGTTTTTCCGATTTTTTTAACATCGTTTCAGGGTTATTACTTATCCCCCCCCTCATAGACACACCTACAAACACCCGGGCAACGCCGGGTACTCCCCCGCTAGTCTAATATATATATATATTTCCTTTTTTGGGTTTTTTGTTTATCCGATTGTTTTAAAGAAGTTTTACGTCCGTTCGCTGTTTGTTTTGTTTTTTCCGATTTTTTAAAAAGGGGTATTAATTCGCTTATTCTTTACCCCCCCCCCTTACATACACACCTCCAAACACCCGGACAATGCCGTCGTTTTTTGGGGGAGGGGATTTGTTTTTCCGATTTTTTAAAAAAAAGTTTTACGTTCATTGGCTGTTTTTTTTTGTTTGGGGTTTTCCGATTTTTTAAGAAGTTCTCCCCCCCCCCACTACACACACACACACCTAAACACCCGGGAAACGCCGGGTACCTCCCGCTAGTCTATTATATAAAGGGCAAAAAAGGCGCGAGGGTTCGTGTATGTTCACAAAAGGCTTTTTGGGTGGGGGTACTCGCGTCGGTTAGATTCCGGGAGAATTTTCGCATACTTTCAAGATAAATATATATATATATATATATATATATATATATATATATATATATATATATATATATATATATATATATATATATATAGAGAGAGAGAGAGAGAGAGAGAGAGAGAGATATGTATATATATAAATTTATATATATAGATATAGATATATAGAAACATATATATATATATATATATATATATATATATATATATATATACATGTATGTATATTTGTATGTACAAATCTTCAACATGTTTTTATCATATACTATCCCCTCAAGTAATAAAAACTTCGTTCATTATATTAATCATCCTTAATCCTCTCAAGACACTAATCACCTTTCAATTAGCTTATCAGTATATCTTATTAATCCTTATCGTCGAGTGGCCTTCGGTGATGATCCCCCAGCAATAAAAAGAGGTTTAAAATGCAAATTAAAATAGTTTTTGTGGCAGCGGGCTGATAGGTTTGGTGCTGATGGACCGTGCAACTTAGTAAATAGATACAAAATATAACAACCATCAAAGAAAAGAGGACAAACGCAGATGAATAGCAAAAGTAAAAGAAACATTGCATTTATTTCGTCATGAATACACGAAGAAAATGTAAAAGAACTAAGGAAAGTCGATCAATGAAGATTATAGAAACAGAAAAGGCTGGAGAACATAAAATGTTCTACCTGGACAACAGTGGGAACTGGATAGGCAGAACATTGGATAGCTGGAAATGAAGAAGCTGCAGCCCGGGCAGCATGGAATAACGTTACAAGGATATAACGTGGACTCCCGGGGGTCGCTGAGTTACCTAAGCGATATTATTATTATTATTATTATTATTATTATTATTATTATTATTATTATTATTGTAGAGATGTAACTATTTTCAAGGTGGAATATCCATAAGAGAAAAGGAATGTTATTGAAACGGATAAGGTATTTAGAATCATAAAATATTATGCTAAATATTTATATCACAACTTTAGAATATTAGAAACAATAACAAATAGAATCTAGTATCAAAACAATGTGACGTCAAAGAATCAAACAAAGAAAGCGTTTGATTTATACACGTAGACCAGTTAGTCAGAGAGTTTCAGTCTGAGAGTCTGAGAATTGCGTTTTGAGAAGTGGGAACGGAAGATGGTTTTCTCCGTGCTCGGGAGCTTTGTATGGACGCAAATTAGTGAGATGTAGAAGTCGTAACCTCTGAGATGTGAAATAAAATGAGAAAGCCAAGTCTTTTGCATGTGAGGCAAGCACTCTACTAACTGAGCAAAGGCGTCGTAAACAAGAACGGTTTACTGTTTATCACAGATCAAGTAAACCGCAACAAAAATCCAACAGTGGAATAAACCTATATTGTTTATTGCTGGTTAGGTAAGCTTGTCGTGATGAGAGCCTTAGGGCGAAACTCGAGTCTTGGATTTCCGGTTTGTTGTTGTTAATGGCTCTTGTGAACTACGATTTTGTCTGGCTGTTAAGATAATTATACAGGGTGTCCACAAAGTCTGGCTACATTACGTAGCCAGACTTTGTGCCCACCCTGTATATACACGTTATGTTAAAAGAACTGTTTTGTATTAATTGATTTGTATTCATGTGTAAACACTAACATTCAAGCATTCGCTCTAGACGATCATAGATACACAGTTATTAATATATGTGCACACATATACACGATATACATAAATAATTATATAGATGGCGCAGGCGCATTATCGCATTTGTTATATAGACCAGCTATACAACAGTGGATATACCTGCGATGTGATGAGATTTCTCAGATAGGTTCAGTCAGCATGGATGTGGATAAGGGCTGGATCAACTATATAATAGTGGTTGCCGGAACGAAAGTGAATAAGCTGGATCCTAGACTGCATGGAATGACGTCACACGGAAATTGACGTGGACGTCTCTGGTGTGTGATGGGTAGGGCTATGACAACATAATATTATTTTCCTTGTTTTGATTCTCATGTATATATTCATTGATATCTTATATGTTTTTACGTAGAGTTATATGATTCTCGGGTGATTAATTGTGTCTAACTGTGTCGGATATATACTCAAGAGTAAAAACAATGAAAAGAATATGCTGTTGTCATAGTCCTAGTGATGAGATGTCTAATGTAGGTTTAGTCCGCATGGATGTGGCCAAGGACTGTATTTGGGCATCAACGGACACTGAAACAGGGAGCCGGAGGCATCAGAAAACAACCACTGAAGGAATTAAGGCAGGAACAGTTGATGCAGAAAGAAGCTGGAGCGCTGGAGTAGGTACTGCTGAACGGAGCCGCTGGAGTTGGAGTAGTAGAAGAGAGCTGGGGGTGCAGGAGTGAGGTGGAGGTAGAAAGAGTGATCTGGAGCTGGAAGTGCGGGAGTTGGAGCAGGAACTGGAGAGGAGAGCTGGAGTCAAGTGGGTGAAGCGGGCAGCAAGATGAAAGATTAAATTGTATTTTAATATCTCACAGTATTAATGCCGGTGTCCCTCAGGGGTCCATCCTGGGCCCAACTCTTTTCCTGATCTACATTAATGATCTTCCAAATCACATCCTTACATCATTTGTAGACATTTATGCTGACGACACTACCATTTATCGTAGCACATCTAAGACAGTAAACGACCAAGTTCTCTCCAATTCTCTCTCCTCTGATCTTGAGCACGTAGTACAATGGGGAAAGGAGTGGCTGGTTACTTTTAATGCATCTAAAACCAAGCTTCTCTCCTTACATCATCAACATTCTAATCCACATTTGGCATCAATTGAAATGAATGGCTCTCGTCTTCTGGAGGCCTCAAGTTTTGACAAGCTTCTGGGCTTGACCATTACTCCTGATCTTAAATGGAACACGTACATCAAATCTGTTGCCAAGGCCGCTGGGAAAATGGTGGGATCTTTCTATCGATCCGGTAAATATCTCACTGCTGATGCTATCCTCTATCTATATAAGAGCCAGGTACGTCCAAGGATGGAATACTGTTGCCACATCTGGGCAGGAGCTGCTAGAAAGGACTTGTCCTGCCTTGATAGAGTTCAAAATAGACTTCGTAGCCTCGTAGGAGATGTCCTTTTCTCCTCCTTGCAACCTCTATCTCACAGAAGAGATGTTGCGAGTTTGTCTCTGATGTATCGTTATTTTCATGGAAAGTGTTCGACTGAGCTTAAATCTATGGTCCCCCCTCGCCAAACTTTCACAAGAAACACTCGTCTAGCTGTAAACACTATCAATAATTCCCCCCACTCTTTATCTGTGCCTAAACCTAAACGTAGATTCCATGAACAAAGCTTCTTTCTTAGAACTGCACGCCTGTGGAATTATCTTCCATTTTCCTGCTTTCCGGCTGACTACAATATGGTTGTGTTCAAGTCTAAAGTAAATAAGTTCTTGATGAGCCGTTCCATATAAGTTATCAAATTTACCAAATTTTCATTACTAATGATTACTATATTGTCCAATTTCTACTGTACACTCTTTAACCCTTATCCTTGAGTGGCCTCTGGGCCTTGATAATGTGGTGATGCCTTTGTAAAAAAAAAAAAAAAAAAAAAAATAGTTTGAGAGCTGCTCTGAAAAAGGGTCCATTTGATTTATTGCTACTGCAGGTGTTTTCTTTCACTCCTTGGGCTCGACGACTGGCCACACAGTTAATGATGGAGGGGGGTCTCCAGAGCTGTCTTACTTGATCTTTCTTTACTTCTCTCCCACTGCAAGCACTTAGACACTAGGGTAGAAAAAGGGGATTGAGGAGTCAGCGCCCCCAAGAGGGGGCACTGAGCTGCTAAAAGTGCCTGGGCAATCCCATTGGCATTCCCCGGTGAGGGCGCCTCACGCGATTAGCAATAAACTAACACTTTCTCAACGGGAGAAAGCAAAGCCTGAGAGAGTGGACATTCTTGAACTGCACAGAACAAAACTCCCACCACAAAATCAACAGGGACTGTATCATTACAAGAAAGGTCTAATCTCTATTGATTTGGGGTGCCCAGGATAAAAAACTGAGAAGACGAGGTGTGTGCGGTTTTGAGTAAATTGAAACAGACAGAAAAAAAACTCTGATTACAAGCTATCTCGGCTTTGGTATGGAGAAATTTGACATCAGATTAATTCCGGAATTCGATGGCTCCCCCACTGGTCCCTCGGTGGTCGAATCAGCACCTGTAAATTGCGCTGCAGTGGGACATAGACTCAGCCCGGAGCATATTAATGATGTCCATTGCCAAAGCGGGCACCCCGGTGTAAACCGAACGCTTTACTTCGCCAGATTGGTTGACCCCTCTGTGTCTCGGAGGGCTGTGAAATCTGTTGTGGGAAGCTGCAACACCTGCCGATCGATCGACCCAGCACCTGTCCGGTGGAAGAAGGGAATACTCAGTGTGAAGCGTAATTGGGATAGGATTGCGATGGACATAACGCACTACAACGGGAGGCATTTTTTTACGCTTATCGACTGTGGACCATCTAGGTTTTCATTGTGGCGGCCCCTTCGCCGGCAGGACGCGGCTGCCATTATCCATGAGTTGGAAGGTGTGTTCCTCGAGCGTGGCCCTCCTTCTGAGATACTCACCGACAATGGCCCCACTTTTGTTAGTGAGCCGTTTAAACAGTTTGCAGATGGCTGGGGTGTCCATCTGCGTTTTCGGTGTGCCCATGTTCCCAGTGGCAACGGGATTATTGAGCGCAATCACAGAACTGTTAAGACAATCACAGCGCGGAAGGGGTGTACAGTACCTGAAGCAGTCTATTGGTACAACGTCACCCCTAAGGATGATGTTTCACCCTCCACCACGCCAGCCAACGTGCTACATACATACCGTGTCAGGGTGAGAGGTTTGGAGAGCAGCTCACTACCCGAACCGGAGCCACCACAAAAGAACATAAAAGAGGGAGATGTCATCTGGGTTAAAAAACCCCGAGGCCAGTGCACGACTCGCTACGGAACCGGTCATGTCACTGAAGTGATCAGCCCGCAGGCAGTGCGAGTTGATGGAGTACCTCGTCATATTAAAGACTTAAGATCAGTATTCCAAACGCAGCTGCCGCTTGACGAAGATAGTGAAATTGAATCCGTGACCAGCGACCCATCATTCTGGTTCATGACGGCTTCAACGCACAGCGACACTGAGAGTGGTAGCCTTCAAAGTACTGACCCTCCTGCTGATGATGAAGAACCGGACAGTGATACTGCGATGCTCAGCTTTAGGTTCGCCGACCTTCGTGTCACGGAAGACAGCGCAGACGATGATGAAGCCCCGAATCCCCCTCTCTGAAGAACCACTCGAAGAAAAAGGCCACCGCCTCCCTGCTCTTTCTGTGATAATGAGATCAGGGGGGAGTGTGTAATAAATTGCGAACAGACGGGCTTACCTGACAAACGCTCGAGGTGTGCACTCTGCAAAGCGGGCACGTCCAAAGAAAAATGGCAAGATGGCGGCGGTCGGTTAATATTGCCAAGTAATCATGCAAAATCTCGTGTTCTCTCGCACACCCGAGAGTTCAGCTTAGCATAAAAACGGGTCACTGTGAGCAAGAAGGGAGAAGGAAAAACGTAGTCAAGACAAAGACGACGCTTCTGACGACTGAGAAGAAAAAAGAAGAAAAAGAGCAAGAAGTAGAAGAGGAAGAAGAGAACGATACATGAGAAGACGAGGTGTGTGCGGTTTTGAGTAAATCGAAACAGACAGAAAAAAAACTCTGATTACAAAAACCCTGGCCTATCTTATCTGGGCGAAATTCGCTGAATTCATTTAGAATAAGGCGTACTACAGCGACGCGCTTGGGTCACAATTAATTAATTATAACTGACCGAATGTTTTGTGGTTAAAAATATCTGGGATGTTGATTGATAGCATTCGCATAGTTTTGTCCAACATGTAGATAATGGTATTTGACTCGATCTAAGGAAACGGAAGTGCATTTGGAAGGTCAAGAGATGTGGCTTAACGCTTCTGTTTGTAAGAAATGACTGCGATGTTTTGTGAACAAAGGAGTGATCGAGGTAATAACGCGACAGTTTCGAAATAGAAAAAGAAAAAGAAAAAGAACCCGTGAAAGAAAGTAAGAAAGAAAAAAGAATGAAACAGACACACAAATAGCAATCACATTCTAAGGGGGCCAATGGATGCGAGAAGAAAGAAAAAGAAAGAAAGAAAAAACAAAAGGGCCAAACGAAAGTAAAGTAAAAGGAAAGAAGAAAATGAACAAAGACAAAAAGAATGTAAGAAAGAAAAATGTCTGAAGATATACGAAGAAAGAAACCTTTCTAGAAACAAAAATACCTTAAGAAGAAGAGAAAAAACTCAGAAGAAAAAGTTTCCTCAGGGAAAGAAAGAAAGAAAGAAAAAAGACAGTTGAAAGATATATTTAAAAAGAAAAATCCATTGGAATGACAAAAGGAAAGCGAATACAGAAAAAAATCTCTGCATGAAGAGCAAAGAAAGGAAGAACGAACCCCCATTAAGAAAGAAAGAAAAAACAAAGCAAGAAAGCGCTTTCAGTGTATTAAAGAAAGAAGGAAAGAGAAGACATAAATAGAAGGAAAAAATGGTGCCCGGAAAACTCGTCCCGGGAAAACTCGTCTCCGGAAAACCCGTACCCGGTAAAAACTAGTACCCGGAAAAAATCCCCCTTTTTGCTAGGTAGGAAAACTGGTCCCTTATTGAATAAATATCGATTGAAGACACAATTTATTACCGTTCTCAAAGGCGATATTGTTTTTAAAAGAGACTATGCACCCCCATAATATTTTTAAAACTTATTTTTAACTCTTGCTTAAAAAAAAATAAACTTGATCACGGAGTCAATATACGAAAAACGAAACCAAATATTTATTTTAAAAAATACTCTAGTTTTAACACTTTTTGTGTTATTACGAAACAAAAAAAAGAAAAGAAAAGAAAACACGTATTATCAAAGAAATCAATTATTTTATTTAGAAGAATTAATTCAGTTTAAATAATTCTTGCATGAAGAGCAAAGAAAGGAAAAACGAACCCCCATTAAGGAAGAAAGAAAAACAAAGCAAGAAAGCGCTTTCAGTGTATTAAAGAAAGAAGGAAAGAGAACAACAAAAAAGAAAACACGAGCTTATGTAATTTTGGTACCGCGCTGAAATAATAACGTCATTATTTCGAAAGCCATTCTTAACATGGGGAGGGGAAGGTATCGTTTAAAAATCATTTCGGGGGCACTTGTGCAGTACTTAAAAATATACAAATTTATTTTCTTTTGGAGGTGGGAGAGGCTCGTTTTAAAACTATATCTACCTCAGTATTTTCTTTAATTTTCGAGCATTTTTTGTTAAAAATTATTTATTAAGTAATGTCGAGTGCGACATTACTTATTATTTCTTTTTAATTAATTAAACTCTTTAAAATAAGTTTAAACACCAAAAATTTACAAAGTTTGGTAGAAAACGAAAACTTAGAAAAATCAATTTAATTTTTTTAAAACAATAAACATGTAAAAATATTTTTCAAAAATATTATGGGATATGCATTATTATCTAAAAATATACAAATTTATTTTCTTTTGGAAGGGGGGGGTCTCGTTTTAAAACTATATCTACCTTACTATTTTTTTAAATTTTCTATTTTTGAGCAATTATCCTCCTAAGACGTGATCCTGTTATGTCGGACATTTTTTGTTCATAAGTAACACTCGACATTGTTTTTTTTTTTTTAACTAAATAAACTCTTTAAAAGAAGTTGAAAGACCAAAAACTTTCAAAGCTAGGTAGAAAACGAAAACTTAGAAAAATTAATTTAATTTTTTTAAAACAACAGTAAACAAGTAAAAATATATTTTTTTAATATTATGGGATGTGTATTCTCTTTTAAAGACAATGTATTCTTCAAGAACGGTCATAAAATGTGTTTTCAATCGATATTTATTCAATAATGGACCAGTTTTCCTACCTAGCAAAAGGGGACGAGTTTTCCGGGTACGAGTTTTTCAGGTACGAGTTTTCTGGAGACGAGTTTTCCGGAGACAAGTTTTCCGGGGCGAGTTCTCCTAAATTCGGATAAAATACATTCCATGAAGACATAAAGAGAAAGAAAAAAATACATTCCATGAAGACATGTGCCCGATACACCCGGTCAATATGCAAGTCTTCTAGACCTTTTCCTCACAACTTCCCCATAGCTGTGTTCATGTTCCGTTCTATCTCCTCTGGGATCCTCTAACCACTCTGTTGTAGCAGTTAAGATAAAAATGAAATGTAATAAGTCTTCAGAGGTACCTCTCCACCGTACTGTATATCGATACTCTATGGCTGACTGGGATAGCTTCCGTACATTCCTATCTGACCTACCTCTGCATTCCATGTTTAAAAAGGATGTGTCCTCTATAGTATCAGACCTGACCGAATGGTTAATTGTAGGCATAGACCGATTCATACCATCCAAAATATTCCACCAAAAACCTAACAGCCAGCCATGGTTCTCTCCTGAATGTGCTGCTGCCATCACACACAGAAATCACTTTTTCCATAGCTACCAACGTAATAGATGTACTGAGACTAAAGCTGCTTTCAGGAAGGCCAGCAACCACTGTAAAAGAGTAATAAAACATGCAAAAGAGCGATATGCTCAGTCTATTAAATCCAAAGTAGCTGAGCAGCGGCTTGGTTCCCACCAGTTCTGGCAAATAGCAAACAGGATCTTGAACAGAAGCGTGCATTCTATCCCAACTATCATCAATGGACCTGAGGTCAAGTCGTCAGCATCAGACAAGGTCAGACTATTTGCCAAGAACATTGCAGCTAATTCTACCCTATGCAACAATGACCATCAACTCCCTGTGTTTCCTCCTATAACAGACAACATGCTATGCAACATACAAATATCTGTGCGTGAGGTCGCCAAGCTAATCAAGAACCTTGATTCCAGTAAAGCAACTGGCCCTGATGGCATTCCAGTTATAGTGCTTAAAAAGCTCCAACCAGAACTTGCCCCCATACTTACAAAACTGTTTAAGCGTTGCCTTAAGGAGAAGCGCTTTCCAACACCCTGGAAAACCTCATCAGTATGCCCTGTATTTAAGAATTCAGGCGAAAAGTCATCTCCCTCTCAGTACAGACCAATAAGTCTCCTGTGTGTCATGAGTAAGTTGTTGGAATCCATATTAAATAAAGAAGTAGTCAACCACCTCAACAGAAACAACCTTCTTAGTGACACACAATATGGTTTCCGCTCTGCAAGATCTACAGCAGATGTACTAACGGTTATATCTCATAAGATTAGTGAATCTCTTGACAAAGGTTTCCTTTCCAGGGCAATTGCTCTTGACATATCAAAGGCCTTCGATAAAGTATAGCATAAGGGCCTACTTCACAAGATTTCCAGCTACGGTATTACTGGAAATGTTTTCTCAATCATTAAATCATTTCTCTCTGATAGGCTCATAAGAGTAGTGGTTGATGGGCAGAAATCAGAGACCCACATATTAATGCTGGAGTCCCTCAGGGGTCAATCCTGGGCCCAACTCTCTTCCTGATCTACATCAATGATCTCCCAAAACACATACTTAAATCATTCGTTGACATTTATGCTGATGACACGACCATCTATGGCAACACATCAAAGGCCGTAAATGACAAAGTTCTCTCTAATTCTCTCTCCTCTGATCTTGAGCGCGTGGTACAATGGGGGAAGAGGTGGCTGGTCACTTTTAATGCATCCAAAACCAAGCTTCTATCTTTAAATCATCAACGCTCTGATCCCCATCTGACATCAATTGAAATGGATGGCTCTCGTCTTGGAGAGGCTCCATGTTTTGACAAGCTTCTGGGTTTGACCTTTACTCCTGATCTGAAATGGAACACATACATCAAATTTTTGCCAGGGACGCTGGGAAAATGGTGGGATCCTTCTACCGCTCCAGAAGATATCCCACTACTAATGCAATTCTCTATCTGTATAAAAGCCAAGTACGTCCAAGGATGGAGTACTGCTGCCACATCTGGGCAGGAGCTGCTAAAATCAGCCTATCCTGCCTTGACAGAGTACAAAATAGACTTTGTGGTTTAGTGGGGGATGCCCTTTTCTCTTCCCTGCAACCTCTCTCCCACAAAAGAGACGTTGCGAGCCTTTGTTTTATCGTTATTTCCATGGCAGGTGCTCGTCTGAGCTCCAATCCCTCATCCCCCCCCTCGCCAATCTTTCACGAGAAACACCCGTCTGGCTGAAACTACTGTCAATAATTTTCCCCACTCTTTATCTGTGCCTAAATCCAGACGTAGATTCCATGAGCAAAGCTTCTTTTTTAGAACTGCACGCCAGTGGAACTCTCTGACGCTTGCCTGTTTCCCACCTGACTACAACTTGGACGTCTTCAACATAAACAAACTCCTGACAAACCGCCCCCTTAAGTAAGACACTCTATCAAAACCCTCAATACTAATAATTACTACAATACTATCTCATTGATTACTATACACGCAATAACCATTATCCCTGAGTGTCCTTCGGGCCTTGATAAGTGGTGACCCCCATGTAAAAAAAAGAAAAGTAAAAAAATACATTCCATGAAGACATAAAGAGAAAGAAAAAAAATACATTCCATGGAGATATTAAGAAGGAAAGAAACAATGAAGAAACCTTGAGGAAGAAAAGGACAAAGGAGAAATAAATGAATAAGCTCACATTAAGAATAAAGAAAAAAAGAAACAATGCCACAAAACTTTCTACTCTAATAGTTTCTTTCTTCGAATAGCTAGACTTTGGAATTCCCTTCCTGCTACCTGGTTCCCTGAATATACTGATATGCAGAAGTTTAAATGTAACGTAAACCAACATCTTGTTAATCTGATCATAACATGGGCCCAAATAGTAGCCCCTTACATCCAAGTGGCGAAATGCCTTGTTAGATGTGAACGTGAGTAAAACGTGAAGAAATAAACGGACAAAAACAAACAAAAATCAAACAAACAAACAATCAAACAAAATCAAGACGAAACAAAGGGAAAGGAGGAAAAAGTCTTTTCACTGGGGAATGATTAATGGGAAAATAACCGGGAATAACTCAACGAAAGAATGTAAAGAATGTTCGCAAAGGAAGGACAAAAGACGAGAAAAAGGTCAAACAGAAATAACCGGTTTGTGTTTAGTGCAAATAAACAATGAGAAAAAAAGAAAAATACCAAGCCCTTCCCCCATCTCCTACTCCCTCCTCCTCCATTAGCTGCGCCCGAACAAAGAAGACGAAGAAAACAATGGGCGAAATTCCAGGCATACCTTCTATGACTTTTATCAGATTATGTTGCAAACGAGATTTGGCAGCTGCACAAACAAATCTCGTCAATCACGTGAAGAGAAGCGAGACTTGTTAACAAAGGAGGAACATGTAGGAAACTGAATGGAATCCATTTTTTATTATTATTATTTTTATTATTATTCGTGCGCAAATATTTTTATTTTGCTACTTGAAATGCGATTATATATCATTTTTGAGGCAGTTCGTTTTATCTTTATCAACCTTTCATCGTTGTTTGGCTAACGAGAACAAACCGCTGATTTTATTAACATGAAACACGAACCGACCTTTATCGGTTTCAAGGTCAGTGAATGACCTCTCTGAGAGTTTATTAGGGTAAAAGTATAGAAAAGGGGTCAAATTTCTATCATTTAAAGAAAAGGGAAATACTAGGCATCTCCAGTCTTTGCGATAAATATATTTGTTCTTCTTACATTAAGTGGCTTCATGCCTTGTCTGGAGTGATTTCCATTTTAAAAATAGATAAAGAAAAGAAAAGTACAGTTTTTTTAGCCTGTAGAACCCATGTCCAAAAAGTAAATAGAAAGCAAACGAATAGTATGACTAAAATATCAACTTTGGATTAGATAAGAATTTAATTATAAAAATATTGCAGCCAATCAGAAACATGAAAATCACAAACCTCCACAATATTTGAAAGCAGGAAAGTTTCAATTTATTCATGCTGGAACTTGTATGCAAGCAAAATGCCCCAGATCTAAAAGCAATTTCTCTCTCTCTCTCTCTCTCTCTCTCTCTCTCTCTCTCTCTCTCTCTCTCTCTCTCTCTCTCTCTCTCTATCTATCTATCTATCTATCTATATCTAGCTATCTCTTTCTGTCATTTTAGTCAGACAGACATGCCAAAAGGAACTCTTATGAACTTATGTAGAAATTGAAAGACAAAGTTTCATTCTCGCATTTAAAACAATTTTATTGATCTTCATTAATGTGTTAATAAAAAGGAAACGGAAGAGAATGGTGTTAATAAATGAATGCGTCCATGAATATGGACGAAAACAAAAGATTAGAAAGTCGACGTGGTGTAAAATAAATGTTTCGTTAGTAAAGAAAAGAAAAGTGTTCATATATGAAGATTATGATAAATGTCCTTTGCAAGACGAAGGTCAGTAGGCATCTCCTGTCTTTGCGAAAATCATCTTTTGTTCTTGTCAGCTTTTTACGTTAAATGGCTTCATGCTTTGTCTGGAGCGATTTTCATTAAAAAAAAAAGATTTTAAGAAAAGGCAAAACTAAAGAACACTTATAGAAATACAATACTATTCCACTGATTAGTGTACACACAATAACCCTTATCCCCGAGTGGCTCCTGGGCCTTGATAAGTGGTGACCCCCCACGTAAAAAAAAAAAAATATGTGAAGAGTGTGTTGCATGAGAAAGTCTGTATATACATTGAAATCAAATCGTTTGTAAGTAATTATGCAGGAGAAGGGGGGTGCATTATTAAGGTTACATGTGTGTGACCATAGCCATGTTGTAATTTTGGGCCTTCTTCTCGAAGTTGAACTCAGGGGGCAAATGGCCCAAAGAGTTTTGTTGTGTCTTAAGAGAGAGGTTTTGGAGTTCGTCTGAACAACGTAATATGCTGTTGGCAATGTTCGTAACATGAGGAAGAAACTGGAAATAAACAGTGTGTAATCTCTTTTATATCTTGTCAGATGCTCAACTTGGTGATTCCTTACATTAAGTGGCTTCATGCCTTGTCTCAATTTTCATTTAAAAAATAGATAAAGAAAAGTACGATCACAAGAACCCTTACAGACATATAAAGGGTTGGATGAATATCCTGTTTGTGAGAAAAGGAATACAGTTTCTGATATATGAAGATTGTTTGCGTACGGTACACAGATGTTGAAGTAAGGGCCAAGTACGGGGTGGAACGATAAAATTGTCGTCCTAGAAAACATGATATGATTCCATTTCCGTATGATGAAAACCGGTTTTCTTTTTTGTTACTGCCCATCTACTAGTTGGCCAGTTGTGTACAAATTCCCAAAGCGATAGGAGCCTTCTATCATGTCTGAAAGTGACATAATGTTCGCCAAGAGAGATCGGAGATGCTTTGCTGCACAACTCATGTTGTCTACCGATCCATGTTATGACAACAGGACCATTGCCAGCATCCTCAAAATGCATCGATGGATTGCCACGAATAACAGAGACGTGACCAGGGTGATGAGAATAAAGTTTCTGGCCACTGTTATGTTCTTTGGTTTGGTTCCAAGTGAGGGCAACATCTTACCACTTCATATTTTCGAAGGCTTGAAAGTCAACATCAAAGTGTGGTGATCCCCTGGTGCAATCAGGTGGCCGCAAGCAGACCCTGGGTGTGGCAGCAGGGCTCAGCGCCGGCCCACAAGTGCTAAAAGACCCAGGCTTGGCTTCAGAAGAAGTGCTACGATTTTGTACTCTCTATCACTACCCTTCCCCTCCTAAGTTAGTCTGTAGTTTCGCATTGTGTTGCGATAATTCCCCACGAGAATATTAGACTCGAGTTTTTTTTTTATATAATGATCAGAAAAGTCCATTTTGAGTGAATGGGTAAGTTCCCATAACACATTTCCTCTGAGTCATGGTTGACAGAACGAAAACAATCTACCTCTGTGGATTAAAAAATTGCGTATAAATTTCTATTCCAGAGTTCCCCCCCCCCCAAAAAAAAAACTGCACCTGAAGAAGATCGAAGATTACATCGGTCGACAAGTTGTGAAAATAGCAACCTAGATGAGACTAGTAGTCCGAATAATCCTAATAACGCAAATTATCAAGCCTCATCTAAAAAAACAAAAGTTTGAAAAGATGAAATTCACTTTAACATGATTTTAATTTTTCATTGAAAAATATTCTCTTGAACAATACTTTCCTTTAAAGATGATCATTTTTGAAATATTAACAAATTCCAATCATTTTAGGACGACGACGACGACGACGACGACGACGACGACAACAACTTTCTGTCTCATGAGACAATGGCGTTCGGCATCTAGTCTGGTGCACTACAGCGTCTGCTGTGGTCATACAATCTAAGCTGGAGTTGCCTCTCCAGTTGCAGGTCTGGGCGCGCGATGATAAGAAGATCTAGATTTACCCAGTTACCTCGCGGTGTTGCAAAGCAAGTCCGACGGAAAGACAAGCCAATATACGACACTGTAAAACTAACGAAGTTTTATCTTTTTTTTTTTTTTTTTTTTTTTTTTGTTACGTTGTAAATAACCACGTGGCTAGTTTGTGCGTTGTACTACCCCCGAGAATACGTGGACGTCGACAAAAATATTAAAATGACAAGAGTGGAGAAATTTACTTATACATTTGTGCTCGCATCAGCAAAATAAAAGGGATAAGAAATATACGCGTATGTTTCACTATACACATAGATTCGAAAAAGTTGTCAAAAAACAAATATATAACAAATAAATTTCATCAAAACCAAGATAAGTTACTTTTCTACCAAACTGGATGGATTTTTAGTGTTTTTATATAATGTAAAGTGTTTATTCGGCTCGAAAAACATACAGTGTTTACCGATGTATTTGAAATATGCAAATGGCGGCATGCTTGTTGTTGCCCACGGTAAGTTTGGGAAAACGAGTTTAAACAAAAAAATTATACAAAATATTGTTAGAAACTCGCTCAATATATGTTACCGTGTCATAGTCGGATATATATTCGGTGGGTTTCTAACAGTATTTTGTATAATTTGTTTGTTTGAACTCATTTTCTCAAACTTACCGAGTTTAATAGCGAGCATGCCGACATGTTTTTTTTTAATATATCGATAAACATTGTATGATTTTCGAAGCGATTACACGTTTTAAAGTGAGAAAAACCACTAGAAACCTTTCCAGATAGGTAAAAGAGTAATTTATCTTGCCTTTGATAACATTTATTTGGTATATATTTGATTTTTGACCACTTTTTCGAATCTATGTGTATCGTAATACAAACCGAAATATATATCGAAAGAAATAAAACCATAGACACAATAAGTAAAAAGAATGCATTAATGCGCTAATACAATAAAAACATACATGTGTTTTCAGAGTTGTATCAAATATCTCTCAGTATCCTGTGCGCAACTGCGCAAATAGCATCCATTTTCCAGCAAACTAATCAGAAAGATCACAAACTAAAAACTTTGATTTCCAAGTGTGATGGTCAATTAATACAAAGCTGTGTTATTATCCGTGCACTCTGTCCTCCAACTCAGATGTCGAATCAGACAGAAGCGGACGTCGGAATGATCGTGGGATCACGCCGTGTGCAATCGTATACTTGCAGCGCTCATAGATTTACAGTCGTTTGTGGAAAGACTCCGACATTCAACAACACGTTGTTTAGATTTTAAGACACGTCTTTTCATCTTTGTGAGAAACTCGGCTCGTTGGTCTGTCACGTTTTAGTCTAAAATATAAAATAGTATATTCATTATCGTTTTCTGCCACGTTTAAGTTTAAATAATGTTTCTCATGGTCTGTCACGCTAGAGTTTCAAATCACACTAACGTTTGTCTGTCACGTTTTAGTTTAAAATAGGACTGTCATTGGTCTGTCACACTTAAGTTTCAAATAGCATTCTATTAGCCTGTCGTGCTTATGCTGTTGGTCTGTCACACCTGTTTGGGATAGATTTCTGTTGGTCTGTCACACTTAAATTTGAAATAGCATTTTCACTACTAACTGTATAGATTAACTTGATGCATAAATGCTCCCTCTCTCTCTCTCTCTCTCTCTCTCTCTCTCTCTCTCTCTCTCTCTCTCTCTCTCTCTCTCTCTCTCTCTAGATATATTTACATATCCCCAATGGCCGTATGTCGAATCGGACGTAAGTCAACTATTGTCTGTAGGAGTGAGTTCGTTGTACTCCTTCATTAAATAAATTCTTTTTTCATGCTACGCTCAATAACTCCTGGTCGACATTTTTTTCTTCTGCTAAACACACACACATCCTCCCCCCTCTCTCCCTCTCTCTCCCCCCTTTCTCACTATCTCTCTCCTCTCTCTCACTCTCTCTTTCTCTCTCTTTCTCTCTCTCTCTCTCTCTCTCTCTCTCTTTTAAAATCGTTCTAGTATTTGACCCCCAGGGACAACACTTACCACCTCACCCACCCTAATCCCATCCCGACACCTAACGAGGAGTAAGTAAATAACCGCAGCTGTCGTAGACGTTGACATACGAATTCGCGGCACTGACAGATGGTGTTACCTACATTTTATTTATCGTACATAAAAACGAGGCCATTACAATTCCACTTCCTCGCCCTTCCCGCCGACCGCCATCACGCAGCCGGCGCGTGATGGAAATTTCCATGACGTTTTCGTTTCTATCGTGTGTTTCGCCAAGAACTGAAAATTAACGAATGTCTTTTTCGTCGGCCATTGCACAAAATGAACTCGGTTTCTTTCGAAGCAATCTAAATTGGATTCATTTGATTGCATTCTGGAGAACAAATTTGCTCAAAGAATAACGAATGGCGTAATTCAATTCTTTTACATGCTAGGGACGCGTGAGAATATTTGTTTTCTTTCTTTCTTTTTGCTTACCACCCAATGTCAAAAGGTCACTTGGGATCAGGGTTAATGAGATTTCTGGTTGGATGAGGAACAATACCATGAGAGGATTGGAAACTATATGATGATCAGAATTTTATTATTTACTCGACATGGTGAAATTTGTAACGTGACCTTTACGCTTGAACCGTGTACGTTATAGTTCAGACCTCTCTTGACCCCCCCCCCCCACGCCATCCAGGACCGTCGAAAAGGAACAAAGAGACAAAAATAAATAAATCTGACTCGGTTTTTCTTTCGTTTTTAACACAAGTCGTTTATTACCGTTTTTCTTTCTCCCCGTCTCGACACCAGCTTACAAGTCTTCCGCTGTCACTGCGGGGCCACATGTCTATCTCACCTGGCCGCATTTTTCTTTCGGCTCCACTACACACTGGCCGTCATTTTTTGTCTTCAACTTTACACGTTCATCTTTTTCAACCGCACTGTTTATTCTTTCGACCACTCGGTGTCCTTTTTTTTTTTTTTTTTCGCGCCGGCTCCCGCACACTGCCTAATTTGCATATGTTTTTTTTCTGCTACTGCTGCTAATATCCTATATTAGCTATCTAGCAGCCACACTGTGATGTGGTGTGTTGCACACAGGGCCTTTGAGCGTGTAGTGTTGTAGCTTAGTGAATGTGTAGAGTGCTTAGCTGCTTGGCTTTCAGGTGCTTTGCTCCTCTTGCTTCCAGCTGTAACCGCCACCTATACTCGCAAGAGTGAAGGGGAGGCAGTTTAGTAAGCCCTGCCCACTGGTGGTTAGAGCGTCTCACTGGTCAAGACTCGCATGCCACCTCCTCGTGGTACATCACGGTTTAACTGGGTACCTTGCGGCCCCAGGCTAAGTGTATGTGGGATCTCGGAGTAGTCTGGAGCCCCAGAGGTGTTGAGTGCATGGCCCTCCGGCGTGAGGACACGCCCTGGCTTACACCAATCCAGACCCCAGCTATGTGGTCAAATAGCAAAATGTCATCTCGGCAGCAGGAGTTGGCAGTCATGGTATGAGCGCAGCTGATATATTTTTCAACCACCGGTCTCCCATGGCGGATCACTGAGCGGATGAATCAAGAACGATCAACGGTCAGGGATCAACACCCAGTTAGCGGGTACTGCGGGGCAACCTACCACTGCTCCAGCTGTCGCACTCCTGTGCTCCGCTGGGGTCCGCAATGTTGGGTCCAGAGGTGGATGTTCTGTTCTGGGCATGCACTCATCCACTACTTCCCTGCCCCGGCGCTTGACGTTTCAGGCAACTACTATGGATATGTCAAGAATAAATTCTCAGCGACTGGCAATTCGGGAGCCCCCTGCAGTCGGGGGTGCTGTCGTTGCTCGGCAGGGCCCGCGTTCTAGGCAGGCGCGCCCCGGTCGACATCCTGCTACTGCCTCCCCACTACACCTGGCCTGCTGGAATGTCCGCTCCCTTGGGGTGACTTCCTCTCTTGACAGTTTTCATCCTCGGAAGTCTGCTGTTATCGACCTGGAATTACTCCGGTTGGGGGTGGATGTCTCAGCACTAGGCGAGACATGGCTCACTGGAAATGGCTCCATACGTGAAGCTAACTTCACATTTTACTGGACTGGCTACCCTGACTTGGAGAGACCAAAACATGGAGTGGGTTTTGCCATCTGCAACAAGCTGCTCAGCTTTGTCGAAACTCCCGTCGCCATCTCTCCCAGATTAATGTCACTACAGCTACACACCACCTCTGGTCCAGTGTCCCTATTGTCTGCCTACGCCCCAACCCTCACCTCGCCGGATGACCAGAAAGATGCTTTCTATCTCCAGCTGGGTGAGACCCTCTCCAAAATCGACCGCGGTCACCGCATAATCATCCTGGGTGATCTCAACGCTCGAGTAGGCAGTAACACCAATGCCTGGCCTGATGTCCTGGGTCCTCACGGAGTGGGCTCTATGAATGAAAATGGACAGCGTCTTCTGGAACTCTGTGCTACACACAGGCTGTGCATCCCATCAACCTTCTTTAAGGGCTCACCGTGGTCGAAGTTGACATGGCAACACCCACGCTCTAAGCGCTGGCACCAGCTGGACCATGTGATCACTCAAAAGAAGCACCTCCAGGATATCATCCACTGCAGGACAATGCACTCTGCGGACTGTGACACAGACCACTCACTTGTGCGCTGTAAGCTTAAACTAAAGCCAAAGAAAATCCACCTGTCTTGCTCAAAACCACTTTCAACGCTCAATGTTCTTGCTACTAAGTCCAAGGAGAAATGCCAACATTTTCAAGCTTCAATACAATCCACCTTTGGCCAGTCTGCACCCCCTCAGGATGCTGCCTCTGCCTGGCTGCGGATTCGTGACACTGTTGGAGTTTGCGCACTCTCCAGTTTTGGTAGACGTACAGTAAAGCAGCCGGACTGGTTCAGACACCACGCGGACACACTCCATCAAGCACTAGCAGAAAAGCGAGCGGCAAGACTGGCTGTGATGCAGGACCCCTCTCCTCAAGCTACTAGCCTCTGGAAGCAGAGCCGCTCAAAAGTGCAGCGCCTAACTCGAGAGGCTAAACACAACTATTGGAGTGACATCTCCAAGCGTGCTGAAGACTGCTCTGCCACCGGCAACACCGGTGGCATGTACCAAGCTCTGAAAGAGGCTCTAGGTCCTCCTGTGAAGAAATCATCTCCTTTGCGATCTCTGACCGGAGAACTACTCACCAATCCTGATGATCAGCTTGACCGTTGGGTGGAGCACTACAGCTCACTGTATGCTCAACCTGTAGCAGCTAGTGAGGCTGCTATAATAGCTGCTGTTCCCCAACTACCAGTCCTCCATGAGCTAGATTACGACATCACCATCGATGAAGTACACAAGACCATCAAGCTACTGAGGAACAACAAAGCCCCCGGCGTGGATGGGCTACCTTCAGAAATCTTCAGATGCGGTGGTGACTCACTAACTGAGGAACTCCATCATCTCTTCTCAATCTGCTGGAATGAAGGTACTATTCCCGATGAACTTCGTAACGCCAACATAGTTACCCTGTATAAGAACAAAGGGTTTCGCTGCGACTGCAACAACTACCGTGGCATATCTCTACTTTCCCAGCCTGGAAAGATCTATGCCCGCTTAGTCCTGCCACGTCTCCAGATTATTGCCAACAGAATTCTTCCTGAGAGTCAATGTGGCTTTCGACCTGGCCGCTCTACCACTGACATGATCTTTTCTGTTCGTCAGATCCAGGAGAAATGCATTGAGCAAGGCCGTCCTCTCTATGCTGTTTTCGTTGACTTGACGAAGGCCTTTGATTATGTTAGCAGATCAGGGCTATTTCTAGTCCTCCGTCTACTGGGCTGCCCTCCCAAACTCCTGAAAACCATACAAGAATTTCACGATCAGATGAAGGCTACAGTACAGTTTGAGGGCTCTCGTTCTAAAGAGTTCCCCATCTCTTGTGGTGTCAAGCAAGGCTGCGTGTTAGCTCCTACTCTGTTCGGAATATATTTCTCAGCTGTTCTGCGCCGAGCCTTCCCAAACCCAACTGGAGTGCTCCTTCACACTCGCAGTACTGGAGGCCTATTCAACCTGGCCAGGCTACGCTCAAAAACTATGGTTAACCGCGTACAGATCCGTGAACTCCTGTACGCTGATGATGCTGCCTTCATCGCCAACTCGGAGGTTGAGCTTCAGGCAATGTGCTCCTCCTTTGCTTCTGCCTGCGAGGAGTTTGGTCTCAAAATCAGCCTAGGCAAGACGGTGGTCTTTGCCCAGCCTGCTGGGCTTTCACCCATAATAACCGTAAACAATCATGTACTGTCAAACGTCACCAAGTTCACTTACTTGGGTTCTACAGTTGATAACACCAACAGTCTTGATTGTGAACTGGACTCCCGCATTGGAAAGGCATCAACAACTTTCGGCAGGCTTAGTGAGAGAGTCTGGAAGAACAAGTCCCTCTCGCTACACCTAAAGATCAAGGTTTACGAGGCCTGCATCCTCAGCACTCTCCTGTATGGCAGTGAGACTTGGTGCACCTACCGCCGACACGAACACCGTCTGAACGCCTTCCACTTCCGATGCCTGCGCACAATTCTTGGATTCACATGGAAGGATCATGTACCAAACACAGCTATCCTCTCCACGACCAAGAGTACTGACATGTACACAGTGCTGCGCATCCGTCGCTTACGTTGGGCTGGCCACACCTGCCGCATGGACGACAGCCGGCTACCAAAAGCACTTCTCTTTGGAGAGATAGCTGATGCCCCTCGCTGTGCTGGCAGGCCACGCCTTCGCTACAAGGATGTCCTGAAACGTGACCTCCAGGTCTTCGGCATCCCTCACAACACTTGGGAAACCTCTGCCGGCAACCGAGCAAAGTGGCAAGCTGCTATAAGATCTGGTGCCAAAAGATCCTGCCAGCAATACACAGACTTCCTGAACTGTAGAAGACTGAAGCGCCTTGCCAATCGTCGTCCTCGACGTTAAGGGCCTATGATGAGCAGCCAAGGGCAGCTATCTTACAGCCCCTGCTAACATTTTCCCATGCGCTTGTAGTGACCAGCTAAATCAAGTCGCTCGTCACATTATCAGAAGAATCTATTCGGCCGGAATTTATTTATTTTAGAAACAATTTGATTTTGTCACCGTTCGCCAACACAATTCTATCAGCGCATAGAGTCATGGATGTGACGCGACCTTTTTACACATAAATCCGTGAGACTATATTTTTTGTCTGTTCGCGTATGTAGACAGTGAATGTGTTGGAACATTCTAGAAAGCCAATATAAAAGGCCAGCACGCTAAAAACAAAACAGTCTAGACAACGTTTCCGCAAGTCACCATCGCCGTTGCCCGTAATTGTCACTCGCGTCTAACTCCGATCGAAAGACGTTAAAACTGCACCGCTAAGAACCAAGTTCAAACTGCAACGGATAAATTTTTTTTTCACAGGTATCACCACATTATCAAGGCCAAGAGGCCACTCCAGGATAAGGGTTAAATTTACTCAATGCTTTACCAATGAAACTCATGCAAACAACAAAGACGAATATTTTTCCTCGCAAAACTCTTACCTTCCTGGTATACTTCATTCGCAGGGTTTTCTTCATAAGATATGCTAATAATAACACTACACGCTCATGCGCGTTCTGTTACACATTTGACCTTCAAAACAGCCATGTTGTCGTCAGCTGCAAAACAGCTGCGCGGTATTATGCTTCACAGATGGAAAATGTTTAGAAAGATACTCTGTTCATGGTAGTAATGTTTGGTTTAGATAAACACAGGAATAAAAGGAAACTTCCTTTCAGTTTTTGCTGTGAATGTTTTACGGGGGGGGGGGGGCAAAGATTGAGGTAGTTTCGGGCACAAATGAATAAATTATACAGGGTGTCCAAAAAGTCACTTAAGGTGAACATAAAGAATTTATTTAAGTCCAAAAGAACTTAAATAGATTCTTTATTTTTTGATAATATCTTTCTGTAATTTTAACACAATTTGATTAAAACATTGGGATTTTTTTTTAAGAAATTAAAAATTCAAACAATCTTTATTTATGAAAAGTAATGTCTTTTAAGTATTTTTAGTTTCGCATATTTGCGCTCTTTCCAAAACATTATTCGTGACAGATTGCAGAATCTCTGAATTGCGATTTAACTCCCTTATTTCGTTCCTGATGTTTTCCTTCAATTCTTGCAGGGTTTGGGGTTTGTTAACATAGACTCTTTCTTTAAGATATCCCCATAAGAAAAGTCGGAGCTCGTTAAGTCTGGGGAACGTGGTGGCCATTTGACATTGCCATAGGGAGAGATAATGTTGTCGCCAAATTGACCCCTGATTTTGGTAAAATAATTTCACAACTTGCGTACGTTGTTCAATGCTATGCTTATCCGCAAATGATTTCCGAAATATTATCTCGAAAATACCTGAAATAGAAAAAAAAATCATTAATCGTAAAATGACAAAGATTTTCAATCCTCCAATTACTTTTTGGACAGCCTGTAGATTACATTTTAATTCAAACCAGAAATTACTTTCGGTACAGAAGTCGATCTTTTTTCAAAGTTAGATTGAAATGATTTATTTAATCTTACTACCATTGTGAAACATAATTTTTGAAGAATGTGAAGAATTGTTAGATTTTTACCAAAACATTTTCATTAATGTCTTCGAGGTTTTTTCTTCGATGAGGATTGATAACATTATGAAACACTTAAAAAGTACAGAACACCTAGGGCCATTTTTATGTGCACAATGATGTGGAAAATCCATTCTGGCTTCTTTTTTTTTTTAATTAAGTACAGTTACAGTTGGCAAAATTGTAACTTTGGGGAATTCTACAGAGAATCTTAGTGATGAGAATGATGAACATGGCGAACGATTCCATCGGAATATTTCAGTGATGGAAAAACATTTTACAGGAAAATGGAACCCTGGCATATTAGAAGATTAAAAACATACTAATTCAAGGTCAAAAACCTGCCAATACTACGTCTTAGATGGAATAGATTCTGGCCTATAAATGGGAAATTCTTCTCCCTTTTTCAGAAACATCTCTCATGGAATGTGAAGACAAGGACAAAATAAGGGAAGCAAGAGTTTATAAAGTGGAAACTGGAGACAGTTTACATATTGTAAGGTATAGTTAAGTTATAATTTACACGCTATTGGATCATCTCTGCTAACGTCGGTATGCAAAATTGTTGTGGTATGTCCACCTTACGGATAATAATAAACTCTTAAATTTACTATAAAGACCTGGAGAATATGTTTCTCAACGCTGTGCACAAGTTATGTGCACTTAGCAGTCGGCCTGACGTATACCCACATTCTTTATTTGTTGTATTTGCTTTTCTGTTGAATATTTTGTTTCCACTAATTACTGAGTTGTGTCTTTCTTCTGGACCTTTATGGAACCACAATAGTAATCGATATTTTGATCCTCAATCGCAATCAATGATTTAATGACAGACAAAGACCAGCCATTTTTATAATGGGTTAGGGAGGGGGTAAGTTGGAACCTCTTCCACCGCTCGTGTTATATATTGAAGGGAAACGAACCCGAGTAATTAAAGAATGGTGTAAATAGAATTAAAAATATTTATTATAAGGAAAAGCCTACAATCGAACCCAGTAATCAAAAATTAAAAGTGAATACATGTTGCAATCTCAAGAAATTAGTGAACTGGCCATTGTGTTTAGAAATAACTAAATAATGATACAATTCGTAGGTCAAATAGCGGACAATGTAAATTAAGGAATGTCTTTGTTTTGCCAAAAATGCGTTGAACATATGTGTATGTAAATCCACGTGAGAAGAGCACATGGTTGGGCACGTTTTTGACGTCATAAAGAAAGATAGGTTCAATATAAATCGGTTAAGAGGGTTCGAGATCTGTCAGTCAGACCTGAGAGAGCAGTAGAGACAGATCACTCAGGGTCGAGCCGTGAAGAGGGAGAGTTAGCTAAGCTCCTTTCGGAAGCGAAGGAAAGGGAAGGAAGACAATGTAGAAATCAGCAAGGTATTCGAATCCTTGATCATCTCATCCGAATGAAATAAAGATCATGATATTTATAAGTCATCGTTTTTCCTCTTTCAACCTAAAAAGGTAATGGTGTTTTTGTGATCATCTTTGTAAACGAACTTTGTATGAAACAGCCTCCTTCAATAATGAATTATCATCACCTACGTGTTAAAAGAATTCTCATCACAGTCGTCGTCGTCGTCGTCATCGTCGTCGTCGTCGTTGTAAACAGATATATAAATAAGTTCTGTGTGCTCTGTTATATGCGTCGTCTCCGTTATATGAATGTCTTGTCACCGCTACGCAACACTCGATCCTGGTTCAGGATCACAACGTCCGACATATTATTTTATTTCCGTATGCAGTTATTGCTGCGATAAAAGATAAGCGAACAATAGAATAACAGAAAAGCAAAACTTAAGGGAAGGAAAAGATAATCGATGTTCGAAAATAAAATTATCCAGTATTGAAATTTGTTAGTTGTTTGTTTATTTCAAGTATTGAAATTTGTTAGTTGTTTGTTTATTTCAAGTATGACTTTAAACAAAGTAGTTCACATGTGGTAGAACCCCATTCGTTGTTTTATGGTGTTTTTAGTAAAATTATAGCGGTTTTAGTAAATCAGCAGTCTTTTATTGTGGATGGAAACGAAGACTTTTATTAGTATAAGTTAAGTGTGAATTTGGTTAAAATTATTATTAAATTAACTATGTAATCAAATCAAATGTGCGGTTGAGCTGTAAAGGGAAAAAAATCGTTATAGCGATCGTTGAATTTTTTGTGTTTGGGTCGTCTTTTTTTTTTCTTTTTTTAATTTATTATTATTATAATTATAATTATTATCATTATTATTTTTTTTAAACGATGTAGGTTTGGTTGGCGTAAAATGAAAAAGCTATCTATTTGAGAAAACCGATGTTTGGTTGGCACCAGTTATTGTAGAATTAAATTCTGCCATCTAGGTCACCATCATATCATATGAATCCGAGCATTCTATTGTTGGCATTGATTTCCCCGCTATTTTTCTAGTCAGAATTATTTCTAGAAAGACGTCGGGGATTACGGTATGAACTATGTGAAGGTTGCCAACATCGTAAGTAAAGGAAATTTATTACGGAACGAAACGGATTCGAACTTATGACATCCGTGTCGTCAGTTCGAGTCGTTAACCACTACACCACCGTCACCTCCTATGCGCCATCGAGGTGATTCGTTTGTATATGTTAATAATCGTGTTAATGGGATAAGATAAGTTGAAATAGCTTTTTTTATATATAAGTTGATATTAGTGAACAGGGATTGTATATCTAAGCTGTTCATAGCTTTACCACTTATATCAATATTTTTGATCTTGTTGAGAAAGTCACGAGTTTTTTATGTGAGATGCTGATTGTATCTAGTAAATGGGTCAATAGTTGTGTTGCTGCTTGTATGGTTTTAGTTTTATGGGCAGCACTTTATTCTTACACCGAGGCCGATGGGTACACTGTGAGTGTGAGCATATATATATATATATATATATATATATATATATATATATATATATATATATATTGAGTAAGGAAATTTGCCTCACACTCACAGTGTACCCATCGGCCTCAATATAAGAATAAAGTGCTGCATATATATATATATATATATATATATATATATATATATATATATATATATATATATATATGTGTGTGTGTGTGTGTGTGTGTGTATGTATGTATATATATATATATATATATAGTGAATGAATGACAAAAGTCTATATTTCAAAGTTCATGATGTTGACCATCTTACAATTTATTCCCTTAATTCAGTTGACATTTACAATTCTTGACAGTACCCGTTTCGTAGCACGCAAGCAATCACTTAATTATTATATCAATTAGTGAATCTATTTTGCCCTTAACTCATGAGAAGAAATAGCAACAATCAATCCATCAAAGGAAATAAAGTGCGTTTTTGACATTATTTGATTAAAATCCGAAAATTGGAAAAGCTGTAAATACCTTATAATATGTTTCCATTTCGCCATTTTGAATTAAAATTCAAATTCAAAATGGCGTAATGTAAGCCACTCTGATGAGTCGCACACAACGAAACAGGTGTCATTAGATAATTATATTTTTTAAAAAAATACATATGCCGCTTCCATTTTTGGGGGTATTAATTCGTAAAAGAGAAAGTTATTCCCAACTCGCATTTAAGTAAAAATGCACTTTCGTATAAAAAAATTTGAATTCATTCAAAACGTATCGCAAAAACAAATAAATTACATCTACGTAAATCGCGATATATCCAAGCAGTCGTGCGAGATAGCCCAGTGGTAGAAATTTAGCCTTCTTTCCATGGGGTACCAATTTCAAATCTCGCTAGATTCAGCCACTCTGATGAGTCGTAGACGACGAACCACGTATCAGTGGATAATTATATTTTAGAAATAATTCATATGCCGCTCCATATTTGGGGGTACCAAATTGGTCAAAGGGGAAATTATTCCCAACTAGGATTTGGGTAAAAATGCATTTTCGTATAAATAATTGAATTCATTCAAAACGTATCGCAAAAAAAAAACCCAAATAAATAACATCTACGTAAATCGCGATATATCCAAGCAGTTGTGCGAGATAAGCCAGTGGAAGAAGTTTAGGCATCTTTCCATCTAAATAATTGAATTCATTCAAAACGTATCTTAAAAACAAAAACAAATATATATATATATATATATATATATATATATATATATATATATATATATATATATATATGACAAAAGTCTATATTCCAAATTTCGAGATGTTGACCATCATTCTGTTTATTCCTATAAGTATGTTGAAGTGGAATAAATTCCAAAATTGACATAATAATTATATTATCAGCGGTTCAATGCGCAAACCATACCTGCGCTACGAAACAGGTACTGCCAAAAATTGAACATTTCAGCATACTTAAAGAAATAAACGCTAAGATGGTCAACATCTTGAAATTTGGAATATAGACCTTTTGTCATTTTTTGTATATGCTCTGTAGTTACATTGAGCTTCATAGATTAAAGTATTGTTATAAATAAAAGGTGAAATATAACTGATGAAGAATATTTTCCCATAAACACACACACACACACACACATTTCAGATTTGGGAAACATTAGCAAAAAAATATTAGACGAAATCCTACCTAAATTAAAAACAAAAATTTACCATGACCTATGAAAATCATCGGAAGACGTAATTGAATGGTTCGGCACACTATCCCAAGGCAAAAATAGAAAATTCCTTATGTTTGATATAGATTCCTATTACCCCTCTATTTCACCCAATCTCTTTGACGAAGCACTAGAACAAGCTAGACAACTAACAAAGATAACAAAATTAGAATTAGACATTATAAGATTAGCAAAAAGAACTTTAAGAAAATATGATAAATATAAAAACATAAGAACCTAAACTTTGACGTCACAATGGGTACGCCGGACTCTGCACAAGTAACGGGCCTTGTAGGCCTTTATATACTAAATGAACTATATAAAAAAATTCCAGGACTAAAAGGAGGACTATACTGGGATGATGCATTGTTTTATATGAACTCAACAAATAGGTTATTTGAAAAAAAAATATTAAACAATTCTTCAGTAAACTGAACCTAGATATAACAAGGACCCAAACCATAAATGTGTAAACTTCTTAGACATAACCCTGAATCTAGACAACAACACTTATGAACTCTAACATAAACCTAACCAAACGTTATTCTACATATATATATAGATCACAAGTCCAACCATCCGAATAGCATGAAAAAGCACTTATATCTAGCATCTCAAACAGAATATCCAAAATATCACAAAATGAAGAATTATTCAATAAAGATAAAGAATATTATAACAAAGTCTTAGCTAAATCGGGATATAAAGAACAAATCAAATTTGTTAAGGAGGCTCGAAACAATAACACGTACAGAAAGAACAACAAACAACGCAAATGTAATATCTTACAACATGTCTATAAAGAAATATAAAAAAGCAAAGAAAAAAGAACAAAACCAATGGAAAAATAGAACATACAATAAACACTAAAAAGAAAAATGAAAAGTTAGACCATAATAAAACCGAAAGAGATGTTAAAAAGAAAAATAGAAGGAAAAGCCAAAAGTGGTTTAATCCACCGTTCAGCCACTATATAAAAAATAACATCCCGATGGAATTTACCAAATTACAGACAAAAATTTCCCGCAAAGTAGTAAACTAATTAAGATAATTAATTAAACAAGCACTGTTAAGCTATCCTTCTCAACATCTGCTAACTTAACAAATACCATAATTGGCTCTAACAACACAAAATTAAACAAATTTTTGAAAAATAGAGATAAGACAGAAAATGAATCTAACAACAATGTAACTGCCGAAATCCTACTGAATGTCCGATGGGGGGGGGATTGTTAAACCTCAAACGTAGTATACAAATGTGAAGTTCTAAACAAATAATGAAACTAAAGTATATCTTGGGAGCACCAGAACTTGCTTTACAGACAGATATCGTAACCACCTAGCATCGTTTAAAAATGATACTGAGAAAAAATAACACCACAAATAACGAAAACAACAACAATGCAGATAAAAATGAAAACAACAGAAGAGATGATCACGACAATTACAACAATGAAGATAGAAACAGAACCAATAGTAATAACGAAAATAACAAGCAAAATCTAAGAAAAACTTAACCATCTTAGCAGTATGGGTTAAGGAATTAAAGCAAAATAAAATGGAATGTAAATTAAGATGGTCCATAATTGATAGAGCGGAAAAATATAAACCCAGCGAACCAAAAAGATGCAACCTATGTATACTAGAAGCATACCGTATACTAATATCAAAAGAAAAATTATTAAACAGACGACAAGACGTAATTCACGGATATCTGCACAGAAATCGATACTTAATTTCACGCATTAGACCAGATTAACAAAAAAAATGTTAACATGAATAAAACAACAAAATGGAACGTAAGATTATAAATAAAAAAATTGGATGAATATAACTAAAAATAAATAAAAGGAAAAAAGAAAGAAACGATTAAATAAAGTAAGGAAAAACAAAACGTATAATATAGGGAAAGAAAAAGGTGTAAGGGAAGTAACTCTAGAAATAAAAATATATGCCATGAGAGTAACCTCCCTTTCAAACAAAGAAATTAACTAATAAATAAAAGTTCGAAACCCAAACAAAACGAATATTAGAATAAATACACATAAATGTAGGAATAAAATTATAAAAATAGGAAAGGATAAATAATGAAAAAAATTTGAAATTAAAACAAAAATAAAAATACGAAATTATGGTCTAAAACAGAAATTTATTTTAGCATGACACCCAAGATGGCTGACATGTAGCAATGTGGGGATGGAGTTTCTTTTTCCCCAAACACCAGTTTTATGATGTACAAAATCAAGAAAATGGAAACAACATCTGATGAGTTGGTGAGGACTGGAAATTTTTTGGACACATAAAATCATAAAATTGCCATCCCATTAACGAAACGGCTGTAATGAAGAAATCCGGGATGAAATAAACAAAAGTTACAAAAAAAATGTAAGTCTCTGAATTTCAACAAAGTTTTGCACTATATATGTTCTGCACCTATTAAATAGATACATTGAGCTTAACTCGAAATTAACGGTGATTAGGTTTTTATCATAACAATTTCAACCCGTTAAACGAAAACGGTATACATTGAAATTAACAATATTTCAAAAATAAACATTTAAAAAAATTATATATATATATATATATATATATATATATATATATATATATATATATATATATATATATAATCTGGCTATAACAATGAATTAAAGGTAACCGCCTAATACTATCCTTGATTCGACTGGGAGTCTTTTCTGTAGACGTTACATTTTGGTGTGTTTTCTCAAGTTTTCTCGAATTTCGTATTCCTTACTTGTGATTTATTTCATCGTTTTTGCTTTGTCTATTCTGTGCAATTCGTATTAACAACTATTTGCCTCTGCGGAGTTGTTTGATCGCACAATATACCATATCTCTCATCAATACAACGGAACACGTGTCTGGCACTTATGAATAAAAAAAAAAAACACCACACAACATAAGAATCAGAGGACAAACAATTTATTTAAATCTTCAACATTGCCAGAAAAATATGAGTACCTAAAGCGAGAATTCCAGCATGATTGAGGATGGAATAATCGAACAATACGAAAGTCCATACGATTCACCTCTCATCCTTGTTCCTTAGCCAGAATTGAATTGTCCTCGTGTATGTCTCGGATATCAGCAGCTCAATGCATTAAGCCCACCAAAACCTCTATATCGTACCACACATATACGATTTCAACTTAGGGCTTTAAGGTATGACGATATTTTTCAAACTGGATCTTAGTAAAGATTTTTACCAGATTCCAGTAGAGCAAAAGTTATACCAAATGTCAGCGGAAGGTGACATCCTGAAAACGACTGTGGTTACAACGTTTTTGGCGTTTCCAGATCAGACGGAAAGATGAAAAATGCTACTCAGACTTTTCAACGTCTCGATGACTACATCCTTATGTATATGTTTACATAGACGGCATTCTCATAACACGCCCGAAAGGAAACGGTACACTAGCAACATGTGCACCAGGTTCTACAAAGACTATCACAACATGGTCTAAAAATAAACGTAGACAACGGTAAATTCGAAGCCAAGCAGCTGAAGTTTCTTGGAAACCAAATTAATGAAAACGGAATTCATACACTTCACCTCCCCACCCTGTTCCTAAACCAGACTGGATACCTCATCATTGTAGGATATAATCACGTTGACACACCGATTTCCGCTGGATCACCGAAGTTAAGCAACGTTTAACTTGGTCAGTACTAAATGGGTGACCATTTGGGACTTCCAGGTTCTGTATATGCTCTCCGCTTATCTCAGTATTGTTTCCAGTCGTCCTGGACTTCTTGTCACTAGACCCAAACAGTGCTGGTTCAATGTGATCGGTGATTGTGCAACTCTTGCCTCACAATTACACGCGCAGCAGCCCCTACAGGGGTATCCTTTGTCTTTAGAGACTGAACGGAAACATTATTGTGTTGATTACTCAATGCGCAAGCTATACCGGACCACCATCCCGTACTTCACGTATACGGCTTTACATTAAAACCAGGGCACTCGAGTCTTTTCCAAACTGGATTTAACTGAACGGCTGTGATCACACTTTCGGAACCCTTAAGTTCAACCGGATGCCTTTTTGGGTTGAAAAACGCTGCCCAGACCTTTCAACGATTCATTGACAATGTCCTAAAAGGGCTACCTTATGTACATAGATGATGTCCTCATATCAAGCAGAAATGAATTGATATGCGAGTAACATTTACACAAAGTTCTACAAAGACTAGCGCACCAAATTGATGAAGGCGGACTCGCACCTTGCCTGAAAAGATAGAAACAGTACGCTAATTCTAATCACCAACTTCACTTCATCAGTGGCGATGATTCATAGGACTTATCAATTTTTTATCGTTGTTTCATTCCACACTGATCCGAGATCATATCTCATCTAATGAATATCTTGCAGACCAAAGGAAAAGGACAAAAACAAATACAAATATTGTGAGAAGGAGAAGACGTAGCTGTGTATTGAAATTTCGATACCGAGAATTCTGAAGAGGGAGAAGAAGAATTAACTGCATTCGGTAAAGTCGAATATGAAAATGACAGGAAAGTTTATACAGAGTATCGCAGATATCACAGCAAGGACACTGCCTTGAAGACCTCAACCTGCTACCATGTCCTGTTCTTACTGCTGCATCAACGCTCATGTTCCCCATCTGGCATCAATTGAAATGGATGGCTGGCGTCTAGGGGAGGCTTCATGTATTGATAAGCTTCTGAGATTGACCTTTAATCCTGACCTGAAATGAAACACGTACATCAAGTCTGTTGCCAAGGTCGCTGGAAAAATGGTAGGATCCTTCTACTGCTCCAGAATATATCTCACTACTGATGCAATTATCTATATAAAAGCCAAGTACGTCCAAGGATGGAGTAATGCTGCGACATCTGGGCAGGAGCTGCTAAAAACAACCTATCCTGCCTTGACATAGTATAAAATAGACTTCGTGGCCTAGTCGGGGACGCCCCTTTCTCTTTTCTACAACCTCTCTCCCACAGAAGAGACGTTGCGAGCCTGTCTCTGTTTTGTCGTTATTTCCATAGCAAGTGCTTGTCTGAGCTCCAATCTCTGGTTCCCCCTCGCCAATCTTTCACAAAAAACACCCGTCTAGCTGAAACCACTGTCAATAATTTGCCCCATTCTTTATCTGTGCCTAAATCAAAATCAAATTTTCTTAGAAGTGCACGCTTGTGGAACTCTGTTCCGTTTGCCTGTTTCCCACCTGACTACAACTTGGATGTCTTCAAGTCCAACATAAATAAATTCCTGATAACCGCCCCTTAAGTAAGACACTTTTTCAAATCTCCATTACGAACGATTACTACGATATTATCCCCTTGACTACTGTACACACACGCAATAACCCTTATCCCTGAGTGGTTTCCAGGCCTTGATAAGTGGTGACTCCCATGTAAAAAAAAAAGAAGCAGAACTTTCCAAACAAATATTAAGCTTATCAGCCATCTCCGCATTCCCTGGTGATCAACCTCCTCCCAACATCCCACCCTCTAGGATAATCAGATGGTCCTCGCTCCGACAGACGAACAACACATACGTAGCACATCCATTTGATGACGGAAGCACTTCCTGACTTCAGCATTTCTACGAAAAAGCGGCCCATCCATTGTGGCTTATTACGTTTTAAGATTTTAATGGTTTTAAAACAAATTCCATCCTCAGTAAATTCATTGATATTGATAGAAGAGTGAAGGGTTCCTTAGTAACTGCTTGGGTGAGTCATTCCAATTTGTTCAATATTTCCTTGAGGTTTTCAGTCATCTGGATTACTTTTCTTCTCCTTTTGAGAGCAATGTATGTTTTTTTTTTGGGGGGGGGGGAAGTTATATGACGTCACGTTATTCTTGACCATCGGCCACCAAACTTTTTTTTACTGCGGGCCGGATAACTGAAAGAATGACGGACGCGGGTCGCATAATCATTCTATTCAATACTTGCAAACCAGAACGCAAGCTCCGGGGGGGGGGGGAGACGAATAACTAAGTTTAGCATTCCATATTAATCATGAATGGTGCACGTGCAATAAACAAAACCAAAAGCAACCAACATGTTTATTTATAAAAAAATTATCAAACAAAACGATAACAGCAAAAAGATAGTTACATCAGACATAATGTTCACATATCCGAATCTTACAAACTAAACAGCAAAAAAGGTTAGTGAGATTTGTGCAACTTTTTTCGTAGCCATAATGAAGAGTGAAGAAAAAGGAATCTGCAAATGGAAAAGACGTTGAATTAGAAACGTAATCAGAACCTTGTCGAAACACAAGAAAAGCAGATGATTTAGAAGTCATTGGTGAAGATACGGCTCACCAAAGGTAGAGAAAAGCTGGGAGAAATGAAATGCGTAATTTAAAGAACAAAGTAATTCGGAGGTCTCCGCAAGCATGAAAATCTCCAAGTATTCTAAACATAAATTGAAATTTTATCACAAAGTTTTGTTCGATACGTTTTATAAAGCAAATTCAAGTACCGCCAGTGTGCCGGATTTGGTGACATTGCAGACCGGATTTGGTGACCTCTGCTCTAGACTCATTTGTGATCTTCTTAGCAATTTGATATACGGTTCTCATGTCATTGCGTATTGCAGCTATCTCTACTTTTCTGCCATATTCTAGAGTCATACTGATTTGTCTTTTTGAGCGCCATGTTTTATTTATCCTTTTCAATTGTTGGTATGAGTCTATGGTCTTAGGATATTGTGCCTCCGATGATGTAGTGTTTTCACTGATCCAAGCTTGAAGTTGTTTTATTCTTCTGTTTCTTTAGTTGAGTTGTGCCCCCTCAAGGTACATATCCCCGACAAACCCGTTTAGCAAACAAAGTGTTTTCTATATCGAACTAATAGAGATGTGATCTATTTGTATTTTGGTCTTATGGTTGTTTGAAACCCAGTTAATTTTGTGGATGCATTTATGGTCAAAATTTGATGATCCAACTTTATGTTATTCATGCCGCAAAATTGAATGATCCTGCCCCAGTTATCTGCAAGGTTTCGGAAAGTGTAGGAGCCAAGTACGTGTTAGCACCCCATTCTGTTTTCCCCAATCTGTGCGTTCATGTCACCCATAACGATGAGGATACCATACCTTGGGGTTTTCTCGGTTATATCGGGCAACGCTGAGACACTAGTCAGTTAGTATTAGTTAAACTTTTAATATCAAGTTTATGTAAAAAAAAAAAAAAAAAAAAAAACCCTTGATATTTGACCTCTAATTTTAATAGATTATCATTTAAATCACGTGTATTTTAACATTGTATGGTCTGTGTTCGCACCGGATTGTTCAAGTTTGGGCATGGAATTTCTGGATTTAATCTATTTCCCCAAACAACGCCGAGACACTGGCCAGCTAGTGTAAAATAAACTTGTAAATATTAGGTTTATGTAAAAAGAATAACCTTGCTGTTCGACCTCTAATTTCAATCGATTATGATTTAGCTCACGCTCAACTGTATCAATCCAAATATTAGGCGTGTCAAAGATTGTTTTCAGTGTTTTCTCCACATACACTAATTTTTCGAAACCAGTTTTAAATCAATTTTATTGATTAAAATATTAGATTTATAATCAATAAATTTTCTGGGTGACATTTTGGAAATCGGCAATTATAGTTGACATATACGTTTTGTAAAAAATAGTTTCGGTGTCATCAATAAACATATTGAATTTGTAATGACCTAATCGCGAAACGATTCCTAAGAACACATAAAAGCAAATGGCTATAATTGCCTACATTGTTTCCTTCGTTTCGTTAAAATCCTTTTTACTTCCTTAGGCAAGGAAGTGTTCACATGAACGTATGAACTAAAAATATTTTCTATTAGTGGAAACATTTTTAAACCTAAAATACTAACACATGTATGCGAAAATAATAAGCCAGTCCGAAGCTGGAAACTCCTATGAAGCGTGGAGATAAACGACCAAAACTAGACAGACTTCACCAGCCGGATAAACGAAAAAAAAAAAAAAAAACAAAAAAAAACAAGCGAATATTCTCTACATACCATCTCGTGCCCCTTTGAAGCCGAGGTGGCGAGAGAAGAAAGACCCAATGACTCACATACCAGCTTTAACTCACGCACAGCTATACACACACTAACAAGAACAAAGCAAAACTCACACACATACACAATGCCACGCTAATGAATATATTGACTAGCAACTCAATTTTGTTTTACGTACATACTTGTTGAGCTATGACTATTTACTAACATATAAATAACTTTTAAATTCTTATTTCTTGTATAAAAATTTTTTTTAAAAAAGATTTAAATAAGATTTTGTTTTTCTTCATTTTTTTTTTTTTCATTTATACAACTGTTTTTGTTTTATCTAACTATTGCTAACTGGTGACCCCTCCATTGTTTCAATGTTTCATTCTATTTTCATTTGATTATGCATGCATATTCCATATCTTTCATTTTCTTCTTTAGCTAAAAAATAACTTTTATATCCTTTTTTTGTATAAAAAAAAATGTTTATTATAAAATTTCGTATTTCTCCGATTTCCTTTTATAAAACTCAGTTTATAATTTTAGGTAGCCATTACTACCTGGTGACCCTCCTATTATTTCCATGTTTCATTTTATTATGCGTGTATGCTCCATATGTATCTTTCTTTTTCATCATTTGCTAAAACATAATTTTTATGCTCAATTTGTATTTAATGTCGGTGTGGTACTTGGCTATACACAAAGACGCTCCAAAGATGCCCTTTAATTAGGCCAGGAAACATGCTACAACATTCTTAAGCAAAATGCTGTACCCCCTCCCTTCGGAGACCCATCTTTCACCAGTCATATTAACTACCATCCTTGAAAGGCTCTATCGTCTGGCTAAAAAGAAAATCGCCCCACTTTAATCAGGAGAAAATTATATACGACGCGACACAATGGAATTTGTAAATGTCTCCACCAGACGATCTGTAAAAAGGCGAATATTGAATTCAGCAGCAAATCCTGGGGACATATACCAGAAAGAATAGTCGGAAATAAGTCATATGCAATTAACTATGACTATGCAATTCCTACAGTTATATACCTAGAAAACAGAGCTATAAAACCTAACATTGTGATATGGAACAAGGAGAAAGAAGCAACCTTATTAGAAGTTAATGTACCCAAAGTGATGAGTAAACAGAGCTGCTAGGGAAAATATAACGAAATGCCAATGTCTTATGTATGGCATGAAAAGAAATTGGAATCTTAGGAAGATCTCTATCGTTCCAGTAATTATGGGAGCAACTAGACTCATAAAAAAGAATTTAAAAAAAGAATGTACTATAAACATTTTCTTTAAAAATATAACCTTTATATCATTATTCTTGTATAAAAAAGACTATACTCAAAGACGCTCCAAGGTAACCTCTACCAAGGCCAGGGACCGCGCCACAAACTCAATTTTATAAATCGAAAACGTAAAATATTTCATCTGTATCTTTTACTCTTGTCTGCCTCCACATTTTCAAACCCTATCTCTCTCGAAACTAAGAGTCGCAGAGCGACGTTAGGGGCCTCAAATGATTGGATCTTTAGCAGGTTAAAATAGTGTTTAAGAGGTCAAAAATTAGTCAAAATTGAAAAAATCGTTATACATTTTTTTTTACATTCATTTTAGTTTTTTTAATGTTTAATTTTTAACCAATTCATATGCGTGTCACGTGGATAAAGTGGTAACGTCACCAGCTTTGAATGCTACAGTTTTGCTTTTTGTTTCAATTCTAGCTGATGGCATCCAAACACTTTTTTTTTTTTACTTTTGAAATCACGACTCTATAATAATATATACGAAATCTGAACAAATTAAAATATCATATTTAAGTGTATTTTACGACCGGGCAAAGCCCCCACCCCACACCCCCAGTGTTTTCTAAAGCAGATACGAGCTTTAAGAATAGATAGGATTTTAAAATATTATAAAACCAAAAAGTGTTCCGAAATATTTTTTTTAATGACTAGCGGAAAATGCCCGGCCTTTCCCATATGTAAAATGCGCTCATATATATTTTAATTATTGTATGTTTCGTCTTTATTATTACAGAGCAAATTCTCTATTGAATGTTATAGTGTACCTAATATGTAGTACTGATTTCCAAAATAAAAAAGATAAATGACTTGGGTGCAATCATATAGAATTGAAATCAAAACATTTAGCTCTCCAACCGCGTTCCATACAGTTTGAGCTATCGAAAATTGAAGATTTGAAATTAAATCAAAAGTAATAAAAATATATCGCCGGCATCAACTTGTCGGAATATTTATGTACGCGTTATTCATCCATCCAAACAAAGATTTTACTCGTTATAAACCATCATTGGTGTATAATTACTATTTCCTGTTAATTTTAGTGTTATATGACCAGTAGTTTAAGAGTTTATCGATTAAAATTTTTCATACAAACACATACATACATCTACTGATTGTTTTTATTTTGTTTTCATTTTGTTTTGTTTTGTTTTTTATTATTTTTCTGAGACTTTCGGTGTATTAAATCTTTTTCAAAGAAGACTGTTGTTTTTTAGTTAATTTTTTTTTTTTTAATTTTTCCGGCGGTATCAATCCAAGGAGAGAGAAAATGATACGTAAAGTCTTGTTGGCGCTTTTGGTATGTTTGAAGTTGATGGTTAATTAAAATATATTAGAAAAACAAAAAATATGTTATGGAATAATTTATTAAATGATTTTGCTTTTAAAAAATCCTAGATAATCGATGTAAATAAAGACGGTTGATTTTTTTTTTCTTTTATTGTTTTTTTTTTGTGTTTTTTTTTTTTTTTTTTTTTCATTATTTTCAAATTTTGATAATAATAGAAATATTACAAAAATAATGTCTGTGTTTGACCTCTGACCTTTTTTTTACTTTACTTTAAGAGTTACTATGATACAGGCCAGATTTCTATGTGTAATCTGGGTGGAGAGTTGGGCATTAAGACTTTTGTTCGCATTACATTTAAATTTCTTCATTTTGGTACTGTTCGGGAAAGAGAAGTCAAAACGCATGCGGCTTAAGGAAACAATGTATCAGAGTGTAGACCTCTATAGTGAAGAGGTAGGATTTTGTTGCTGGCAAAAGGTTATATATCAGCTTAAAATCAAATCCAAATATTAAGTTTATAAAAATATCTTTTATGTGAAAGTGAATCAATCATTTTACTAAAATAAATCAATTAAGTTTAAAAAATTATCGAGTGGTTCATCCAAGTATTACACGACTTTTCCTGTAAAACATTAGCAAAATAATTCGAAAGTAAATATAAGACACGTTTCATTTTACATCGACATATAAATAGAATTTTTAATCCGTTTAATATTATTAGAAAAAATAAGAATGAAATGCAATAAAAAAATGAATATTGAACAATCCAATCATAAAATGAAACAATCCAATCCTAAATAATAATTTGATCAATGAATCAATAGAGTATTGTTGTTATATCTTGGCTGGTGCATCTAACACTAGTCTTTCCCTTCACTGTTGAAGTCCCTAAATGCCAGAAAGCTTTCTACTCTAATAGTTTCTTCTCTCGAACAGTTATACTTTGGAATTCTCTTCCTGTTTCCAGCTTCCTCGACTGTACTGATATGCAGAAGTTTAAATGTAATGTTAACTAACATCTCGTTAATATTTGCTAGGCATGGTTCCAGATAGTAGCCCCTTACGTCCAAGTGGCAATATGACTTGTTAGGGTTGAACGCGAGAAAAAAAAATACAAAACATTTGTTATAATATTTTCATGAAACAAAGCCTCTGAGATGGGTATATATGCTTATGACACCACACTCTATAGCAGGCACGACAGGAAAACAAATGAACATATATCTAAAGTAATGGCAGAAACACTAGAGGATGGCCTCCAATCAGTAGTGGAATGGGGACAAAAATGGATGGTCATGTTCAATGCCGCCAAGACTAAACTGGTTTCATTCAATAATTACAAGAAACCTTCTCTACCACCTATAGCAATGGCCAACGACTCTTTATCTGAGAGTACGTCTTTCAAGCTCCTTGGCCTAACGTTCACAGGAAACGTGAGTTGGAACAATTACATCGAGAACATTGCCAGGGCCTCTGCGAGGAAGGTGGGCTCTCTCTACCGTGCTAGAAAACTACTAACACCCGAAAGTATCCTGTACCTCTATAAGGCCACCATTCGCCCATGTATGGAGTATTGCTGTCATATTTGGGCTGGTGCATCGGCTACTAGTCTCTCGCTCCTTGACAGGGTTCAAAAGAGAGTCGCAAATCTGATAGGCCCTAAACTGGCATCTAAGCTTCAGTCTCTGTCCCATCGTCGAAACGTTGCATCCCTCTGCCTGTTCTACAAGTATTTTAATGGTGAATGCTCTGATGAACTGCAAGTACTTGTGCCCCCACGACGTGAGCACCCTCGACAGACCCGACAAGCTGCAAATGTTATAATGGGGGTCTTCTTAAAAGAGTTTTATTAAAAGATGAGTCTTAGAGAGAGAGTAAGAGTCTTATTACAGTGAGGGATGTTGAAAGACTCCGAGAGAGATAGAAGTTCATTTTATTGTAAGAGAGACTTAGAGAGATTGTTCCTGTTATAAGAGATTCTTATATATTAAAGTTCATTCTTTCCTTAGATGTGTAGAAGAAGAAACTCTTGGAGTGAAGGGATAGTGTTCAGACAGTTCGGACATGATGATGTTGAGACGTGTATGTAAAGACATATAACACAAATATATAATACAATTCCACTTTACCTTTTCGTAAGAATCATAAAACAAGACGAGCTTTACAAAAAACACTTGATGGTTTATTCTTCACACGGCCGTGTTTCCATCACCAAGAATTCAAAGTCTCACATTTTTCCTTGAAGTGACGTCTCGCTTCCAGACGTCCGACTGTCCCTGCGTCTCTTCACTGACTGTCTAACTCTAACTAAAGTTTTTCTCTATTCCTCGAACTTTCTATTTTCCGTGACGTCATACACATGTTAAAACATGTGCATTCTTTCACGTGTCCTAGACATACGTGTCCAAAACTTTTCCTATTTCTACAAAAGGAATTTTAACCTATATTCAATATGTTAAAACATTATCTTATAAGCTGCATTCTTTCAATTTAAAATTTCATAATAAACTTGACAGCTCACATTCTTTTCTTGAATATTTATCTATATTCTAAACAAATGTTTCGTTTTACATTTTTAAATTCTCACACGTAATCTATTTCTAAACCAAGATTACGAGGTTCGAATTTCTCTATTGCCATCTCATTTCCATTTTAAACTAAATTCTCCATTTTTATACTTACATGAAAAGTGGACAGCCCTTATCATGTAACACAAAATCCCACCCCCACACTGTAGAGATCCCTAGATGTAAAAGATCTTTCTACTCCAGTAGTTTCTTCCCCAGAACTGCTAGACTTTGGAATTCCATTCCAGGTTACTGCTTCCCCAACTGTACTGACATGCATAAGTTCAAGTGCAACGTGAACCAACATCTTGCTGCCCAAATCCCTACATAGTATCTCAGTAGATGTTTCCCCTGATAGTAGCCCCCTACACCAAAGTGGCAATGTGCCTTGTTTGGGGTGAAAATGTAATAAAAAAAAAAAGAAAGAAAACCATGCTTGATTTAACCCTGGGAGTGATTCTGCTGTGCAAGTTTGGATTATTATAATGCTCTCGGTGTTGTGCTTGTCAAAATCTTCGATGGGTTTATCCGTTTCCATATCCATGTCCCATAGGATCTCGTGGCTTTCATTTTCCATTACAGCTGCCGGTTTGCGTTTGTACCATTTGTCTGTGTGTTCAAGATGCAATCGTCTGTATAACTGCCAGTGTACGGTCTTCCCAACTTGATCGTGTTCATTTTTATATTCTTTTCGGGCTAGTTTCACTTATTACGTGATTTATTATTTCGTCTCTTTGTCTGCAGAGTGTTCATTTACTGTTTTTGTGTTGTTTGTTTTTTTTTGTTTTTTTTTTTGTTTTTTTTTGTATCTTGGCGATCCTTGCTTTGGTGTAGTTTATTCTAATCGTGTTATCTTGTGCGGCTGTTATTAGGGATTCAATTTCCATATTTAGGTTTACTTTTATAGCTATTTCTAAGTGTTTTCGTTTTCTCATCTTTTATCATCCTGATGAATCGACCGTGAAACTGTTCATCTTCCCATTTTTCTTTCCTCGTCTTATGCCTCTTCGTTTTTTCTATTTTGTTTGTTTCTTCCATGTCTATTGCTGCAGTAATTATTCTTTCAGTGTTCTGCATTATGTATTTTTCTAATTGTTTTTATTGTGTTTTTTACAGTCTTCTATACAAACCAGCCCTCTTCCCCCGGCTTTCCTTTTCACATAGAGTTTGTCAGCACAATCCTTTGGGTGTAGTACATTGTGCATCGTCATGAGTTTCCTGGTCTTCTGGTCGAGATTCCTTAGTTCTTCTTTGGTCCAGCTTATAAACGGTCTAGAATACCTAATATATTTTATGCTATGTTTCGAGTAGTTTTCTTCTTCTGGGGTATTCCTTTCCAATTTTCTCTTTTATTTCTGTTGCTTTGATCATGTCTGTTTCCAGAACTCCCAAGTATTTGTAGCTATCGTCTTCACCTAGTGCCCTCATCTCTATTTGATTGGGTAGTACTATACCTTCTGTAGCTTCCAGTTTTCCCTCCTGATGATCAACAATGCACACTTCCCAAGTTTCTTTTTTTCTACTTTTAACCGCCTTCAGAATAATTTGGTTTATGTATAATAGATCACGTGTCCCTCTTTTTTTTTTTTTTTGTATCCTTTCTGTTCCCCTGGGAGCAGTTCGCGCCCATGAAGGGAATGATAAATTTCTTCCCTCAGTTGTGCAGTTAGTATTTTTCACATTGTAGGTAAACAAGTTATAGGTTTGTAGTTGATGGGATGTTCCCCTTTTCTGTGTATTTTTGCACCAGTGTGGTTCTACCTTTGGTCATAGATTTGGGTACATGTGCTTCGTCGATGCATCTTTTCGGGTGCTGAACAAGCCTTTCATGTAGTGTTATGAATTTTTTAAACCAACAGGCATGTATTCCGTTATGACATTGTGCTCTCCAGTTGGCCACTTTTCGTAGGGTTGTCTTGAGGATTTCCTTGCTGATTTCATTCTCTGTTCCTCCTCCGATTTGCTTTGACTCTTCTTTCATTTTTCTTTCAATCATTCTGCTTTTCTTATATGATCGTTTCATTCTTCCTATATCTGGCTCCAGTAGCGTTTTGTTTCCGTCGGGTCTCGTTGTTCTGTCCTTGTTTTTCTTATATTTACATTTTAGTAGAATTGGCTTTCATTATTTTCAAAGGTCCTGTTTTCTTGCACTGTACATTCTGTTATTCATGCTTGTAGGATCCTACCATACGCTTTCTTATAGTTAATCCCTGTCATGGCTAAGTTCTTTTGTCTACTTTAAACCTCTTTCAGAATCCTTAAGTATATATAATAGCTCACGTGTTCCTCTTTTTCCTTTCTGGCATCATTTCTGTTCCTCTGGGAGTAGTCCGCGATTATGAAGAGAATGATAAATTTTTTCCCTCAGTTGTGCTGTGAGTATTTTCCACATTGCAGGCAGACATGTTATTGCCCGGTAATTACTGGGGAATTTTTTCTTTTTCCGTGTCTTTTTGTACCAGTGTGGTTCTACCTTTAGTCATTCATTCTGGCATGTCTGCTTCATAAATACATTTGTCAGGTTCTGAGTTCATCTTTCATGTAGTGCTTCTTCTTCTTCTTCTTCTTCTTCTTCTTCTTCTTCTTCTTCTGCTTCTTCTGCTTCTTCTCATTTTTATTATTATTATTATTATTATTATTATTATTATTATTATTATTATTATTATTATTATTATTATTATTATTATTATCTATATATTAATACGATAGAGTGTGTGTTCTTTTGTGTGTCACGCTTATATCCGGGTCCTTTAATTGTTATATTCTTCTATTTCTTGTTATAAATAGTTTTACCAAGAATTTCATAAGTTTTGGGTTTCGCTTTCGACTATAGCTGATGGCACTTAAATCATCTATTTTTTTTATAAATAATTTCATCATGAATTTTGGTTTCGGTTTCAATTATGGCTTAAGGAACTCAATATATATATATATATATATATATATATATATATATATATATATATATATATATATATATTCATAAGCTTTAATTTCGGTTTCGATTCAAACTAATGCACCCAATTCATATGGATATATGTTTTTACTTTTGAAATCGCAACCTTATAACAGATAAACATCGATAGAACATTAATTCTATAATAATATATATGAAATTTGCAAGAATTAAAATATCATATTTAAGCGTACTTTACGACCGGGCTTCTCGCGGCGTTTGTGCTAGCCTAGGTTAATACTTTTGCAGTTTTAACAAAAAAGCTACAATAATATCAGAGCGCCTCCATTTACACTGAACATCTACAGAATGCCAACATCAATATATTACATATGAATGAGTCTCCTGTGGAATTTCCACAGGTACCGCTAGTTATTATTATTATTATTATTATTATTATTATTACTATTATTATTATTATTATTATTATTATTATTATTATTATTATTATTATTATTATTATTATTATTATTATTATTCTGCAACTGAACCCTACAAGACGCATAGTCGTTTTTTGAGGCAAGTAAATTTGGAACTCACTACAATTTTCTTTACAGTGGCCGGGAGAGAAACAGAAACTCTAGCTTTCTTTATGCGATTTCTTTTACCGAACAAAGTCAGGATATTTCCTCTGTTTCAGTAAAACCTGGTGCATTTCTTTCTGCATTTTCTTGTTCGCTAGCATAAATGCATCATTCACGCCGATTACGTCAGATGAAGATAAGTTATTTCTTGCATCAATTACAATGTGTTTCCCGTTGCTCCTGTAACAGCACGCAGGCGGACATTTTGACAACACATCCATCATTTGAAATAATAAAATCCGACATTACTTTGACATCAGCTAAATCATTGCCAACTGATAAAGCGCTTTTGATAGGCAGCCGAGAAAAACGAGACAAATGATAAGGAGATAATTTAGATGAATGTGACAAAGTTTAAATCAATGACAGCAGAAAACCCTGTAGTAAAAATGAATTACTAGTAAAAGTTTTATCCAATAATAGTCTAGACTAGGGGTCGACAACTGTTTAATGCCTAAAGGCAAAAAAATAAAAAAAAACTATGCTTGTCAATGTAGGAGAGCCAAACAGCTTTAGCTGCATTGTCATGAAAGACAATGTTAATGTTACAAAACATGTAAATACGTTTTCTGTGTTTTTGGAGAAAATCAAGTATTAAATAGAATATGATGATATTCAATTAATATTACTTATTTTACAACAGAAATATTTTTTTTAAAAAATGGTTTGGTTCGTTTATATTTATATCTTGTTGTAGATTAGGGCCCTACGAATAAAGGGATTCAGTACATTGGCTAGTTTGCATAGCTAAGCAAAAAAAAATATATATAATAATAAAAAGACAGAATAATAAAAAGAAAGGATAATAAAAAAAAAATTAAAATTAGGATTTTACGATAAGTCAAATATTTTAAAGCCAGTTTAAAATACTTACAATGGAAATATTTGACATAAAGTTGGAATTGCGCGAAATACGCGCGTTTTGCTGCAACGCAGCTCATACTCATCTTCATTCCAAAGGGACATTAACGGACGAAGAAAAAAATATAATGTTTATTCCTTTCTTAATAACATGTTCATTTTCGTGACTTTGTTTCAGCATTATATTGGTGTAATAAAAGCAAGCGACCGCGCCCCTGTTTGGCCTCTCAAGTGAAAGAAGAAGAAGAAGAAGAAGAAGAAGAAGAAGAAGAAGAAGAAGAAGAAGAAGAAGAAGAAGAAGAAGAAGAAGAAGAAGAAGGAGGAGGAGGAGGAGGAGAAGGAGGAGAACAACAACAACAACAACTTTATTTTGTGAATGGGTTCTTTATGTACATGTGTCAGTAATTTGCATATGAGAAGATGTAGGTCGATTAAATGGAAGAATTTGAGAGAATAGTGAGACGAGTTCTTAGATAAACGAGGGAAAGTAGAGACGTTGAGAGTTGCAGTGAATCACGGTTACGAGAAGAGGAATCGGTTTGAATTGGTGATGAGTTCTGGCTTTTTTTTCATATCACATGCAGAAGCCAGATGAAACCGTGAGTTGCATGTTTCGAATGTGGGATGCACACCTGTGGAGAGACTGTAGGAAGTTCTTGGAAAGGACGGTGTAATCAGAATGGTTACCTAGCAGTGAACTGCACGAGCCTGGAAAACCTAACAGAGGGGAGGGGGCGAAGTGTCAGCAGCTATCCTGACTAAGGAATGATGGCGCGCTCGTTGCAGACGCCCAAGCGGGAGATCGTGCTGGAGGGCCGAGAAGTCATGGCCTTGATCAACACTACTCTGGTACACACGAGTTTAGTCGGAGGATGGCAAGTGAAGTGCGAAGTAGTGGCATTCGATGGGTCACGAGTGAAATGTTGGGGGAGGAGGATCATTATGCTTGAAATTGAGGATCACTGGATGAGGATCCATGCAATTGTCACTGACCACCTGATGCCTGGCGTCAAAGTGATTGTAGGATTGGACGCAATATGTCGATTTGGAGGCATCACAATCAGTGGCAATGGCATGAGGTTTGACCGGCTGGGTGCGCAGTGACAGAGCAGGTTAACGAAGGGAGCAATGAGGCCAAACACAAGAAAAGAAGATCAGTGATCCAGATTCTCATGTGGAATTCGATGGGAAACAATGGACAGTGAAATGGAGGCATGGAAGAATAAATCGCCGATGCTAACAAACAGGGTGGCATGCTACGAGAATTTGCTCAAAGGATTTTGAACAAGAAAGATTTTGAACAAGAAAGATTTTGAACAAGAAAGGTTTTGAACAAGAAAGGTTTTGAACAAGAAAGGTTTTGAACAAGAAAGGTTTTGAACAAGAAAGGTTTTGAACAAGAAGTAGACAGGTGAGTTGAGGAAGGCATACCGTTGCCGTGAACAAATGACATCGACTTGGGCATCTTGCATTGATGGCTCTTTTGCAACCGACAAAAGAGAAGGTCATACTATTCTGGATTTCTGAGAGTTTAATCACCACGTTGAATGCCACATTGGGGGTGACACTGTAGATGTATGCAGTGAGACTTTTAGAGAATGGAGGCAAATGAATGGTGCATCTACATGATCTAAAATCTGTCTATTTGCAACTCCACGTCATCAAGAAAACCTGGAAGTACCAGTTGGTCAGATATAAAGGCAAAACCTACTGCCTTACAAGAGTGCGGTTCGGACTGAACTCAGCACCCAAGCTCATGTTGACCATTCTGAGAAAAATTCTGGAAAGAATGGGAAAAGGAGATGATGCTGTAAGCTTGTACATTGATAGCCATCTTCGTAAATGAAACTCTGGTGACTGCAAAGGAGGTGGTGGTTCACTTGAAGGAGTTTGGCTTGGTCACTAAGGCACTGGAAAAACTGAATGGATGAGCAGCTTTGGGGCTAAAGCTGAGACGAAGTGCGTCGGGTGGCCTGGAATTTCGAAGGGAACGAGGTTCTGCAAATGAAGGAAGAGTCGTGTGGTGTGATGCAAGCAGCATTGGAACAGATGTTGGAAGTGGACGGAGTGTTTGTGGAGGACACGGTCTGGCTAAGGAAGAAGGATGATGCTAGCCACATCAATGTAGTAGAATTGGGTGTGGTCACCAATAGAGTGAATCTGGCCTTAAAATGGGGGCCACACAACATCTACGTGAAAACACTCTGCCACTGTGTTTGCTTGGCTAAAATCGGTAATTGCCAGCGATAAAAGGATAAGGAGAAAAGGAGCAGTGGAGATGCTAGTGAAGCGCAGGCTAGGGATGCTGGCTGAGCTGATGTAAGAGTTTTCCCTGAAGCTGTGCATAACCATGGTGACCTCTGGGAAGAAAAAAAACGGATGTTCTTATAAGAGTGAAAAAGGGCTGGCTTGTGCCAAAAACAAAGAGGATGTCACTGCAGTGTCTAATCTGGATATTTCTGGGGTGCAAGAGTTGCACAATCTGCACCATATAGGGGTAGAGGGGGCATTGTTCCTAGTGAGAAATGTCAACCCAAGTGTCCACAATGAACAAGTGAAGCAAGTGTCGATATTCATGTACTGGAGACATCCTAGAGTTCAGCCAGTAAGCAGGTAGGTAGAGATAACAGAGACTATCCAACTCAGAGATGAAGTATGGGTGAAGCCCTCAGGTGCGCGATGTACCACATAGTGGAGCAGAGGATGCATTACCGGAAATAATACAATCAACAATATCACGGTGGATGAAGTATTGAGACATATTCTCGACATCAGGCCAGTTGAAAGTGAGACGGTGAAAGTGAGACAGTGAAAAGTGATGTGAGGCAGAAGGATGGTGAGACACCTCAAAGGTTGAGTAGGGAAAGGCGACCGCCACAGTGAGCAAGAGATCAGGGGAAGGTTGTCTAAAGTAAGAGAGATAGAGAGAGGAGTGTGAGGGGAAAATAGAAAAGGTTCACTGCGTAAGCGTCCCTGCATGTGTGCGTTGTATGGGATCGATCTGAAAAAGGAAAAGGAATCAAAGATGGCGCGAGTAGTTTTTATAACATGTGGTTTCGCAAAGTCTTGCAAAGTTACACCGCACACATGTAAGTGAGAAATACCTTGTATAAAAGCAGTCCGCGTTGAGAAGGTGGGGGAACAAAAAGCATTACCAGAATCGGTAACAATTATTGTTGCTCGTCACCTTTGTTGGTTTGCGTTGAATGTTGACACACGTGTTTGTTGGATTGCTGCTGCGATTTTTTGTTGAACTTTTCGTCTTCTTTTTACATCTTTTCGTGGCTTTCAGACCACAGAAGATGCTTGCTGGTTTCGTCTGGCAAATGCCACTCAGCATCTAAATTTGGCAGAACTTGATGCCATGCTAAAAGGGCCGTAATCTTGCACTGCAGTTGTAGGCCAAGGGTGTGTACTTCCATACTGCATCAGTGTGCGTTTACCACTGGTTAAACGACACTTTGACTGGAAACAGCATATAAAAGGGAATAGATGTAAAACCATCACTATTTAAAGTTGTTGACATCCCGTATAAAGTGTGAGATCGAGTTTGGGTACCCCTCACCCAAAATGTTTGGTGCACTAGTAGAAAAATGGATGAAATAATAAGTCCTCAGACTATGTTGTTTGATGGTGTCTCACGTCATGTGAAATACGTCTGTCCCCATTGCACCTCTTCATTTCGGTGGACGATGAGGAAGATAACCTACTATTCGATGATTACCTTGACCCTATACTACCACTTAGAATAAGTTCAAAAACGCTGCCTATGGAATCAGAAGAGATAATGATGGAATCGGCAGGTGGCAATGAATGTGGCGGTGAGGAGGATGGAACGAATGAGGTACCTCTCCGATCTTATGCAGAAAGAGCTGTCGGAGGTGATCAAACCACTATCTCCCTGTCATTTGTATGAGAGTAATATAAAGGGAGGGGGTTATAGAAGGCTTTGTTGCATTATCTACGTAAGCAACTGTGCCTCTGTTTGGGCCTTCGGGTGACAGGAGTGTGGTGAGAAGAAGAAAGAAAGAGAAAATTTTGTAAATGGGTTCTCAATGTACATGTGCCAGTAATTTGCATATGAGGAGATAAAGTGTCGATAAAAGGGACGAATAAGAGAGAACAGTGAATCGAGGGAAAGCCAAGGTAAACCTGTGTTGTTGATAGTTGTTGTCGTGGATTGCAGTTATGTTAAGAGGGGTTGGTGTGAATTGCTGAGGAGTTCTGGCAGTTTTTGTTCAATAAACGTCTTTTCATTTTTGAACGCTGTTTTGTTCGTATGTGAGTTTACTTTCATTTGGAATAGAAAAAGAAAAAATAACTGCTGCTGCTACTGCCTGGGTGAAGAAGCGAATGTTTCATTGTAGGAAAAGCAAGAACAAAATCTGACTCTAATCTGCGTTTTGTTCTCAACTCAAAAGAATTTACGTGACTGAAATGGGAATTAATTCCCTAAAAATATCGTTCGGTCACAAAAAAAAACTATAGACAATCTTTCAAATGCCATGTTGGTGAAAAAAAAATCTCAATATTCTCACGCAAATGTTTGGAAATTTCCTATTCCCAAATTAGACCTTCCGTATCTTCAGGAACGCCAGAACAAAGACACCATTTTCTACCAACGTTTTCCACCGTTTTTCACATCTCCGGTTATCGTCTTTTATATTCTTGCTTTTGTCCCCCATTCCACACCATCCCACTCGTTTTAAATACCGTAAAATGATAGTTCACTACAAGTAGGACAGGCGCCATTGGCAATCAAAGAAAAGGAGGGAAAATATAGAATAACAACAACAACAAAAAAACGTAAAGCAAAAAACAGAAATAACAGAATAAAATCAAGATGGCGACGACCTGAAAAGGTCAGAATGGAAATTTTTCCAGTTAATTTTCCCATCACCCATTGTTTCACACGCAGGCGCTTCCGGTTCTGGCAGGAGAACAAAAGAGTCGTATTACGTATTATGTGTCTGATAAAGTGTGAATGCATCCGCCATTTTGACAGTTATTATCACTCTCTAGGGATAGAGGAGAAAATATAATCTGGAAAGAATTTAAAAAAAAAAAAAAATACAAAAGAAAGGCAAAAAAAAGGAATGAGCAATAAAAAGAGCGGGTGGAAGAATAATGAAAGAAAGAATAGAACGAGAAACAAATAAAGATGAAGGAGAAATGCAAAAAGAAAGAAAGAATTTTAAAATAGTGAATGTAAAAGTGGATAAACAACGAAGGAATATAGGAACGAAATAAGAAATGGGGAAAGATCAGTAGACGAAAGAAAGCAACAATGAAATAAAGAAAATGCAAAAACTGAAAGAAACAAGGAAAGAAAGAAAGAGTGTCGGGAAAGAAGACCATTAATAAAAAAAAAGAAAGTGAGAAAGAAACAAAACATAAGATTAAAAAATCCATTTAAACATTTTCGCCTCTCTATTTGCTCTTTTTCACAGAACAGCAAGTCTATCTATGCTCCATTGTTATTATCATTGTAGGTGCTCGACTGAGCTTCAATCGATGCCATTATAAAATCTTCGAAAAAACACTTGTCTAGCTACAACAACTGTCAACAATTTCTTACATTCTCTATTTGCGCCTAAAGCTAAACAAAAATTTCGCGAGCAAAGTTTCTTTTTTTTTACACAGGCATCACCACTTATCAAGGCCTTGAGGCCACTCGAGGATAAGGTTTAAAGAGTTTAGAGTAGAAATTGGACAATATAGTAATCGTTAGTGATGGAAATTTGGTAAATTTGTTAACTGATATGGAACGGCTCATCAAAAACTTGTTTATGTTAGATTTGAACACAACCATATTGTAATCAGCTGGAAAGCAGGAAAACGGAAGACAATTCCATAGGCGTGCAGTTCTAATGAAGAAGCTTTGCTCATGGAATCTACGTTTAGGTTTAGGTACAGATAAAGAGTGGGGGAAATTATTGATAGTGATTTCTTCTAGACGGGTGTTTCTTGTGAAAGTTTGGCCAAAGGGGGACCATAGATTTGAGCTCAGCCGATCACTTGCCATGAAAATAACGATAAAGCAGAGACAAACTCGCAACATCTCTTCTGTGTAAAAGAAGTTGCAGGGAAGAGAAAGAGAGAACTGTCCATATGTGGAACACAATACCTCGGGAGTGCTTCTCAGCTGACTATGGCATGGTCGTTTTCAAGACTAGTGTAAATAAGTCCCTGTTGAGCTTACCCAAGTTCCGCCATTACTGATCATCAGGGTGTTGTCTTGCCGTCTAATCATCACATAATAACCGTTTATCCTCGAGTGGCTTCTGAGCTTTGATAAGCGGTGACCCTCAAGTTGGAAAAAATAATGACAAAAACAATCAATGAATAAAAAAAAGAAAGGAATGGCGGGGATAAAGAAATAAGCGAAAAGAGAAAAAAAAGAGAAACAGTAAGAAAGAAGGGTAGAGAGGAAAGTTATTAAAAGATAGAAAGAATCATAGGGGGGGATGAAAACGTCATTGAAAGAAAGAAAGACACGAACAAAGATAAAAAAAGGAAAGGAAAGCGAAAGAAAGACAAAAGAAAGGAAGACAGGCGGAACGCCATTGAATGAAAAGGGGGGGGGAGAAGGTACTAAAAACAATGGAAAGATAAACAAATTATAAATTAGAGAATCAGAAAGGATAAATACAGAATGTAAGAAAAAGTACAGAAAAGGATAGAAAAAGAGACGGAGGAGAATGCCGAAAATAAATAAAATAAATAGAAAGCGAATGTGAAAAGAAAGAACGGTTGTTAAATCTATATATCTATAAAAGTGAGATTGTGTGTGTGTGCGTGTGTTCGTGTTTGTGTGTGTGTGTGTGTGTGTGTGTGTGTGTGTGTGTGTGTGTGTGTGCGTGTGTGTGTGTGCGTGTGTGTGTGTTTGTATGAGGACAAGTTTCAACCTATATACTCAACAAATGTTTGATATTTGGTATATAGGGTATTTAGACATGTGGAAAACTTTTTAATCGAATTTCATCCGAAAAAAGGGCTGCTAAGAGGTAAAAATTGAAAAATTTGTATGTGGGGTGGATCACCGCGTTTTTATCTGTTTGCTAACTGTTTCACGAATGCGCAAGAGTGAATGGTTCACACGACAGAGTCTTTATGTGAAGAATAAGTAGGTTTGAAAACACTTTTAAAGATCGTGTCGAGTTGGTCTCATGATTATCGTACTTGACTCACTGTTTTTTGGTTTCGATTTCAGCTCGAGTATTTTTTTTTTTTTTTTTTTTTTTACAAGAAGTGAACTGTTTAGAAAAAAACATAATACTCGCATGCACATGTCTCAGTTTCTGTATTAATTAAAATATAATATCTATGAGTATTTTACGATTGGATAATGCTAGGTGGCGTGTTTGTAAATAATGAAGATAAGAGTGTAAAAAAAAAAACTAAATTGTCTACTTGTAAGAAAGAAAATGGCGTTGGGTAAAATTAAAACATGGAGGATTTCATTTCTCACGATGACAACGAGAAAAAAATGTCCACAGGATTTAAAAAAAAAAAAAAAAGATAAAAGAAAAACTTAGATAAATCAAAAAGACTGAAGTGGAATCAATTAACAGAGTTAGAGAGAGAATCAGTTCTGAGGGGGAAAGAAAGCTAAGAAGGAAAATAAAAATTTCCCATCGGTTCATTACATCCATTAATCGCCTGTTTTATGTGATATTGGCGCCATTGTGAAACCCCGCGTTTAGTTACACGTGAACTTTATTGCGCTCTCTCTCTCTCTCTCTCTCTCTCTCTCTCTCTCTCTCTCTCTCTCTCTCTCTCTCTCTCTCTCTCCCTCCCTTCGCCCCTCCTTGTCTCTCTATCTCTATTTTTTCTCACGCTCTACTTCCATGCCATTCACACACAAATACTAACACACCCACGCACCAATTGAGAAATACTCCCCTCTTTGTCTTCTTTTTAGATTAACCGTTTTGCTACCGGAGCTGCAAATACAATTTGTCTGAGCATTCGTGTCAAAATGGGATAGATGACATGTCCAATTTCATTGGGTTCATTTTTTCCGCTAGAGAAGAACAAACGATCAAAGCAAACCTCCAGATAATGTGTACTGCTATATAAAAAATAAGAGACGATCAACGTGTAAAGGTGAAAGGCATGCGTGAGACTTTGACGTCTAACGACCATTCCTAGGTTATAAGATTTGTATTTGTTAGTCAATATTCTGGTTGTATACTCCATCTAAACTGTGAGTGGGTTGCGTTGAATTTTATCGATTTTAAAATTTAGTCCGGCTCGGTAGTTTTTCGTAAGATGGTCGGAAGAAGTTGGAAGTCAGAAAAAAAAATCATGATAGAGAGACTGACAGACAGAAAACAATCGCACCTCTCACACATCTTTGTTGTCCAGTCTGCCTTCCTTCTCACTATTGTCTATCCTCCAGCACTGTTTGCATCATCTTCTAACACTCACAAATGCCTCCTTCTTTATTACTGACCCGAAAAAATCAGGCTTTGTTCATTGCAGAAGTCGTTTCGATACACAAGAATCGTTCCTAAAGTAAAGCCTAATTTTTTAACCCGAACAGCTACGAAGACGGTAGTGATATCATTAAAACGAGCGACCTTTTGTACATCAAAATTAAAAAAAATAAAAAAAATTTACATACTAACTATCATCCTCAATGTACCTTTGCCAGCGATGAACGATGGCTGTGCATGGACGTCCGGAGCGTACTTTGTCATACGAGGGCCATTCCAAAAATAAAACCTCTTAGTTCTTTAACTCAAAACATACCAGAAATTCAATGACGCTCCTCTGCTTCTGACGCACATTTATGAAAGGGGTTGCTTTCTTAGAGTATCACACCGTCAATATCTGCAACAGAGAGATAAAATTTACAGGTCATGGATACATGTTCAGTCTCCATAAAAATGCAATTTGCAATTCTCTCTGATCAATTCGATCGGAATAAAAATGTCGAGACATTACTATTGAAACGCCCGTCGCATTATTCTTCGGATATGCAAAAGCCAAGGGAAAATCAAAGCTGTTTTCGCATTACAAATGAACCAGAAAAGGATAGTTGTCAAGGAAAAAGAGAAACAGAAAAGAAAGGAAAAGAAAATTAGAGTCGAAAAGAAAAAAAGTCAGTTTAAAGTCGATTGACCTATTAATGCAGTTCTAATATGAATGCTATATTAAATAAATGTTTATTTTATTAAATGGGATGAAGTGTTTTGTCGGGTCTAAGGTGGAGTTGGAGGCGAACCGCCGGGCAAGTAGGCCAGCCTTCTCGGTTGCCGTGCAAACAAACTGGTTATTGGATAGTGGGGAAGGTGTTGATTGTTCATTATTGATCACACTATTATAATTTTTCCAGAAATCGTAAGTTCCTAATTTTTTGCGTCTCGGTGCGTTTTCTATTGATTTCGGTGAGCTTTTTTGACGGGTATTACACCCTTACAATTATTCTTTCTGATCGACAGTATGTCAAGCTCGTTCTACTGCAGATACCTTAACGGCAATCTCTAAACGTATATACCACGCACTAGATAAGATAGCAGAGGTTAGGCAATAGTCCTTGATATATCTAACAGCTTTGATAGGGTTTGGCACAAAGATCTCATACACATCAAACCATAAGATATTACAGGACGGATACTTAATATAATCATAGCTTTCTTAGACAAGAGAAAAATCTAGGCTGCCCTTGATGGTCGTGCGCCAAAACAGAAAGGTCATCTTTCAAACTTTTTGGTTTAACATTCACAGGTAACAGGAATTGGAACAAATACATTGAAGATATTGCCATAGTTGCTGCAAAAAAATTTTATTCTCTCTACCATGCTAGAAAATTATCCTATGTCTTTACAAAACCATCATTCGCCCATGTATTGGGTATTGTTGCCATATCTGGGCTGGTGCATCTACCATAAGTTTCCTCTTTTTATACAGAATCCAAAAAAAGAGTTTCTAACCTAATAGGTCCCACACTATCGACCAAACACTAACCTCTGTCCCATTGCCGCAATGTTGCATCTCTGTGACTGTTTTACAAGTATTCTAATAGAATGTGCTCTGACGAACTGGTAGTATTTGTGCCCCCTCAACGTGAATACCCCCAATTAATCTGACAAGAAGCAAAATCCCAGCATTCACTCTAGAGATCATTAGGCGCTGGAAATCTTTTTTACTCTAATAGTTTCTTCCCTGAACTGCTAGACTTCATCCCTGTTTCCGGCTTCAATGACTATACTGATATGTATAAGTTCTAGTGTAGTGTGAACAAACATCCCGCTGCGCCACTCCTTACATAATATCTCTAAACACACACACACACACACACACACACACACACACACACACACACACAAAATACGTCCAAGTGGCAGTGTGCCTTGTTTGGGGTGAATAAAGGTGAATAAAAAAAAAGGTTTTATTATGTAAACGTTTTGTTATATAAACGTTTTATTATACAAACGTTTTATTATATAAACATTTTATTATATAACTGTTTTATTATATAAACGTTTTATTATATAAACGTTTTATTATATAAACGTTTTATCATATAAACGTTTTATTATATAAACGTTTTATTATATAAACGTTTTATTATATAAACGTTTTATTATATAAACGCTTTGTTGTACAGGATGACCCCCAAAAAAACGTGATATCTCTATTATTTTTCGCCGATTGCCCTTACTTTACAGCACATGGCAGAATCAACGACGTGAGTACATCAAGACCCCAGTGGGAGCTGGGACAAAGAATACACTGTGTTAAATTTCGTTCGGACAAAACACTAAGAAACGGGGCGTAATTAGAGTTGAGGCCCGTTTTTTTGGGTCACCCTGTATAAACATTTTATTATATAAACCGCTTTGTTATATAACTGTTTCATTATATAAACTTTTTATTATATAAACGTTTTATTATATTAACATTTTATTATATAAACGTTTTATTATATAAACGTCTTACATTTTGAACTTGGTGATGGCACCTTTTCGGGGATAGTTCGTCAGATGCGCAATATCCATGCGATGCCTCCGTTCAGTCTCAAGAGACAATAAACACCCCTGTAAAGGTAGCTGAGCGTGTAATTGTGAGGCAAGCGTTGCGCAATCCTTAACCACACCTCTCCTGAATCAGCATTGCTTGAGTCCAGTGGAAAAGAAAGTCCCGAGACTGACTGGAAGCAATGCCGAGATAAGCAGAGAGCATATATATAGCACCTGGAATTCCCAAATGGTTACTCATTTTCGTACTAACCAGGCTCAACGTTGCTTAACTTCGGTGATCAGACGAGAACCGGTATGTCAACGTGATTATGCCGTATATCCGTGCAGTGGGATTTTTTTAAATGCCAGATATGCTTGACACAACGCCATATTCGTTCACTTCATCAAGGTATCTCACTCCCGACTAAATCCTGTACAGGTAGAGGCAAATACATGAAATATTGTTGCCACATCTGGAGAAGGACCTGCTCTGAGCATCCTCTCTTGCCCTGACAAGGTACAAAACCGTTTTCGAAAGTTGGCGAGAGGTATAGTTTTCTACTCCTTGCTCCCTCTTTCTTGCAGAAGAGACATACTGAATTTATCTCTGTTCTATCGTTTTTCATAGCAGATACTCGACTGAGCCCACCCCTATATAACATTCACAGCAAACACTCGTCTACAACTAATATCAAAAATTCCCCTTGCTCTCTATCCGTACCTAAAACTAAACAAAGCTCTGCCCGTGGGACGCAATACCACAGGGACTGCTTCCCAGCTAAATATAGCATAGTTGTTTTCAAGTCTAACGTAAACAAGTTCGTGTGAACCGTTTTCGTAAATAATCAATTTCTACCCCCATTTCCGCCATTATCGATTACCACAGTGTTCACTCCTTAATCCTCATCCTCAAGTGACTTTCATAATCGGTAACTCAATTCTAATAAAATAAAAAAAAAAACATTACATTTGTTGCTTTTTTATTTATGGAAGTTCTTAATAGTAACTTATAATCTTCTGAAGACAATCCCAGTCTAATTCTTCTGAACACAATCCCAGTCTAATTCTTCTGAACACAATCCCAGTCTAATTACCATGTATAAGCAGAAACCAGGACATACACGTACGTCTTGTTTCGCGGCGGTTTTTGCTTCATTCCTTCTTTTGAAGTTGACTTTGTTGCGAATGAAGGCATCTCAGGAGGAGGCCGAATACGGATTATGAAAATAAAATATTTGGCTCGGAAATTTTTATCCAAAGTCAACAGAAATTAGACCATTCAATTAATGATCCTGTCCCTGTTGATTTTGTGGTGGGAGTTTACTTCTGTGCAGTTCGAGAAGGTCCACCCTCCCAGGCTTTGCCTTCTCTCTTTGAGAAGGGGTTAGTTTATTGCTAATTGCCTGGGGCGCCCTTAACGTGGAATGACGACGGGGCTGCGCAGGTACTTTTTGCCCCTCCTCGGCGCTAACTTCTCAATCCCACTTTCTGACCCTGGCGTCACAGTTCTTGTAGTGAGAGAGAATTAAATACGCGAATAAATACAAAATACAAGTTTATTTTGTAGATGCCAGTGACCTTTACGTTGGCAGGTTTGCCTATTCAGGTTTGGCATTTTAGACACACACACACACACACACACACACACACACACACACACACACACACATGTATGTCGACACGCCTCCTTTTCCTTCGTGATTCTCGAAAAAGACTACACTGAACACGCGATTACAGCGTGATGGAATTTTCCATGACGTCAACTGGCTTTCAGCTCTTCCCCGCCAACAACCTCGTCGATGTATTTTCTTTCAATACTCACAAAAATGGAGTCGTGTATTCGAAATTCAGTTTTATTTCGTTTTCTTTTCTTTTTTTTTAAAAGTGTTTTTATTTTTCGTTCATTTCTTTTATTGTTTTTCTCGTTATTTTTTATTTATTTATTTTTTCTTTAGAAACTGTTTTTTTTTTGTTTGTTTGTTTGTTTGTTTTACTTATTTATCTATTTATTTTATTATCTTCGTACTATCTAAATGTATTTATGGTTGTCGGATTTCAGTCTTTCGATGCGTCTAAGTAGAACTAAGAGAAGCTGTGTTCGCCGGTCACACAACAGTTTGAAATCGCATTTCTGTCACTAATTGACGTTTCTAAAATAACTTACGCCCAAGCATATCTATGATACACTATTCGCGCGTTGGTCTGTCACGCGTAATTTAAAATACTATTGTCGTCGGTCTGTCACACTTAAGTTTCAAATAACATTTTCATCGGATGAACTAACAAATAACATTTTCATCGGACGTAACTCATTTTAGAAACGCACAAGCATTTATATAAGAGGTATTGTTCGTTGGTTTGTCGGTCACATGGAATTTATGTTTGTCTGTCACGGTTACGTTTGGAATATCATTTTTTTTGTTTGTTTGTTTGTTTTTTTGCTTGTTTCAATCTACACACTTTGGTCGAGATCAAAGTGTAGTATCTGTTCTTCGGATGCTGCACTTCAATTTCTTGTTCTCTGTTACTGGAGGAGAAATCCTTCACGACTGAGACAATTTTTTTATTTTTGTACCTTTTCTCCACGTTAAAAAACGACCCTGGTGTCTAACTCTGTCCCGTGGGGAGGCATAGTAAATAGGTACTTCAGTCGAAGTTCTCAGAAATCAAGGGACCCCCTTCTCGGGGTTAACATTTGATCTTTATGTAAAATATGCATGAATATTCGAATATTCCAGTAAAGTTCTCTTTATCTCTCAAACACTGAGTTAGTAAAGAAGTTGAGAACATTATTTACCTTTCCCCAATTGACCATTTACATATGTTATAATATACCTTTCTTGTAGTTGCTTGGACTTACTGGATTCCAGAACGAGAATTCATCTATTCTGGTAGAGTACCCAGCTTCATGCTAATACTTGAGGTAACATCACTTAGATCAGGTGGTTCATGTATGTATGTATGTATGTATGTATGTATGTATGTATGAATGTATGTATGTATGTATGTATGTTTGTATGTCTCGCAAAAAAAACTTTCGACAGAGGCGACGGATTTTTACGAGATCGGTATCATTTTGAATCTCGACCCTTCAGACGCCAAATATCGAAAAAAAAAAAAAATGGCCCAAAACATTAATTCCTTCGTCCTCAATTGAGCAGTTTTCTACAGGGATGGTTGTTCTTTTGCTGACATTTTTTGTAAGTCATTCAACCTTCGCTTCCACGACGTCGGATAAAAGGCGTTATTTCTACCGCCTGTGACGTCACAACCACAGTAAGCACATCGGTAAGACCGTTTGCTTTTTTGGGGGGTTGTTTTTTTTCACCTCTTTTTCCTCTGGCGCGTTACGGGTTCGAGCCTGCTTACTACTCCTATTTTTTTTTTTTTTTTTTTTTTACTCAACGAACACCCTTACACACACCTCCACTTTCTTTTCTGTCTTCGCGTCACGGGTTGTAGCTTGCCTGCCTATTACAACTTTTTTTGTTGTTGTTTTTGCTCAATGCACACCTCCAAGCACCCGGGCAACGCCGGGCACCCAGACTAATACCTTGTAAAAGCCAGTATGGGTTAACCATATCGAGAAGATCTTATTTAGGCCGCGAATACTATGTGATTTGGAATATTTAGTCAGGGTTTTCTTTACAAAGAGACCTTAGACACTCGAGGATAGTGTCTAGTAGACATTAAAGCTCTCTTTTTTCTTTTTTTTTTAGTTCGAGCTGTCTAACAAACCTTTGGATAAAATACAATTTACTTTGGATCATTCGGAATATTATTCTTACCTTCAAGTCGAAATAGCATTTGCTTTGGTCTGCCAGGCTTCAATTTTGGTTTGCCAAGCTTTCATTTAAAATGGCATTTAATTTATTCTGTAAGCCTTCAATGTCCAATGGCATTCGCTTTGGTCTGTCATGTTTTAATTTAAAATAGCATTTGCTTTGCTTTGTCAGATTTCAATTTCTAACAGCATTTGCTTTCGTCTGTCAGGCGTCATTGAAATATAATTTTTATTATTAAAGAGCGTAACTTATTGAAGATGTTTTCCAAATTTTCAATAAGATACGTGTAGCGGAATTGGCAATAACCGAAATGGGGGGGGGATGAGCTTACCTCGGATATGTCTGTTGTTGTGTTGCGAGCCGAGCAGAAGAAAGTTCCAAGATGGTGTCCATGGGTTTTTATTGGCTTTGACCCCATGCAATTCTCACAGAATCGCGTGTGCTCTCGCGCGATTATGCAAATATATAATTCCTGGCTGCTATAAAGGCAGGACGCTGGGAAGCAGTCAGGGAGTGTTTTGCAGATTGTGCGTAGGTGGTTCTGGCAGTTGGATTGTTCTTTGTGATGAATCACGCATCTGCGAGAAGCGAGTTTTCTTCTGTCTTTTTTTTTTTTTCTGTCTCCTTCTTTCTCTATGGTCATTACAGCCAAGAAATCTCTCTCTTTTAGAGGTGGGCGTATAAGCAGTGATATCATCAAGCTGTTCTCTGGCGAAGGAGATGTTGTAGTGTGATTGAAAAAAGTGAGACTTGTCGCACTTCAGCAGATGGATTATATAGCGAGTCTGCTACCTTTATATCTGGAAGGTGATGCACTGGCCCTCTACATGGAAATGGAGGAGGACAATCAAAAGAAGATAGACCTGACTGAGGCCCGATTAAAAGAGGTATTTACCAATGATGCATTTGCAGCATACAGAAAAATAACTATGGTGAACGTGTGGATCTTTACGCCAACAAAATCAGGCAGTTCGTTGGATTGGCTGGGTTCACATGAGACGGCCTAGAGTGACTCACGAAATTGACTTTTATCGCTGGGTTCCCTGATGTCATCTCAATTGCTCTTCAACAGGTGCCAAACATCGAAGCCTTGACCATGGGGGAGTTAATGTCGAGAGCGAGAATTTTGACGACAACTGGGGAAGAAAATCAGGACGTGGTTGCGGCCACACGCTCACCCAACAACAACAGGGGCAAGAATATTCCTGTTAGTGTGACCAGTTTTAAATGCAATGTTAAAGGCCACCTTGTGAAGGACAGTCAAAAACACGGAACACAGTGTTACCGGTGTGGTGAGAGTGGACACTGAGCTCGGAACTGCTCGGGAAACGAGCAAGGGGAGGACGCATAAGCACCAGTCTCCTTCCCCACCAAAATGCGAACATGACACTCCCTGTGACAGGCATCCATGTTGATGGGACGCGATGTTTGGCACTTATTTGATACAGAATGCTCTAGGACGATTTTACATGCAGACCGGTGCCAGTTTGGGAGAAAAACAAACGTGAATGTCCAAATGATTTGTGGAATATCCCACGCATGCTGCAGTGTTGGAGCGGTCTCTGTATCCACTGATGAAGGTGTGTTTGCCAGAATTGATGTGTTGATGGTGCGTGGCAAACCGCTGGGGTTTGACTTACTTCTAGAGATCGATGCCATAAAAGCTCTGGGAGGTGTCGTTGCTGAGCCTATAGGATCATTGCGGCTGGACGGCAGGAAAAATATTAAATGCGCAGCCATTTCTATTAAAGAACCGGATTTCACCGCCACTTTGACCATCAAAACCAAACGTGGACCACATCGTGGAAGTGATCTGAGGACCACCCCCCTGAAAGGCTACACAATGGAGTGTCAGAATACCCAGCGCCAGCGAGAAATCCGTGAAGAATACACGCAGGAGCTCTGCACCTGGATAGATAATGGTTGGCTCGTGCTGTACCAAGAGTATAAATTGGGATCACCTCAAAGGCTTAATTACCCTGATGGCTGTGATACAGCAGAACAAAGCCAAAGTGCGCCTGGTGATGGACTACCAGGAGCTAAATCATTACGTAGATGTGTTTACAGCCAACAGAGATGTTGAGATAACACTTGCTAACTGGTGACCCAGTGATAACAGTCATGTTTTTATCCATCTTTTTCATTCAACAATTTAACTACATGCATATTAATTGTTAACGCTGTTCTTGGAACGTTTCAAATACGTCACTATCACCAAAAATATACTATGTGGAACCAAGAGTAGCACTACGGGTCTTTTTTCGTGTACTTTCAACCATTTCAAACGCCAAGTTCCTTTCTTTATAGGATAGTTATCGTGCGTTGGAATTATAGATCTTCCGAAAATCTAATGTATGTCTGATGCCGTTAAAGTTTTAAATTTATATTTGACTAGTAAGGCTACCCGACATTGCACAAGATCAAAAAAAAGAAACTAAATATAAAATGTTCACTAATGTTAAATTTCTCATGCGAAGAGTAAACAATTAAAATTTATGAAGGTTTTAGAGCGCTATTGAAAGCGCCCGAAGAAAAAAAAAGATGCCTCCAAAGCCCTGCTAAAACACAGGTTAGCCCCCCCCCCTCTTTCTTTGTATAGAAACGAAAATGATTAAGAAACAATTAATTAGATCCGGAGTTTGTGTCTTTCAATTAATTAATGGTAATTTTTTTTTTTTTTTTTTTTACATGGGGTTCACCATTTATCAAGGCCCGAAGGCCACTCAGGGATAAGGATTATTGCGTGTACAGTAATCAATGAGATAGTATTGTAGTAATCATTAGTAATGGTTGTTTAGATAGAGTGTCTTACTTAACGGGGCGGGAGTTTGTTTATGTTGGACTTGAAGGCGTCCAAGTTGTAGTCAGGTGGGAAACAGGCAAGCGGCAGAGAGTTCCACTGGCGTGCAGTTCTAAGAAAGAAGCTTTGCTCATGGAATCTACGTTTGGATTTAGGCACAGATAAAGAGTGGGGAAAATTATATCCTGTGTTTGTTAGTACATGTTAACATTAAAAAATTAATTATTAATATATGATAAAATAACATGATAACATCAAACATCATGTATTAATACATGATAATATTAAAAAAATAATTATTAATATATGATAAAATTAAAAATCATGAATTAATACATGATTATATTAAAAATAAATTATTACAGGATTACATTAGAACATTAAAAATCTTATATAACCACGTGATAACATAATAAATCATGTATTAATACGTGATAAGATTAAGAATACTGTATTTTTTTTTTTTTTTACATGGAGACTGCCACTTATCAAGGCCCAGAAGCCACTCAGGGATAAGAGTTATTGCGTGTACAGTAATCAATGGGATAATATCGTAGTAATCGTTAGTATGGAGATTTGATAAAGGGTCTTACTTAAGGGGGCAGTTCATCAGGAACTTGTTTATGTTGGACTTGAAGACATCCAAGTTGTAGTCAGGTGGGAAACAGGCAAACGGAAGAGAGTTCCACAGGCGTGCACTTCTAAGAAAGAAGCTTTGTTCATGGAATCTACGTTTTGGCTTTGGCACAGCTAAAGAGTGGAGAAAATTTTTGACAGTGTTTCAGCTAGACGGATGTTTATCGTGAAAGATTGGCAAGGGAGGGACCAGAGATTAGCGCTCAGACAAGCACTGGCCATGGAAGTAACGATAAAACAAAGACAGACACACTACATCTCTCCTGTGGGAGAGAGGTTGCAGGGAAGAGAAAAGGGCATTTCTCACTAAGCCTATTTTGTACTCTGTCAAGGCAGGATAGGTGTTTGTAGTAACTCCTGCCCAGATGTGGCAGCAGTACTCCATCCTTGGATGTCCTTGGCTTTTATATAGACAGAGAATTGCATCAGCAGTGAGATATCTTCTGGAGTGGTAGAAGGATCCTACCATTTTTCCAGCAAAATCAACTGGCCTTTGTTGCATAGGGTAGAATTAGCTGCAAAGTTTTTAGCAAATAGTTTGGCCTTGTCTGATGCTGACTAGATGATCTGAGGTCCATTGATGATAGTTGGGATAGAACACATGCTTTGTTAAGGATCCTGTTTGCTATTTGCCAAAACTGGTGAAAACTAGCCACTGCTCAGCTACTTTGGATTTAAGTCTGAGCATATACCTCTCTTGCATTTTTTATTACTCTTTTACAGTGGTTGATGGCAGTCCTGAAAGCAGTTTAAGTCTCAGTACATCTATTACATTGGTAGCTATGGAAAAAGTGATTTCTGTGCGCAATGGTAGCAGCACATTCTGGGGAGAACCATGGTTGGCTGTTGGGTTTTTGGTGGAATTTTTTGGATGGTATGAATTGGTCTATGCCTACAATTAACCATTCGGTCAGGTCTGATACCACAGAGGACACATCCTTTTTAAAAAGGGAATGCAGAGGTAGGTTATATATAAATGTACGGAAGCTATCCCAGTCAGCAGTAGAGTATCGCTATACAGTACGGTGGAGAGGTACGTCTGAAGACTTAGTACATTTCATTTTTATCTTAACTGATACAATCGAGTGGTCGGAAGATCCCAGAGGAGACAGAACGGAACATGCACATAGCTCAGGGAAAGTTGAGAGAAAAAGGTCTAGAAGGCTAGAGTACTGACCGGAAGTATCGGGCACATGGTTGGGTTCATGAACAATCTGGGTGAGGTCATAGGCAATGGCGAAATCATAAAAGAACCTCCCCTCATCATCTGTCTTCTTCGAGTGGGTCAGCCATTCCACATTGTGGACATTGAACACACCAAAAATGTGGATGTTAGCCAAAGGATGAGCAGACAGGATGTGGTCAATTTTCTCAGATATACTCTTCAAGATAGAAACTCTGGTGTTGTGGGGGCGATAGAGGACAAATATAAATGCAGTGGTGTAAGCAAGTACAATCCAAAAGCACATATGAGGTAAATTAGAGTCTTCACTGGAGGTATCCCTACAACACGGAAAGCCATCTTTAGTGTAGGTACATTTACCATGCCCATTAATACATGATAACATTAAAAATTATGTATTAATACGTGATAACATAATCATGATATAATGCATGGTTTTTAATGTTATCATGTATTAATACAAAATTTTTAATGCTATCATGTATTAATACATAATTTTTAATGTTATCATGTATTGATACAAAATTTTTAATGTTATCATATATTAATACATAATTTTTAATGTTATCATGTATTAATACATAATATTTAATGTTATCATGTATTAATACATAATTTTTAATGTTATAATGTATTAATACATAATATTTAATGTTATCATGTGTTAATACATAATATTTAATGTTATCATGTATTAATACATAATTTTTAATGTTATCATGTATTAATACATAATTTTTAATGTTATCATGTATTAATACAAAATTTTTAATGTTGTCATGTATTAATACAAAATTTTTAATGTTATAATGTATTAATACATAATATTTAATGTTATCATGTATTAACACATAATATTTAATGTTATCATGTATTAATACATAATATTTAATGTTATCATGTATTAATACATAATATTTAATGTTATCATGTATTAATACATAATTTTTAATGTTATCATGTATCATTACAAAATTTTTAATGTTGTCATGTATTAATACATAATTTTTAATGTTATCATGTATTAATACATAATATTTAATGTTATCATGTATTAATACATAATTTTTAATGTTATCATGTATTAATGCATAATTTTGTATTTATACATGATAACATTAAAAATTATGTATTAATACATGATAACATTCAAATTTATGTATTTATACATTGTAACATAAAAAATTATGTATTAATACATTATAACATTGAATATTATATATTATTAAATCGTTATATAATAATTATTTATTTATACATTATAGCATTAAAAATAATGTATTAATACATGATAACATTAAAAATAATGTATTAATACATGATAACATTAAAAATTATGTATTAATACATGATAACATTAAAAATTATTTATTAATACATGATAACATTAAATATTATGTATTAATACATGATAACATTAAATATTATGTATTAATACATGATAACATTAAAAATTATGTATTAATACATGATTATATTAAAAATTATTTATTAATACATGATAGCATTAAAAATTATGTATAATACATGATAACATTAAAAATTATTTATTAATACATGATAACATTAAATATTATGTATTAATACATGATAACATTAAATATTATGTATTAATACATGATAACATTAAAAATTATGTATTAATACATGATAACATTAAAAATTATTTATTAATAAATGATAACATTAAAAATTATTTATTAATACATGCTAACATTAAAAATTATTTATTAATACATGATAACATTAAATATTATGTATTAATACATGATAACATTAAAAATAATGTATTAATACATGATAACATTAAAAATTATTTATTGATACATCATAACATTAAATATTATGTATTAATACATCATAACATTAAATATTATGTATTAATACATGATAACATTAAAAATTATGTATTAATACATGATAACATTAAAAATTATTTATTAATAAATGATAACATCAAAAATTATTTATTAATACATGCTAACATTAAAAATTATTTATTAATACATGATAACATTAAATATTATGTATTAATATATGATAACATTAAAAATAATGTATTAATACATGATAACATTAAAAATTATTTATTAGTACATGATAACATTAAATATTATGTATTAATACATGATAACATTAAAAATTATTTATTAATACATGATAACATTAAATATTATGTATTAATACATGATAACATTAAATATTATGTAATAAAACATGACAACATAAAAAATAGTTTATTAATACATGATAAAATTAATAATTATACATTAATACATGATAACATTAAGAATTATGTATTAATACATGATAACATTAAATATTATGTATTAATACATTATAACATTAAATATTATGTATTAATACATGATAACATTAAATATTATGTATTAATACATGATAACATTAAAAATTATGTATTAATACATGATTATATTAAAAATTATTTATTAATACATGATAGCATTAAAAATTATGTATAATACATGATAACATTAAAAATTATTTATTAATACATGATAACATTAAATATTATGTATTAATACATGATAACATTAAATATTATGTATTAATACATGATAACATTAAAAATTATGTATTAATACATGATAACATTAAAAATTATTTATTAATAAATGATAACATTAAAAATTATTTATTAATACATGCTAACATTAAAAATTATTTATTAATACATGATAACATTAAATATTATGTATTAATACATGATAACATTAAAAATAATGTATTAATACATGATAACATTAAAAATTATTTATTGATACATCATAACATTAAATATTATGTATTAATACATCATAACATTAAATATTATGTATTAATACATGATAACATTAAAAATTATGTATTAATACATGATAACATTAAAAATTATTTATTAATAAATGATAACATCAAAAATTATTTATTAATACATGCTAACATTAAAAATTATTTATTAATACATGATAACATTAAATATTATGTATTAATATATGATAACATTAAAAATAATGTATTAATACATGATAACATTAAAAATTATTTATTAGTACATGATAACATTAAATATTATGTATTAATACATGATAAAATTAAAAATTATTTATTAATACATGATAACATTAAATATTATGTATTAATACATGATAACATTAAATATTATGTAATAAAACATGACAACATAAAAAATAGTTTATTAATACATGATAAAATTAATAATTATACATTAATACATGATAACATTAAGAATTATGTATTAATACATGATAACATTAAATATTATGTATTAATACATTATAACATTAAAAATTTTGTATTCATCCATAATAGCATTAAAAATTGTGTATTAATACATGATAATATTAAAATTTATGTATTATTATATGATAACATAAAGAATTGTGTATTAACATATGATAACATAAAAAGTTGTATGATTACATTATAACATTAAAAATTATGTATTAATACATTATAACATTACAAATTATGTATTAATACATCGTTATATAAAACATAGAAAAAATTATAAAAATGTATTAATACTTGATAACACATAAAATTATGTGTTAATGCATGATAACATTAAAAAATCATGTTGTAATACATGGTAAAATTAAAAATTATGTATTAATACGTGATAAGATTAAAAATCATATATTTATACATTATAACATTAAAAATAATGTATTAATACATGATAACATTAAAAATTATGTATTAATACATTATAACATTAAAAATTATGTATTAATACATTATAACATGAAAAATAATTTATTAATACATTATAACATTAAAAATTTTGTATTAATACATTATAACATTAAAAATTATGTATTAATATATTATAACATTAAAAATAATGTATTAATACATTATAACATTAAAAATTATGTATTAATACATTATAACATTAAAAATAATGTATTAATACATTATAACATTAAAAATTATGTATTAATACATTATAACATTAAAAATTATGTATTAATACATTATAACATTAAAAATAATGTATTAATACATTATAACATTAAAAATTATGTATTAATACATTATAACATTAAAAATTATGTATTAATACATTATAACATTAAAAATTATGTATTAATACATTATAACATTAAAAATTATGTATTAATACATTATAACATTAAAAATTATGTATTAATACATGATAACATTAAAAATAATGTATTAATACATTATAACATTAAAAATTATATATTAATACATTATAACATTAAAAATAATGTATTAATACATTATAACATTAAAAATAATGTATTAATACATTATAACTTTAAATTTTATGTATTAGTTCATTATAACATTAAATATGATGTAATATTACATCGTTATATAAAAAATTATGTATTAATACATTATAACATTAAAAATAATGTATTAATGCATTATAATATTTAAAATAATGTATTAATACATGATAACTTTTAAAAATCGGTTATTAATTACATGATCACATTTGGAATTGTTTATAATTCTTTATGACAGGTGTGCGACATTGTGGTCATGGGGATGGTGTTGAATGTTGATAGATAGTGTGGGTTCTATTAGATTGAAGATTCTTTTTTGAACGCTATCTAAGAGTGAGAGACCATTAGTAGATGCACGAGCTCAGATGTTGCAACAATACTCTGTTTATTGGCGAATTGTAGCTTTGTAGAAATACTGGTTGAACTCAGTTGTGAGTAATCTTCTAGCACGATACAGGGAACCCACATTTTTGGCAGTAGCCTTTGCAATGTCCTTAATACATTTGTTTCAACTCATGTTGCCGATGAATGTTAAGCCAAGGGGTTTTGAAAGAACAGCTCTCAGGTAGGGTGTTATTAGTCTTGGCAATCGGTGGTTGAGAAAGTTTTTTTGTAATTGTTAAAGGAAAGAAGCTTAGTCTTAGTAGCATTAAATTTTTATCATCCATTTGCAGCTCATCCACTACAGATTGGGGTTGTTTTAGATTTCTGACATTGTCCTAGATATGTGTACATTCGTTTTTCCCTGATAACCAGTATATAACGTTGTATTATCAACAAATATAACCCCATCTCAGACACCATTTTTTCAAATAGGTCATTTATGAATATCAGGAATAATAAAGGGCAAATTGCATCCTTTCTTTTTATCATTCAGTCATTTTTTTTCTTTCTTCATCCTCCCTTCCTTTCCTTTTTAACTGCCTTTCTTTTCTTTTTATTACTTTCCTGCCTTTCTTTTACTTTTACTTTCTACTTTCTTTTTTTCCTTCATTAGCCCCTTTTCGTCCTTCTTAGCTTCAGTATCTCATCATTTCGAAATCGATCGCATCAATATTCGATTCCGGTTTTCCCGCCTTTCTCTTACCTTTTTATTGATCTGGTTTTTTGGGGGGGTTTTTTCCAATTAGGAAATGCGAAATGGAAGCAACAAACAAAATCAAAATTATTAATTATTGATAATTCGATCTTTAAATATTTATTTCCTTTTCCTATTTTAATTTCAACAAATATTTGAGAAACAAATATTTTCATTATTTACCGCTTGTAGAAATTATTATTTTCCTTCTTTTTCTATTTCTTTATTTCTTTTTCTTTTTCTTTTTCCTTCATTTGTTTTATTTGTTCGTTTAATACTTATGTGTTTTTGTTTGGTTGTTTGTTGTTTGTTTGTTTTTGCTTTATATCATTATATCTTCTTTCCTTCTTTTATTTTTTACTAGCCTAAAGCCCAGTGTAGGTGTGTGCTGAGCAAAAAAAAAAAAAAAAAAATGTGGGAGTAGGCAGGCAGGCTCGAACCCATGACGCAAAGGTGGAAAAAAAGTGAATGAAAATCTGACGTCTTACCGCTACTCCATGACGCGATCGGAAGTCTAAAGCATTCAAATTTAACGTAGCCAATGAAAACCAAAAGATGACTTGCAGAAATGGCGTTGCTTTTAAACCTCCCACGAAAGCAAATTAGTTTAATGTGTGTGGGGGGGGGGCAGCTTCCCCAAAAGGGGGCACTCTTGTAGTATCCAAATAAATAGTAATTGTCAGTATAAAGCGTTTGCCCTACATTAACAAAGGACCAATTACAGAACAGATACTACCCAACCCGAAGGCCAGGCGTTTTATCTATTTGAAAGCAAATTAGACACAAGGTCGTTTTTAATGTGGGTGTGTGAGGGGGGGGGGAACTAGCTCCCCCAAAAAGGGAGCACTCTGGCAGTATTCTAAATAAATAGTAATTGTCTCATTATGAAGTGTTTCCTCTACATTGACCCAGGACCAATTACAGAACAGATACTACCCTGCCCTAAGGCCAGGCATTTGCGGTTAAATAGTTTTGCTTTATTTATATGAAAAAGACAAATAAACACTGGAGACGATGGCACAGTGGAAAATTTATTTAACTCAATCAAAAAAAAGATAGAGACAATTTCCGTTTGCGAATGCGAGATATTACGATCTGGGAAGTATACAAAAACTTCTTGCGGAATCTAACTGACGCGAGAAGGCCAGGCGTTTTATCTATTTGAAAGCAAATTAGACACAAGGTCGTTTTTAATGTGGGTGTGTGAGGGGGGGGGAACTAGCTCCCCCAAAAAGGGAGCACTCTGGCAGTATTCTAAATAAATAGTAATTGTCTCATTATGAAGTGTTTCCTCTACATTGACCCAGGACCAATTACAGAACAGATACTACCCTGCCCTAAGGCCAGGCATTTGCGGTTAAATAGTTTTGCTTTATTTATATGAAAAAGACAAATAAACACTGGAGACGATGGCACAGTGGAAAATTTATTTAACTCAATCAAAAAAAAGATAGAGACAATTTCCGTTTGCGAATGCGAGATATTACGATCTGGGAAGTATACAAAAACTTCTTGCGGAATCTAACCGACGCGAGAATCCCGATACAAAAAGCCTTTCATGGACATACACAAATGCTTGCGCCCATTTTGCCTTTTATATATTAGACTAGCCTGAGTGCTCTGCATTGCCCGGGTGTTTGTAGGAGTTTGTTGAGCAAAAAAAAAAAAGTGGTAATAGGCAGGCTCGAACTCATGACACGAATGTGGAAAAAAAGTGAAAGAAAATCTGACGTCTTACACCTACTCCATGACGCGACCGGAAGTTCGAAATGTTCAAATTAGGCAAAGTCAATCCAACCGATATGATGACTTACAAAAATGGCTCGCATAAAATCAACCCCTTCTTGTAGAAAACTGCCCAGCTGAGGGTGAAGGAATTAATGTTTTTGACCAATTTTTGATATTTGTCGTCTGAAACGTCGAGCTTCAAAATGATACCGATCTCGCGAACATCCGTTGCCTCTGTCGAAAGTTTTAGACATACATACATACAGACAGACAGACACAGACAAACATACATACATACAGACAGACAGACAGACAGACAGGTGAGATTTATATTATAGATTACTTTCTTTCGTTCTTTCACATTTTTTACTCCAGTCTTTTCTTTTTATATCACTTTCTCTTTTCTTATTCTTTTCCTTTCCTATTCCCTTCTTTTTCCTTTGTTCTTTCTTTCCGATTTTCCTCTTTTTTTTTTTTTTTTTTTTGGCTGTTCATTTTTCTTCCTTCATTGTTTTTCATATTTCTTTATTTATTTATTAAAACTCTTTTTCAACCCAAACAAGGCACATTGCTACTTGAACGTAAGGAGCTACTATTCGTGATCGTGTCTAATGGGAGACTGTGGGGAATTAAGCAGCGAGATGTCTGTTCACATTACATTTAAATAGTTCAGGAAACAGGGAGTGAATTCCAAAGTCTAGAAGTTCGAGGAAAAAAAAAACTCTTACAGTAGAAGACTTTTCGGCATCTATGTACCTCAACAGTTAAGGGGTGGGATTTTGCTGTTTGTCAAGTTAGTCAGAATTGTGTATGTCGAAGGTGAACAAGTTTCATCAGAGTAAATTATATTAAAGTACTTATAAAACAGGCATAGGGATGAAAAGTTGCGGCGATGGGGCAGAGGTTGTAGTTTGGCCAATAGTGCGGAACCTATTAGATTTGAACCTCATTTTTATACCCTGCCTATTTTTTTTTTACTTTCCTTTTTTCTTTCGTTCGTCCTTATTTTTTATTTTCGCGTTTCTTTCGTTCTTTGTTTTATTTTCTTCTTTGTTTCTTCGTTTTTCCAATCTTTCCTTCTTTCTCATTTTCTTTATTTCCGTATTACATTCTTTCTTTTTCTTCTCTCGTCCTCGTTTCCTCCCTTATTGCATTCTATTCTTCTTTCTTTCGCCTTTTCTGATTGTCCTTCATTCTTATTTTATCGTTATTTCTTCTTTCTTTTTATTTCGTTATTGTTAGAAATTCTGTAGGAATAAGCAGGCACCTCATTGTTCGGTTTGACTGCACACGCTTTTGTTTGGACCAATCAGATAGGTCCTTGCTATTGATGACTGACGTTCGTCGGCGTCTTTTTTCAGTTACAGAAAAGACGGTTTGAAAAAGGGTCACCATTTCGGTCGGTCCCCTTTTGGGGCACCTCCGACATTAGAGAGAGAACAAGAGTGCTGAAAAAGAACGGTTGTGGAAAAGAAAACATCGGTTATAATTAAGTGCGACGAGACTTTAGGATTGATGATGTTTTATAAAGGTTTCCAAGATATACAGTACAAAGAGGATGGTGCATTTCTTTGATAAAAGTCTTTACCCAGGGAAACTGGTCCATCGCATGTTGACGCTTCTATCGTTCCCGCATGTCTGAGAGAGATTTCTTCTTTGTATCCCCCTCCAACACAGTCCTCTATTCCGATTGACTGAAACCTCTGGTGACGTTGAGAGAAGAAAGGAAGGGAAAAGTAGAAGAGTAGGGAGAAAGAGAGAAATAAGGGAAGCATACCGTAGCAGCATTATATTAGTAGTTCACTACACGAGTCCCCTTCCAAATAACGGAGTTAAGTACCCTCCACAGAATTATTAAATATGTATATTGCCTAAATTTGTTTAAAAATAAAAGTACTCATTTTTCTTTTTCCATGTTACTTTCCTACCAGATCTAGACTTATATGTGTCAGCAATTTTATCTTCAACTTTGTCGGTATCATCTGTCTTAATAAGTTTATCATTAGTAGTACCGTCATTTGTCTGTGCCTTCTCAGTCGGTCTAATTTTATTAGTACTAGTTGGTTCTATGTACGGCTTTAATCTATCTATTGATACGTGTGTATGAGTACCGTTATTCATATCGATCTGATAATGCTTATCTGATCGAGTCAAAACTTCATAAGGACCTGAGTACAGTGCTTCTAATGGTTTCCTAACTCGATCAACACTAAGCCATACTTTTTCACAGGAAGATAAACCTTTCGGTATAAATGTTTTGGGACTGTCATGGATATATACTTTTCCGTTGTTGAGTACATCAATTTGTGACATCCATTCACACAAATTACGTATGTAATGGTTATTAACTGGAGTTTCTCCTAATTTCTGCTTGTGTATCAACTGCTGAGGAATCAATATCGGAGCTCCAGTAACAGACGTAAAAGGGGAAAAGCCTGATTCATTAGGGGTGCTATGTATACCCAACAGAATCACCGGTATCGCTTTCATCCATGATTCTTTTCGAGCCATTATTGCCGCTTTAAGGGTACGGTGTGCTCTTTCGATCATCCCGTTACTATGAGGGTGATACGAAGTTTTCCTCAATCGGTAAAAACCTACTACCTTGGCTAATTCCTGGAACAATTCGCTCTCAAACTGACTATCTCTGTCAGTTACAACATGCAGTGGGACTCCAAATCGAGATATCCATGCATTGATAAACGCTTCTGCTACCGACTGTGCAGTTATCTCAGTCATAGGTTGTACTTCAATCCAGCGAGTTGCACGATCGATGCAAGCAAGAAAATATTTGTAAGGGCTCAGGTAAGGGTCGGACTCATTGCGCGTTAAGGGCAGGGGTCCAACGATATCGATATGTACCGTCTGGAAACGTGCAGATGGTAAATCAAATTCTTGGACTGCAGACTTTGTGTGTCTGTGAACTTTTGATTGTTGACACACTACACATTCTGCACAGAATTGTTTAATCGTTTTATCTAAACTAGGCCAAAAGTATCTGGACTTGGCCAGTTTTATAGATGCTCCCATACCAGGATGCGCCAAGCTATGTAAACTGTTGAAAATAGCTTGACGAAGCTCTTTTGAGATAAACGGTCTAGGGTACTTAGTTGAAGTATCGCATAAGACTGAGCCGACTTCGCTTGACACACAGTATTCTTTGCAAATTAGTGTATGACTTTATTTCGTCATCACCTTTTTGTGCCTGGGCTATTTCAGCCAAGTCGCATGCATCTATCTGCACAGCTAATGCAGGCCGACACATACAGTCTGCAACTATATTCTCAGCTCCTTTAATGTACTCCACGTTAGCAATATATTCAGCAAACATGGATAAGTGTCGCTGTTGTCGATCTGACTTTGCTAGTGTCTGACTATAAAAGGCTCCGCATAATGGCTTATGATCGGTGAATAATGTCACGTGACGACCTTCTATGAGGTGGCAGAAATGTATCACTGAAAAATAAGCTGCTAGTAGCTCTCTGTCAAACGTGGAATACTTGGCTGGGTTTGAGAAAATATTTTGGAAAAGAAACTTATAGGTACTGGTTTCTTATCTATCAACTGGTGTAATGCAGCACCAGCGGCGTATTGACTAACATCTGTAACTAAGTGGTATTCTGTAGCTGAAGACTGTGGATGAGCTAACGCCGTAATTTCCGATAATTTGCTTATTATTGTTAGGAAGGCGTTAGTTTCTTTCTCATTAAGCTCGGTCTTTGCTTCAGGGTCCAACCTCAACCGTTTGGATAGTGGTAAAATTATGGATGCATAATTAGGTACTAATTTGCGATAAAAAAAAAAAACCTGTCATCCCCAGAAATCTACGTCAGCTTTTTGAGTCCTTAGGTATCGGAAAATTTTCAAACTCTTTTTCTTTATTAAAGTAGGCAACAAGCCTTCTTTGCTTACGTGAAAACCTAAGAAATCTAACTCTGGTACTCCGAATACACACTTATCTAAGGAAATCTTTAAATTGTTATCACTAAGGATCATAAATACTCTATCTAAATCTTCCTTGTGCTGTTGCTCACTTTCGCTAAAAACTAGTATGTCATCTAAATATATAAATATGCAATTTAATTTTAAAAATATTTTATCCATAAAACGCTTAAATGTAGCCGCAGCATTCTTTAAACCATGGGATATAATTAAACTCAAACAAACCAAAAGGTGTCACTACTGCTGTCTTAGGCACATCTTCAGGGTGTACTTTAATCTGATGATATGCTGCAGTTAAATCTATTTTGGAAAAATATTGTTTATTAGCTAACTGTGTGCAGAAGGAATTTATATTTGGTACCGGGTGGCGGTCTGTTTTCGTAATGCTATTTAACGCACAGACATCACCGCACGCTCGATATGACCCATCCGGCTTCTTCACCAAGAGCAAAGGGTTTGCCCACTCGCTACTATAAGGCTGGATAACTCCCGTATTTAGTAACATTTTTAATTTCGCCTGTGCTGCGTCTAACTTGGGACGGGAAAGTTGTCTGGCTTTAGCAAAGACTGGTACGTGGCTGCCTGTATCAATCCTGTGATACACTCCACCATAGTCTTTGTTTGTGTCGCTATGTGGTGAAAGCACATTTTTATATTTACCTATTACTTCTGTAACATAATCTGCTAGGTCTATTTTGTTAATCACTACAGCGTCGGTTCCCGTTACCGCATTGATTGTAATTTCACGCTCCGTTACGTTATCACGGATGAATCTATTTTTACAATCCACTATAATGTTAAATTTGTTTAAGAATTCAAATCCTAACAAAGGGTTAGTGACATCTGTGATCACGAAACTCCATTGAAAAGATCTTCACAAACGGGGTATCTTAACTTCGAGGTTTGTCTGACCATAGCATTTCATGCTTTCATTGTTAGCGGTAGAGATATGAACAGGAGTTGGCTGCAGAGTAATTCTATTTACTACGGAATGTGGTAAAATGGAAACACTGGCTCCTGTATCTATGATAAAATTGACTTTAGACGCTCCTATTTTAGCAGAAATTTCTAATAACGACGGCATTACTGGAGCAAACGCAGTTCGCCTTTCTAGTTTTCCGAATCACTAGGGGCGGGAGAGGAAGGGCGCGAGTTAGACAGAGTTTGTAAGCTATTCTTTTTCTTTGGCTACTAACACCATGGCTTACATGTACGAACCTCCTCCGACTAGACTGTCTGGTGATAATATGGTCGCTTGTCCGAGCTCGACTCTCAACCGCTTGAAATACTAACGTATTTTCTATTTACGGCATCAAGTTGTCGAATAGTCGACCCATCTCCGTTAACGGCATTTCAGTGTGGGCTGCTATTACTGGGTCGATTTGCTTTGGGAGTGCGTGTATGAATTTATGGCGCACTATCTCGTCGCTTGCCCCTATTCTATGTGCGACCTTTACCATCTCCTGGAGGTATAATGACGGACAACCAGCTAACGTAGTGGTCCTCATCAACTTCTCCAGGAGTTCAGGTCTGGTCTTTTCATATGCAGATAACACAGACTCCTTTAACTTCGCATAGTTTAGCGACTGAAGAATTGCTGGAGGTATATTTGTTACCACGTCAGGCGGCAATGCGCTGATAACCGTATAGAACTTAGTATCATCGCTCGTAATGTGTCTGAGATGGAATTGAGCTTCTATTATTGAAAACCATACCTCGACACTCCATAAATTGTGGGGGTTTTACGCTAACCTGTTGTCTGTCCATTATTATTATTACTAATTATTATTATTAATTATTATTATTATTATTCCTATGATTATTATTAGTTACTATTATTATTTTTTATTATTATTTATTTGTAGCTGCAAATAAAGGAAATGGCTTGGGTGTGATAAGCAAGAAGAGAGAGAAAAGCGAGTACTCACCAGAGATTAATTTCAGCAAGTGCTTGGAGAAATAGCGTCAATTAAAATTTTATATATATATATAATACTGAGCAGTGTGGAGCTAAATTCTCGCATTTATATGTCTGTCACCACTGCGGTCGCCATTGCAAGTCTCTAGCAGGACTAAAGTGCCACATACGTCTAAGTGAATGTCGACACGCTGAGTTCTAGACCTTCAAGTCAATTGTCGGAGTCTCATACGTCGAAAATCGACGGAGAGTCCATCATATATATATATATATATATATATATATATATATATATGTGTGTGTGTGTGTGTGTGTGTGTGTGTGTGTGTGTGTGTGTGTGTGTGTGTGTGTGAATATATAGTCAATGTTCTTAAAAAGAACTGAGTTCGTCGATGCACACACGTGTTCCAAAATTGACTTCACACACGTGCGTCTGGAAGGTTCCTTTTTTGTGCGGGTGTGTGACTACACGTGTTCCAAAATTGGCTTCACACGCGTGTGTCTGGAAGGTTCCTTTTTCTGTGTGTTTCAGAATTAAATTTGGGATTCTGTATTGATTCTTAAAGTCACTTTTTTTTGTTGTTACAGAATAGCTTTTAGACCAGATTTTATTTTAGTCATTTATCTGGTGAGAGTCACGTAAAAAAGTTTTGTTTTGTTTTTTTACTGCTTATTTTTCTTGTTTGTTTGTTTGTTTTTTTGCCTTATTTAGCGTAAACCGTTTCACAAAAATAGAAAAAAATATATATTATTGGCATTTCTTGGAAAACGGATTTATATATATTTTTTTGTAAGGTTTTACTGTAATTTAAGATAGGCCTTTTCTTCTTTGCTTTTTTTTTTACTCTGTCACGTTCTCATCGTTTTCGTTTTTTTTTCCATTGAAGATTGCGTGTATATATGCACGTCGGGCTTTCACCAAATTATGGCGGTTACCATAAATTTTAACGACGTTTGAAAAAGGGTCACCATTTCGGTCGGTCCCATTTTTTGGCCACCTCCGATATTCGAGACAGAACAAGAGTGCTGAAAAAGAACGGTTGTGGAAAAGAAAACATCGGTTATAATTAAGCGCGACGAGACTTTAGGGTTGATGATGTTTTATAAAGGTTTCCAGGATATACGGTACAAAGAGGATGGTACATTTTATCAAAGTCTTTACCCAGGGAAACTAGTCCGTCGCATGTTGAGGCTTCTATCGTTTCCGCGTGTCTGAGAGAGATTTCTCTTTGTATCTCCCTCCAACACAGTCCTCTATTCCGATTAGCTGAAACCTCTGGTGACGTTGGGAGAAGAAAGGAAGGAAAAGTAGAAAAGTAGGGAGAAAGAAAGAAATAAGGTAAGCATACCGTAGCAGCATTATAGTAGTAGTTCACTACAGAACTTCGGGTCCTTTTGTTTCTCTGAGACATAATTAATAGCCCTGATGTGGGGCGAAATGTTACCATCATTTAAAAACACTTATGCTCGATGTTGGGCGAAATATATCATCATTGACGTTTGTGCTGCTTCCTCAGACGGAATTTTCTTCTTATATATTATTAGTATTTCTCCGAGACGATTATAAATGTCTAGTTTGACTCCCCATTGTCTGCCTTCCGGACGCAAATTTACCATGAACTCCAGAGACGACTACCTTATTCATCCTGGAAGGCATCACTCCAAACCCTTCATGTATCCGGAATAATTTTTCGACACGGAGGCCGTATCCTGCAACAACCGAAGAAATCCATGAACTGTTACCCGTTACGGGCGTTACTCGCTCTGCCGAGCAGATAGCTAAATATTGCGCATCTTTCTGCAATATAGGATCACTTTAATTTAATAAAGTTTCCGTTGAAATTTAAAGGTGAGCCTATTGTGATTTTTGTTGCCTTTCTTTCATTCTGCCAATAGCAAAGCAGAATGGGATTTCTCACATTACTTCCTGCTTTTTCTGTTTCTTTGCTTTTCTGTTTGTTTGTTTGTTTTTTCTTTTCTTTCTTGTCCATTTCTCTTCTTCTTGTCGGTCTTGTTTATTTATTTCGTTCTTCCTTCCGTATTTCCAATCAACTTTCCTTCCTTTCTCTCTTTCTTTGTTTTCCTTTATAATTTTTCCTCCTTTCCCCATTCTCTGTTTTCGTATTTCTTTTCTATTTTACTTCTTTTTTTCCCCTTTCGCTCAAATTTGCGTGTTCAGACAACGTCGTGGTCACCAAATATGGGGTGTCCAAATGAGAGCAATAGTCGCTATAGTTATGGTTATAACCTTGTAGAGATAATCTGTTAAGTGTTGAGACCTGTTGAACAGAGTGCAGTCTCGATAGTGAGTGTGAATTATTTTCCAGTAACAAAGATGGCGGCAGTAATTGCTAGTAACAAAGATGGCGACTAAGAATCAAATGCAGTCCGTGACGTAGTTAACGACGAACTAATCTAAAATTTGACAATTTTTATAGTAACTTTGGAAGATTTTCATTGGTTGGTTAGCACAGCCGGTGGTTATAAAAACGATTGGCGAATTCATTGGTGTCATACCCCATCATAACTCCATTGTGATGGGATGTGTCTCCTCGCGGCTTCGGCTGCATGGAGACAGGGTAGTACATGTCAAGGATTCGTCACTTGACACTCAGCCCAACAGGTGAGGGGCCGGGAACCGGCCCAGCACCTGTTGGACTGAGGTACACCGCCTGGGTAATACCTAGGAGGTCCACCCTCCCAGGCCTTGCCACCGGGCTTTCCGGTGGGGCAAGTTTATTGCTTGCTGCCTGAGGCGCCCCGACCGGGGAATGCCGACGGGGTTACTCAGGAAATTTTTAAAATTGCAGGAGTGCCCCTCCTTTAGGGGAGCCTGCGGGGTTCCCACTTTCCGGCCTTGTGCCACATTTTGCTGAGGTGGGCAGCAAATAAATATCTACCCCATTATAACATTATTATCACTCTGTTGTGATGGGATGTCTCCTAGCGGCTTCGGCTGCAGGGAGACAGGGTAGTACAAGTCAAGGATTCGTCACTTGACACTCAGCCCAACAGGTGAGGGGCCGGGAACCGGCCCAGCACCTGTTGGACTGAGGTACGCCGCCTGGGTAATACCTAGGAGGTCCACCCTCCCAGGCCTTGCCACCGGGCTTTCTGATGGGGCAAGTTTATTGCTTGTTGCCTGAGGCGCCCCGACCGGGGAATGCCGACGGGGTTACTCAGGCAATTTTTAAAATTGCAGGAGTGCCCCTCCTTTAGCCAACCTGCGGGGTTCTCACTTTCCGGCCTTGTGCCACATATTTCCGATGTGGGCGGCAATTAAATAACTACCCCATTAGGAGTCAAAAACGTTTTACACACACCCTTTTTTGTTATAATGGACAAATCCTTTCGGATTCCATTTTGGTTCGACTTAAGAAAAGGAAAGAAAAATACATAAATAAATAAAAATAAACAAATAAATGAACAGAGAAAAATAAACCAATAAAATATTTTTTTTTTTTTTTTTTTTTTGGTTTTGGTGGATCATTGGTCAAAAATAATTCAATATATTGGTATAATCTGTGCAAAAAGAAGCCATTTTTTATACATATAAAAATGAACACTTTTCAAATATATATATATATAAACATACAAATAGAATCTTATTCAAATACATATAAACATATATGCACAAAAATTCACAAATATACATTTTTTTCTTTTTTTTTTTGTCGACAACTTCGATAAAATGACTTTGTGGATTAAAGTTTGAATCAAAATTAATAAAATCAGATTCCTTGGTGATAACGTGTGCTGTAGCCCCACAGTCTACAAGGAGATTTTTACCGTTTGTGGCATTGTCAAAGTTACATGTGAATAGAAATGTATGTTCTTCCTCAAAGTTCTCAACGTTTTTTACGGAGTCCATTTTAAAGCATTTATATTGACATTGGAAACTTTTGTGGTTGGGTCTCCACAATTATAGCAGATAATTTTATTCTTTTTCTTGGGAAAATTACTTTTGGGGAACACGTTGCGGTGAGTTGCGTAATTTGGTGGCGTCTTTTTTTGAGAATCATTTTTGAACTTCATAATATTGCTGGCGTTATTATTGTCCAAGAGCATACGATTAGTCTCTTCGTAACTGTGCAATGCCACTTTAAATTCACTGAAATTTATGGGTTTGTCTTTTTGCGTTATAACAGTTGTAAATGGTTTAAAATCGGTTGGAAGTCCCTTGAAGGTCATTGATATCAACAAGCTATCGCTTATTATTTCACCTGAGAGTTTTAAGGCATTGGCGGTTGTTTCTGCCCTTATAACGTAGTCGGTAATAGTTTCATCCTCGTTACGTTTCAGAGACGTTAGTTCTGTATATAGTGATATAATTTTCGGTTTCCCTTTTGATAAATAATGTTCTCTTAATATGTTAAAGCTTTCCATCCGTCGTCCAAGGCGTCTCTTATAATCAGAGACAAAGTTCTATCGTCTAAGCATTGAATCAGTTCTGCAAAAACAGTCGAGTTCTTTTCGAGAAATTCGGGGTCGTTAGAATTCTCTGTTGGCGATTGTATCACTTTGTGTAGTTTTCGAATCCTTAGATACCCCAGAAATTTTACCTGCCACAATTCGAATTTAGATTCCGATCAGTCAAAGAAAAGACGGCGGCTGGGCCCATAACCTGTTAAGTGTTGAGACATGTTGAACAGAGTGCAGTCTCGATAGTGAGTGTGAAGTATTTTCCAGTAACAAAGATGGCGGCAGTAATTGCTAGTAACAAAGATGGCAGCCAAGAATCAAATGCGGTCCGTGACGTAGTTAACGGTGAACTAATCTAAAATTTGACAATTTTTATAGTAACTTTGGAAGATTTTCATTGGTTGGTTAGCACAGTCGGTGGTTATAAAAACGATTGGCGAAATCATTGGTGTTATACCTCATTAGGAGTCAAAAACATTTTACATAATACAGTTTAATCAAGACATTAAAAAAATGAAAATATCGAAAAAAGTTTAAATTGTACGTATCCGTTACGGAATGAAGTTATCCGGAAAAAAAATTCACTTAATTTCATCAAGTATTTTTTTTTTACAGCGAAAAAACAATTTGTTATGATACCGAGCAAAAGGTTCGATTTTTAGGAAGAAAAGCTAGTAATAAAAATGGGGCGGGAGTGTCGGCGCTTTAACTGGAGTTATCTTCCGTGTCGTTTCTAAAATTCAAACAAAAATTTAAAACAAATCCAAGATGTCTGCCTTCAATGTGCTGTCATGAAAACGTGTTTTTCCGCTGTAAAAAAAAACAAAAAAAACTACTCGATTAAATTAAGTGAAATTTTTTTCCGGAGATCTTCAGTTCAGTACGGATACGTATAATATAACCTTTTTTCAACGTTTTCATTTTTTAATGTCTTGATTAAACTGTACAAGTACAAGAAAAATAGGAAATGTCAGTTTTGGAACGACCCTCGTACGACAAAACGCGCTGCAGATGGCCATGTGCAGCCATCGTTTATCGCTGGCAAAAGTGTGTTGAGAATGAAGTTGGCTATGTAAAATACAAACTCTGGAGCATAAAAGGTCGCTTGATTTAATGGTACGTCGTTACCACTTCCGGTTTATTAGTTCTTCAACGTTTAGAGTTACAAAAAATAGGAGGCTTTACTTTTGGAACGAGCCTTGTATGTTGGTTTTATTGTTTGTCAAAAAAAAAAAAAAAATGGCGAAATACCTGCCAACTTAAGCGGTATGGTATGGATAAAGTCCTCTAGTTAGGAGGTGAAAAAATCCTGACTTTTTTCGGGGGGGGGGGGGAATAAAGCAAAATGGCGGAATGTACATTTAAATCAGAGGTGATTTAAAAAGTCCTCTGAGAAAAAAAGGTGAAAAAACTCGCCTCTTGTTTGTTTTTTCTTTTTTGTTTTTTTTATCTACCTCGATAGAAGGACGAGATTGATTGCTCCTCTCTTGTATGAGAATTATATACCGGTGGCAAGGAGTTTGACCCAAAAGGATTTGCTTTGCTGTATTTTTTAAGATACTGGCAAGATGGTTAAATGCACACTTGCGAATCTGATTTGGAAATCATCCAATCGGATTTTGCTTTTTATTCTTGTTTTGGAGATGAATGTTATATCTATGCTATTTCAGAATTTATGTAATTGGAATGCATTGTGTATAAGTTATGTAATATAAATGTACTAGCATGGGTGCCCGGCGTTGCCCGGGTGTTTGGAGTTGTATGCTGATAAAAAAACGTCTTTTTTTTTTTTTAACTTTGTCCCCTATTATGACCCCTTAACATTTATTGTTTGGGGCTCAAATCCAGTTATTAAGTTAGATCCATGTCCATATATAAAATTTCACGTGTTTAGACTCCAAATTGTAGGAGGAGTTTGGTAGAGTTCTCAAAGGTCAAATCGTAGAACTTTGACCTCTTAATCGGAGGTGTATGCTGTACAAAAAAAGCAAAAAAACAAAAAAAATGGTTAATTTTTTAAAACTTTGACCCCTATTATGACCCCTTAAAATTTATTGTTTCGGGCTCAAATTACTTTATTAAGTTAGATCCAGGTTCAAGGAACCTATATCTAAAATTTCAAGTGTCTAGACCCAAAATTGTCGGAGGAGTTTGGTAGAGTTCTTAAAGGTCAAATCGTTGAAATTTGACCCCTTAACAGCCAAATTTCTGGCTGACACCCGTCACATCGATTTTCCCAAATCTCAGTACCCGGTATTTCAAATTTCGAGTCTATAGACTAAATATTGACAGAGTTATTGCGTAGGGAAATGTACACAGACAGACAGACACACAGACACACAGACAGACAGACAGACAGACACGTTCACTTTTATAGATATATAGATTGTGTATAAGTTATGTAATATGAACGTATTGCGCATAAATTATGCAATATAATTGTTTTGTGTGCACGTTACGTAATATGAATGGATTGCATATAAGTTATGTAACATTAATGAAGTGTTTATACGTTATGTAATATGAACGTATTCTGTATAACTTATGTAATATTAATATAGTGTGTATACGTTAAGTAATATAAATGTATAAGTTATGTAATATTAAGTTAGTATGATACGTTATGTAATAATAATGTTTTTCTATAAGTTATGTAATATTATTTTTGCTGAGTAATGCACTATGCATTTATTGTGTATACGGTATGAATGTATACGTTATGCAATATTAATTTTGTATGGTACGTTATGTAATAATAATGCATTGTGATATGTTATGTGATATTGCTTGATTGTGATGGGTTATGCAATATTAAAACAGTGTGTATAGTTATGTAATATGTATGTATTGTGTATACGTTATGTAATATGTATGTATTGTACATACGTTATGTAATATGTATGTATTGTGTATGCATTATGTCATATGTATGCATTGTGTATACGTTATGTAATATGTATGTCTTGTGTATACGTTATGTAATATGTATGCATTGTGTATACGTTATGTAATATGTATACACTGTGTATACGTTATGTGATATGTATGTATTGTGTATACGTTATGTAATATGTATGTATTGTGTATACGCTATGTACTATGAATGTATTCGTGTATAAGTTATGCAACATTAACATAGTATGAAAAGTTATGTAACAATTTTTTGTGATACGCTATGTAATAATAATATATTGTGACAGGTTATGTAATATTCAGTTGTCGTGTATACGTTATGTATTATGAATGTATTGTGATAAATTATGTAATATGAATGTATTGCGTATATATTATGTAATAGTAATTTATTGCGTATACGTTATGTGATATTAATGTAGCGTGTATAAGTTATGTAAAATGAATATGTTTTTTGTGTTTCTCTGTGTTTGTTTTATTTTTTTCTACTTTTGACCATGTGCACGCCCTTAAGAGAACCGCAAACGTGAGAGACAACGACACGGCTAGAAGAGGAGAAGAAAGAAGAAATCCGCAGTACAGAACGTTGTGATCGGCGATGTTATCAAGCAGGCTAGTACGCGTAGTTTTATCACACATTATGAATATTTGAACACAGCTGCAAAGTGTAAAGGTTTATAATGTGGGCTATATTAATTTGATTTAGTTTTGACAAAGGGAAAATAAAGGGAATATCAAACAACTCCGTTTTTAGTTAACTAATAGTAATAGGTATTTTTAGTTAACTAATAGTAATAGGTATTTTTAGTTAACTAATAGTAATAGGTATTTTTAGTTAACTAATAGTAATAGGTATTAGACATTAATTATTAAATGTTCCCCAAATTTTGGATTCTTTGAAATATTTTAACAGGTTTACGAGGTTTAATATGAGAAGACCTTTCAATTTGACACTTCAAATATTTCAGATTTGCATTAAATTTGATCCATAGTCATTAGACATCGATTAAGGAAGATTACCTGAATTTCAATTTTTTTTTTTAATTAATTTAATTTGAGACATTTTCTACAATCAAAATCATTTAATTAATTTTGATCAAAATTAGAATGAGGATTCTAAACACTGGGTTTAGTATTATTATATCTTGATTTTAACCTTACGTCGATTATTTTTAAATAATCGTTTAAAAATACAAATCAGCAAGGGGATAACTCATATTAAATTGAAGAGTGTAATAGGAGTTGTCTAGAAATATGCAAACAAATAAGACTTCAAAACTAAAATGACTTTACTACACTACATCCCGGGTAACGTCGGGTAGATAAACTTAGCTTATAACTACAAGGTGGAACGATAAAGTTGTCACCCTAAATAAAACAACACTACAGCTTTATTTTAAAACTTCTATCGAAAAAAATCAATTCAGGTAACTTTATTATGCAGTAGAGCTGACATCTATTTAATGCAGCCACCTTCAGCCTCTGAATCACCGTCCCGATACGGGTCCGGAACTGGGAGCATGCATTTTCCACACGCATCAGCAGAAGCTCGGCGAATACTCGGCGGATGGAAGCGATCAGGTTGCCTTTGGTGTTGTGGGAGGTCATGTTGGTGATGTTCTCAACATATGACGAAACAAATAGTTCAGCGGGTTCATGGTGAGGATGAGAGGGATGCAGGGAGAGAAGGGTACAGAGTCGTAACACTCCTTTTAAAGCCAAGCCTAGGTCTCTTTAGACTTGCGGGCCGGCGCCGAGTCTTGTTGCCACGTCTAGGATCTGCCAATGGCCACCTGATTACACAAGGTGATCACCACACTCTTCAGCACATCCAGGTACACTTTGGTGTTGACTTTCAAGACGACTTGCAAGATAATAGATAGCATGATGTGGCATTCACTTGAAACCAAAACAAAGACCATAACCGTGGCCGTAAATTTCATTGAGCTGTGCCCTGAAGCGCTGAACCGTTTGTATTTGCATTTTGAGGGCGCTGGCAATGGTCCTGTTGTCATAACTTGGATCGGTAGAGAGCATGAGTTGTACAGCGGCGATCTCGCTCGTTGAACATTGTGTCACTCTCAGACATGATAGAATGTTGAGATTTGTACACAACTAGCCAACTAGTAGATGGTCTGCAAAAACAAAAGAAAACAGGTTTTCATCAAACGGAAATGGAATCATGTCGTCTTAATTTAATCGTTCCATCATGTATATCGTTGTATTATGGGTTTGTCGATAGATTGCTGTGCAAGAAATATATATCGCGGGTGGAAATGCTATTCCGGTTATGTTCGTTATGTTTATGCGATTTCTTTATGGCCGAATCGTTATATTCTCAGCGCAATATATTTAATGGGTTATTGATTCAGTTGAATCAAGGGAAATTTTATTGTGATGTTACATTTCTGAATTTTTGAGATGAGGATTGATTATTCGTATTATTTGGATTCTTCGGATTACTATTCTCATCTTCAGTGTTATTTTCACAACGTTTCAGTCGACATAATGTAACAATATTGGACTTCCGTGCAGCAGTCAGATTGCTAAATGTACAGTCTCGAGATAACATTGCGATTTTCAATGTTTTAAAATATGAAATATTTCACTTAGAAAGAAATTTAGAAACACTAAAAAAAGGGGGGGTGTAAGTTAAAAGGTGAAGAATTGTTCCAAATAAATGTCAAAGTCGCATGAAATTGATTTGGAATTTAATTTCATAAATAATAATTTATAATAAGCAATAACAAGGACTAACCTCGTTATGTGACGTCAGTTAAACGAACAAATGAATGATTTCTGATATATTCACAACACACAGTGACGCGCAGGGAACTTTCTCAGGGCATGTGCTCAAGTAAAAAAAAAAACAGTATCGCGGTGGGACACAGACTTAAAACAGGAGTAAAAGGGGCAGGTGCTTTATGACGTAATAAAAATATAGCTTTTGAGATGTGGTTACGTGGGAGATCAGTTAGAGACGGAAGGAGTTTTTTTATGATGGGACACCCATGAAATCAGAAGGGAGCTACTTAGAAAAATGTAATCTTATACAAAGCTGTCAATTCCGGAAAAGAACTCATCAATGAATAAATGATTTATAGCAGAAACAAATGGGACTTTTTTCTTCCTCGAATCAATGCCTCTCCCCTGTGCTATTCGGCCACATCTTGACCAGTCAGGGGTACGGCGCATTAATACTTTCTATCCCCAAAGGAAATCGGCCAGCATCCGGTTTGAAGAAGAACAACTCATTCTTACGCAGAGAGACACCAAAGGGAACGGACCTCCTTTTCTTCTTCTTCTTCTTCTTCTTCTTCTTCTTCTTCTTCTTCTTCTTCTTCTTCTTCTTCTCTCTCTCTCTCTCTCTCTCTCTCTCTCTCTCTCTCTCTCTCTCTCTCTCTCTCTCTCTCTCTCTCTCTCTCCACTTCGGTGTTATCTCTACGGTATCGACGATTCCACTGGAATAACTACCGCGATAATACCAGGTGCCGGAGTCCAGCTTTCTATAAGGAAAATACCACATTCTCCTTAATAAACCCTTTCTGTGTTACATTTTATGAAGTTGTTGCGTTTGTCATTTCAGAAGCTTGTATCGAATTATTTATTTTATTAGGGTGTGCCCTAAAAGCATTACAAACCCTAGAGATTTTATTAAAATATAATTCCCGTCTGAACGTTTTAATTTTCAAAGAGAAGCACCTTTAATTTCATGGAGTCCGTAAAATAAAAAAAGAAATGACATAAGAATAAGAATAATAATAAAAAAAAAAAAAGATTAAAAAAAAAACAGGAACGGTTTACAAAAACACACAAAAAAGTACAGAAAAATAATAAAAGAAAAAAGAAAAGAAAGAGGGGACTATAAAAAGAAGAAAAGTGGAGAAAGAAAAAAAGAAGAAGGAAAATGACGATTTCGATGTTTCAAACTAGTTAGTACAGGGTGGAACGATAAAGTTGTCGCCCTAACGAAAACAACATTACAGTTTTATTTTAAAACTTTTATTCGAAAAATCAATTATATTATAAAAAGGCTGACTGGGAAGCCATCAGGGAACTAATCAGAGATGCCCCATGGAGAAATATTTTTTCTCTCCCTGCTGAACAGTGCAAACGAGACCACTGACTGGTTCAAAACTATAATCGAAGTGCATGTTCCCATGCGGAAATTTTATAGTAAGGCCCACTCTCCCCAATGGTTTACGTCGACTTGCGCAACTGTCATTGCTCAAAAGCAGCATGCATACCGTAGGTTCAACCGACATAAGTCCAGTTCAAACAGACTGAAGTATATAGAAGCTAGAAATAACATTAAGAAAGAAATAGCGACAGCTAAGAGAGAATTTACGGAAACCACTAAAAAGCGCATCGAAGCACAAAAACTAGGAACTCGAGACTTCTGGAAAATCTACAACAGTGTAGTAAATAATGGGCAATCAACAATTCCCCCACTAACCAACAATCACGAGGTTGTCTCCTCAGCAACCGACAAGGCTAACATGCTTGCCAGTCGGTTTGCCTCCAACTCCACACTGGACCCTTCCAACCACCCCCTACCTGACTTTCCTATGCAGACAGACGCCATGCTAGACGATCTAAAAATCACCCCTGCTCAGGTGCATGCTATCATAAAAAACCTTGACACTTCAAAAGCATGTGGACCCGATCTCATCCCAGCTGTGCTATTAAAAAAGTGCTCAGCCAAAGTAGCTCCAGTTCTCTCCATACTCTACAACAAATGCCTTAATGAAGCTTGCTTTCCGGGCTGTTGGAAAACTGCTTCTGTTGTACCAGTATTCAAGAAAGGACTGACCCATCAAATTATCGCCCCATTAGCCTCCTCCCACTTTTTGCCAAAATATTTGAGACCTTAATTAACCATGCTCTAGTCCATCACCTTACAGATGCTAAACTTCTGACCGACAAACAATATGGATTTAGACAAGCCCGTTCCACAGCAGAAATCCTAACTGTAATCTCTGAACGTATATACCATTCACTGGACAAAGCAGGGGAGGGCAGAGCGGTAGGTCTAGATATATCTAAGGCTTTTGACAGGGTATGGCATGAGGGTTTCCTCAGGAAAATTAGATCATACGGTATCACTGGTAGAATACTTAACATAATTAAATCCTTCTTAGATAAGAGAAAAATCCAGGTTGTCCTCGACGGTCGTACATCTAAACAATATGATATAAATGCGGGAGTGCCCCAGGGTTCTATCCTTGGACCTCTATTGTTCTTGATATTCATAAATGACCTCCCCGACAAAATTGCCTCTGAGATGGGTATATATGCTGATGACACTACACTCTATGGCTGGCACGACAGGAAGACGAATGAACACATATCTAAAGAAATGGCAGAAACACTAGAGGAAGACCTCCAATCTGTGGTGGAATGGAGACAAAAGTGGTTGGTCGCGTTCAATGCTGCCAAGACTAAACTAGTTTCATTCAATAATTACAAGAAACCCTCTCTATCACCTATAGCAATGGCCAACGACTCTTTATCTGAGAGTACATCTTTCAAACTCCTTGGCCTAACGTTCACAGGAAACATGAGTTGGAACAATTACATTGAAGGCATTGCCAGGGCCGCTGCAAGAAAGGTGGGCTCTCTCTACCGTGCTAGACTAACACCCGAAAGTATCCTGTACCTCTATAAGGCCACCATTCGCTCATGTATGGGGTATTGCTGTCACATCTGGGCTGGTGCATCTGCTATTAGTCTCTCGCTCCTTGACTAGGTTCAAAAGAGAGTCGCAAACCTGATAGGCCCTGAACTGGCATCTAAGCTTCAGCCTCTGTCCCATCGACGAAATGTTGCATCTCTCTGCCTTTTCTAGTTTTTAGTGGTGAATGCTCTGACGAATTGCAATCACTTGTGCCCCCACGACGTGAGCACCCTCAACAAACCCGACAGGCTACTAAATCTAGATGTAAAAGATCTTTTTACTCCAATAGTTTCTTCCCCAGAACCGCTAGACTCTGGAATTCCATTCCAGGTCCCTGCTTCCCCAACAGTACTGACGTGCAGAAGTTCAAGTGTAATGTGAACCAACATCTTGCTGCCCAAATCCCTACATAGTACCCAAGTAGTTGTTGCCCCTGATAGTAGCCCCCTACACCAAAGTGGCAATTTGCCTTGTTTGGGGTGAAAATGTAATAATAAAAAAAAATAAAAAATAAAAAAATCAGGATACTTGATTATGAGCTAACATCTACTCAATGTAGCTGCTTTCCGCCTCAATCACCACCTTGATACGAGTTCGGAACTGGGAGCATGCCTTTTCTACAAGCGGTGGCAGGAGCTCAGCAGATGACGGCGATCAGGCAGCCTTTGGTGTTGTGGGAAGTCATGTTGGTGATATTCTCGACGTATGACCAAACGAAGTTGTCCAGTGGGTCCAGGTTGGGGGAGGAAGAGGCAGTGGGAGAAGGGTACAAAATCGTAGCACTCCTTTTGAAGGTCTCTTTGTGGTTCTGGATATGACCATAAACTATATCCGATGGTAAGACCCCACCTTGTGGGTTTTGGGAAGAGTGGAGCCACCCCTTAATTACCATTGTTCCCAGGTCCACTCTAACCCGGAGTAGTAGTACCTGTTAGGGTCCCAACTATAGGTTAAATAGAAACCGACTTGAAAAAAAAAAAACAAATATATTCTACTAAAAAGATTTTCTTCAAAATCACTGGATTCGGCATTAAATAACCTGAAAAGGGTTGATATGCCGTAAAACAAAAACAATCAACCAAAATCTTTAGACTTGTGAGCCGGCATCGAGTCCTGCTGCCACACCCAGGGTCTGTCAGCGGCCATCTGATTGCACCAGGGAATCACCACACTCTTCAGCGCATTCAGGTACATTTGGGTGTTGACTTTCAAGCTGACTTTGAAGATGTGAAGTGGTATGATGTGATCCTCACTTGAAACCACACCAAAGATCATCATCACCCTGGTCACATCCATGTTATTCGTGGGAATCCAGCGATGCAACTTCAGGGTGCTGGCAATGGTTCTGTTGACATAACTTGAATCGGTAGAGAGCATGAGGTGTACAGCGGCGCATCTCCGATCTCGCTTGTTGGACACTGTCTCACTTTCAGACATGATAGTAGGCTTCTATTGCTGTTGGGATTTGTACATAACTGGCCAACTAGTAGATGGTCTGCAACAAAAAAAACAAGAAAACCGGTTTCATCAAACGGAAATGGAAATATGTCTTTTTAGGGCGACAATTTTATCGTTCCACCCTGCGATAAAAGAGAAATATATTGAAAAATTATTTGTCCTGAGTGCTTGTTCCTGAGCTGCACATATATTAGGGCTTCTGTCCCAACTTTCAAGTCCCATTTTGACAACCATCGCCATTATTATTATTATTATTATTATTATTCCATTAACTACACAGTGTTGTGATGTTTTACACCGTCCCCCCCCTCTCAAGAGTGAGCTCTTAAACTAGTGAGGATAGTTAAAGAGTCAATTAGATAGAAAGCACATGGCATAGTATGTTTACTAAGCCAATCAGAACTGATTTCTGGAATACAATGATGCTGTATCTGATTCCCAAGTAGTTCAGTTGCTTCATAAGATCATCAGGAATTGAGCCAAGTGCACCTATGATTATTGGCATGATGGAAGTTTTCTTATTCCACAATCTAGCAATCTCCACCCTCAGTTTTAATAGTTCCGTATTTTCTCATTCTTCTTGCCTGTAAAGTTGATGTTGTTTGGGCAAGCCACGCCAATAATTTGACATTCATTGGTCTTTTTGTTCACAACTACAATATCCGGTTTCATTGAATCATGAAATCTCAGAGAATCTCAACGTCCTCATTTTCCACTACCCTTGTTGGTACCATTTGTCTGTCACTTGAATTCCAAACTTTTGGCACAAATTCCAGTGCAGATTTGTACAAACTTTGTCATAGCAACGTTTGCATTCTTTTTGACCATGTATAGAACATGCACTAACAATGCGTGACATTGTTTCAAGAGATATGCCATACAACCTGCACTAATCAGAACAGTCTTTTCTATAGATGTTTTTATTTATTGCATTTGTGTTTAGTAGCAAATATAAGATTTTCCGTTTCTCTTTTCAAGTCACCTTTTGACAGAAAATTCCACGTGTCCTGACATTTTGTTTCTTAGTATCTCGTTCAAACTGACCATGAAGTTTCATTCTAACCAACTCAGTCAACTTTTCTGCTTCCGTGCTTTCCTTATAATTCTGCTTATCTTCCAATGAATCTTTATCTAGCTTTTCCTGCGAGTAACACTTCATGACTGTTAGCCAAGTAGTGCTGAACACATTCTTCAATCGCAATCAGCCTTCTTCCTCCTTTCTTCCTTGTGATATATACACATTAGAATTTGGGTGAAGTACTCCATACTTGATTAACAGTTTCCGTGTGTCTCTATCAAGCTTTTTTATTTCTTCCTGTGCCCATCCTACAAAAGCTGCACTGCATCGAATTACAGCAACCATCCATGAATTGATGGCTGAGAACAGGTTCCTACGATTCAGTCTAGATTTCAAGAGCAGTTTAAGTCTCCTCATATGCACCTCTTTCGTCTTCTCTGTTATTTCAATGCAAAGCATCGTATTAAGTTCAGGCACCCCCAGGTACTTGTAGCCTTCTGCATCAGGACCTCCTAATCTTTTACCATTTGGCAAAATGATGCTTTTCATGGTTTTTATCTTCCCTCATTTAACTTCTGCACGTTTGGAAATTCCAAACTCCATATTTATGTTTTCAATCCACTACTGTACAGTTTGAACCAGAAAGTCAATTTTCTTTTCTGTTTTGCCAAACAATTTCAGATCATCCATAAATAACATCCGGCTGATCTTCGGTCCATTCTTCTCCAGTTGTTATTCCATCTTTGTCTCTCAGTACATGTGTCAATAGTAGGAGTTATATTATGAATATGAGTGGTGAAAAGGAATCTCCTTGGAAGATACCGCGTCAAATGTTGGCTGTCCCTAATAGACTTCCATCTCAAAAAAGGTTAGTTTTCCAACTGTTCAAACTTTTTCCTATGAACTCAATTATATTTTCACTCACCTCACAACTGTTATGAACTCAATTATATTTTAACTCACCTCACAACTGTTATGAACTCAATTATATTTTAACTCACCTCACAACTGTTATGAACTCAATTATATTTTCACTCACCTCACAACTGTTATGAACTCAATTATATTTTCACTCACCTCACAACTGTTATGAACTCAATTATATTTTCACTCACCTCACAACTGTTATGAACTCAATTATATTTTCACTCACCTCACAACTGTTATGAACTCAATTATATTTTCACTCACCTCACAACTGTTATGAACTCAATTATATTTTCACTCACCTCACAACTGTTATGAACTCAATTATATTTTCACTCACCTCACAACTGTTATGAACTCAATTATATTTTCACTCACCTCACAACTGTTATGAACTCAATTATATTTTCACTCACCTCACAACTGTTATGAACTCAATTATATTTTCACTCACCTCACAACTGTTATGAACTCAATTATATTTTAACTCACCTCACAACTGTTATGAACTCAATTATATTTTCACTCACCTCACAACTGTTATGAACTCAATTATATTTTCACTCACCTCACAACTGTTATGAACTCAATTATATTTTCACTCACCTCACAACTGTTATGAACTCAATTATATTTTCACTCACCTCACAACTGTTATGAACTCAATTATATTTTCACTCACCTCACAACTGTTATGAACTCAATTATATTTTCACTCACCTCTACTATTTTCAACGTCCTGAGTACTCATGAATGTAGCGCCATATCATAAGCTTTCTTGTAATCTATCCAAGCTACATTCAAGTTTGTTTTTCTCTTTTTGCAGTTTTTTAAAATACATTTATCCATTGATAGTTGGTCTTTTGCTCCAAAACACCTTTTCCTCCCGCCTTTTTGTTTCATTGGTAGTTAGCCAAGATGGTCATAAACTTTTGAATTGATTATTCCTGTCAGTGTCTTCCAAAGAAAACAAGCAAACAATTGGTTTATAATTTTCAACATCTGACCCTTTAACGGGATCTTTCATTATTAAAATAGTCCTTCCCATTACTGGTATCTGGCACAATCTGACACAATCATCCAAAGAAACAGAAAGCCTCTCATGGATTCCTGTGAAAGACCGCAATCAGTAGCCATGAATCCCGTCAGATCCGGGTTCTTTCGACTTAGGTCTGAACTTCATTTGTTTTCTGAAATCTTCAACAGAAATGTGGATATTCTCTTCTTTATGCCTTTCCAGATTTTCACTTTCTCTAGTGATCCAGTCAGCATCAACCTTGTGGGATGTCTTTCTTGACCATGTACTTGACCAAAACTTTTTAGTTTCTTGAGGGTTAGGAACCACTGTTTTGGTTTCACCTCCTTCCAGATTTAAAAAAAAAAAAAAAAACTGTTTTTTTTTAATAACTTGTTGTCATTATTATACCTCTTAATCTTGGAAGCTTTTGCTATAATCTGCTGCTTTATCTATTAGTGGTTTTTCCATAGTAGGTTTAAACCTCTTGACTTTTGGTTTGTATCGTCTATCCAGTTCTTCTTTTTCTCCTTGTTTGCATTTTTTCCTTTGACCTATGCTTGAATCTGACCGAGATCTTTCCTTAATCTCTTCAGGTTACCTTCAATTCTCCTTCTGCTTCAATATAGTTCTTTTTTCTGTTTCATTGTTGGTTCTTTCGCCCCTACAATCTCACCAACCAATACAGCTCCTGCCTGCAAAATATCTCTGACATCTGCTATGCTCTTTAGTGACACCTTATTCATTACCCTGTTCACTTTATTTGTTGCATTCCGTAACTTTGTCTGGTCAGCATTCTTGCAATTAAAAATCTTTCCTTTTTCACTATTTCTTATTAATTCTTTCAGTCTATTCAGCAAATTTAATTCATCATCTGTTATTTCCGCACTGGAAATCTCACTATTATTAAGTAATCTATCTCCCTCCTTTTGAATTATATCATTATCTATCATTCTTATAATGTCATTTCTACTTTCTTCTATCTCTTGGCACACACTTCTGGAACCAGGGCATGTTTGATGAACGTTGAACTGTCCAATCAAAAACATTTTCTCTTCACCTTCTTCTTGGCTTTCTTCTGCCTCTTTTGTCTTCTAACATACCCTCAAATCATAACTTTGACAGGCCAATGGTTAATCGTTTCACATGGCCAAAAGGTTTAAGAGTTTTACTTTGGATTTTATCAAATAGACCTCTACTGATTAGTCCATTGCGAGGATGTAACGGTCATTAAACTCACTGTGACAAAAACTTAACTTATTTCATCCAGATAGCATCCCTGCAAATGTTGTCCCAAATAGGAGCCTCCTACATCTAAGTGGCACTAAGTCGTGTTTGGGGTGAAAAAGCAGCAAAAAAAAAAAACAGACAGGGCATCTCATGGATATATCGGAACAAATCTACCAATAATATGTACAATTTAATCATGAAATACCAATTCCAAATAAAAAGCAAAAGACTGTATTATTTCAAAATCTAAAACGTTAAACATATATAGAGTGTGGCATGGCGTGGTTACGTCCAATTTGTCATACAACCCTCCTGACCTCATGTGAATAGAGTATTTAGTAGTAGCGATTCCCAGATGTCAGGAAGCCTTCTACTCTAATAGTTTCTTCCCCAGAACTGCTAGACTTTGGAATTCCCTTCTGGGTTCCTGCTTCCCTTACTGTACTGACATGCAGAAGTTCAAGTATAATGTAAACAGACATCTTGCTGTTCAACTCCCTACATAGTCTCCCTGCAACTTATATCCCTGATAATAGCCCCCTACATCAAAGTGGCACTGTGCCTTGTTTGAGATGAAAATGCAATAAAAAAATTTTTTTAAATATATAAAAAGATGAACAAACATAAAGCAATGTACAATTTCACGTTAAACATAACCATTGTTAATTGAACGGTATACCCGAGCCTTCATTTTTCTACCGATATCCGCTATCAGTTGAATATGGTTCTGGCACCAAATAAGGAATAGACGCCCCTGAGGTATTTGAAGGGGTCAACATTTTTAAGACAGTAGCTATTATAAAAACATAATTTGTTATATTTAGCTTATTACGGCATTGTGACGCTATGTTTGACTCAGATCATTGAATGCTGAGGGGGAGGAGATAGGAAAAAAACAAAGGATGACAAAAGAAAGGAAGTAGGTTAAGCGAGTAATAAAAGAAATTATCAATAAACAATGGATAGGAATTTGTTCTTAACGCCGACAAAGAGAGATAAGGGTAGGGTTTAAATTAGGGTGTGACGAATGACGATAGCAAAAGGACTGAAAAATGGATTAAGGATCGAACAGTAGACATTTTGGGAGAGGGATACTGTGAGTCAGAGGAACAATAAGAATGACACTTGATGGAGAGGGTCAGTCGGACGCTTGAACTCTGAGATGGTCAGTTGTATTTTGAATATGGCCAAGGGAAGTTGGTCGCTTAGAGATTCTCGAAGGAGATACTTCGAGAGATGAACTGATGGCAACAGACAAACTCAGCCTCGACAGGATATAGATTTGAATCTTAGCATGTAGGTGCACACACCCAGAGTCAAACCGATATATATGTGAAGCATCGGCTTCTGTGTTTTTCTTGTGTTTATTTTATTTTATTTTTATACTTGTGGACCAGTGCGCTCCCCATTGATGGTTGCCAGTGTGAACAAGATGACACAACCAGAACTAGAAGATGAAGATGATGGAGAAAGCCATTGCACGCAATGTTTGTGGTCGGCGACTTGTCCACGTGGTGTCACAAGATTTGAACACATTTTATTAACATTTCTTTTTAGAATCAGATATTCACAAAAGAGATCACATGATCTTATAGTAATGGAGAATTTTTCTGTTGAGCTCATTGTTATCCTCTCCAAACTCAATAACAACTGCTTTGCTCCACTGACAAAAATTGCTTCTGTTGTAGCAGTTATCAAAAACTCTTGAGAAAAAACTCTTTCTGTTCTTCGCTGAAATCTTTGAAGCGATAGTCGACTGCCTCGAAAATGATCAATTTCTTTGCAGATAACAGTACGGATTGAAACAATCCTGTTATGCTGCTGACTCCCTAATGGTCATCTCTGACTTATCCTCCAAGTTTCAGACATGAATATCCAACAATCTTTATTTTGTTGCCATTCAATGGCATGCATCAAATGTGCACCTCTGCATTGTAAGCAAATCTGCATACGATTGACGTACGTCGGGGAGGGGGTGATAAACATTATGAATAGAAACTGGAAGGAGGTTAAGATCCGGTCAATGTGAAGCTCATTCAGAATCACACCTCTTATTGATCAGATAGTTACTAAAATGTTTTTGTATATTACTGAATTGTGATTAAACAACGACTCTTGGATATTTATGACTAAAACTTGGTGGACTAGTCAGGCATAGATTGAAGTTTATTCGTATCAAATATGGTTGGATTTGAAATCTTATTGATGATTCTATGGGTGACCTTTTGTTGGGGGGGGGAAGTCACGCTATTGTTAAATAGAAAAGGTACATTCACTAATACATGTTTAGTAATTCAAATTTGCAAGGAAATGTTAAACTATTGGGCCGAGCACCCAGATACTTGCAGTCCCAACATGCCTCCTCTTCACCACTAGCGAAACAAAAAGCAACATCAACAGCTTAATAAACGGTTCTTCTTTAAACTGATAATATTCTTCTTTTTTATTGTTGCAAAGCTTTAATTTCAGCTAAAACGCATTCCACAAAGACAGTTGGAGATGAAATGCCTCGGCTACAGGAAGAGCGGTTGACATGGTGTTTAATTTAAATGTACTGCTGTGATTTTTTTTTTTTTTCCTTGATGTACACCGGCATGATTTCTGCTAAACAGAAAATAGAAATCAAAATGACAAAAATTTATTGAATTTAAAACCTAAAAAGTAAACAGTGATCTTTGGCTTTAATTTCGATGAATCTGAAGATTTTTTTTTTTAAGAAAATGCAGTTAGAACGATGGCACTGATACATTCTCTGAAAAATTGCCAAATAGAAATAAAGAATTAAATCGATTTACAAATATTTTTTTAATCCATCATTTAATAATATACAGAGTGGAATTATAAAAGTGCTGCTCTAAAAAAAACAAAAAAAAACAACACTACAGCTTTATTTTAAAACTTTTATTGAAAAAATCAATTCAGGTAACTTGATTATGTGGAAGAGCTGCCTTGAGCCTTAAAAGCCTCGATAGGGGTCAGGTCCGGAACTGAGAACATGCTTTTTCCACAAGTGCTGGTGGGAGCCCGGCAGGCTGGCTTTGGTGTTATGGTTGTGGGAGGTCATGTTGGCGCTGGCTTTTTATAGCCGTTGGACTAACTCATGGTAGGCCTGACCAAAACATTGACACATAATTCTTGAGCACTTCCATGCATGCTCATAACAGTATAGAAGGAGATAGGGAAGGGGGGGGGAATAAAACAAAACATAGTGATGAGATAGTATGAAAGTGATAAAAATAGTTCCTTGATGTTTTATGTTCAAATTAAGGTTACTTTTAATCACTTTAAAACCAAGCTTCTATATCTCCCCCCCCCAATGCCCAAATCTTCACAACTGAATCTTGGGTTTACTTTCGACGGCCACGTAACTCTCATTTCTCTTATTTCATCCTTTAGTTCTCACAATCTATGAGCGTTCCATTCTGTGTTTCTGACAAAGAGAGAAGAATTCTTGTTTTCCGGGTCAGAATTTATTCCATCTAACACTTATTGTTGGCAAGTTTTGGAACTTGAAGTACTAAGTTTTTAACTCCTTATATGCCTTGCTTTGAGCGATTTCCATTTAAAAATCGAAATGAATGACTCTAGTTTTCAGGAAGCACCTGCTTTCACACACTTCTGGGGCTGACCTTTATCAAATCTGAAAAAACTGTTTGGATCATTCTACCACTCCAGAAAGAATCTTATTCCCAACTCAATCCTCTAACTGCACAACAAAAGTCAAATAGAGATTGAGTACTGTTGCCACATGTGGGGTGGAGCCTCTAAGAGCAACCTTTCTTGCCTTGACACGATACAAAACCGGTTTCAAAATCTAGTGGCTGATATCCTTTTCTCCTCCTTACTTCCTTTTTCTTGCAAAAAAGATGTTGCGAGTTCTATCGTTATTCCCCCTCCCGTAAAATATTTATGACAAACACTTGTCTAGCTGCAACCACTGTCAATAATTTCACTTACTATTTGTGCCTAAATCTAAACAAAAATTTCATGAGCAAAGTTTCTTTCCTAGAAATACCCTTCTGAAATACACAATATAACAGGGCTGTTTCCCAGCTTACTATAACAAGGCCGTTTTCAAGTCTAATGTAAACAAGTTCCTGTTGAGTCGTCCTCTAAAATAATCAAATTCTGCCCAATTTCCACGATTACAGATCATCAACGGTCACCTGCCATTCATTAATTCTGATCCTCGAGTAGCCTTTTGGGCTTAATAAATGATGACTTTCTAATAAAAAAAAACATTTTACTATACATAAATCTGTAACACAATTCTCATAATATCATTCATAACAAAATGCACATTACAAAAATAATCATTTCGTATACTTTCCGTGTGAAATACCCCTAACTGTGTTATAGACCACATTCGTATTAAGTATTTTTAAGTTTGTTTTTCTAATTACTTTTAACAACTGTGATGACTTTTTTTTTTTTTTTTTTACACAGGAGTACCTGTCAACTCAACGAACTTTCTAGAAGAAAATAATAAAATACTTAACGTAATTTGAAGCTTCCGGTAATTTTCTCTTTTGTGTTGTGTTCAATTACAGAGACATAATTGTTTTTAAATTAGAATTACAACACGATGAACTTGATCCGACCATTGATCTGGGACATAGGATGTGCCTTCAATAAGTTTCCAGACTTTTTTCGTATGGACACTTTTATTGACAGTACACATATGAAACTTTTATTGACAGTACACATATGAAACTTTTATTGACAGTACACATATGACACTTTTATTGACAGTACACATATGACACTTTTATTGACAGTACACATATGAAACTTTTATTGACAGTACACATATGACACTTTTATTGAGAGTACACATATGAAACGTTTATTGACAGTACACATATGAAACGTTTATTGACAGTACACATATGAAACTTTTATTGACAGTACACATATGAAACTTTTATTGACAGTACACATATGACACTTTTATTGACAGTACACATATGAAACTTTTATTGACAGTACACATATGACACTTTTATTGACAGTACACATATGAAACTTTTATTGACAGTACACATATGAAACTTTTATTGACAGTACACATATGAAACGTTTATTGACAGTACACATATGAAACTTTTATTGACAGTCCACATATGAAACGTTTATTGACAGTACAGATATGAAACTTTTATTGACAGTACAGATATGAAACGTTTATTGACAGTACACATATGACACTTTTATTGACAGTACACATATGACACTTTTATTGACAGTACACATATGAAACTTTTATTGACAGAACACATATGAAACTTTTATTGACAGTACACATATGAAACGTTTATTGCCAGTACACATATGAAAATTTTATTGACAGAACACATATGAAACTTTTATTGACAGAACACATATGAAACTTTTATTGACAGAACACATATGAAACTTTTATTGACAGTACACATATGACACTTTTATTGGAAGTACACATATGACACTTTTATTGGAAGTACACATATGAAACTTTTATTGACAGTACACATATGAAACTTTTATTGACAGAACACATATGAAACTTTTATTGACAGTACACATATGAAACGTTTATTGACAGTACACATATGAAACTTTTATTGACAGTACAGATATGAAACTTTTATTGGCAGTACACATATGAAACTTTTATTGACAGTACACATATGAAACTTTTATTGACAGTACACATATGAAACTTTTATTGACAGTACACATATGAAACTTTTATTGACAGTACACATATGACCCTTTTATTGACAGTACACATATGAAACGTTTATTGACAGTACACATATGAAACGTTTATTGATAGTACACATATGAAACTTTTATTGACAGTACACATATGAAACGTTTATTGACAGTACAGATATGAAACTTTTATTGACAGTACACATATGAAACTTTTATTGACAGTACACATATGAAACTTTTATTGACAGTACACATATGAAACGTTTATTGATAGTACACATATTAAACTTTTATTGACAGTATACATATGAAACTTTTATTGACAGTACACATATGAAACTTTTATTGACAGTACACATATGAAACTTTTATTGACAGTACACATATGAAACTTTTATTGACAGTACACATATGAAACGTATATTGACAGTACACATATGAAACGTTTATTGACAGTACACATATGAAACTTTTATTGACAGTACAGATATGAAACTTTTATTGACAGTACACATATGAAACTTTTATTGACAATACACATATGACACTTTTATTGACAGTACACATATGAAACTTTTATTGACAGTACACATATGAAACTTTTATTGACAGTACATATATGAAACTTTTATTGACAGTACACATATGAAACGTTTATTGACAGTACACATATGAAACTTTTATTGACAGTACACATATGACTCTTTTATTGACAGTACACATATGACACGTTTATTGACAGTACACATATGAAACGTTTATTGACAGTAAAGATATGAAGCGTTTATTGACAGTACACATATGACACTTATATTAACAGAACACATATGACACTTATAGACAGTACACATATGAAACTTTTATTGACAGTACACATATGAAACTTTTATTGACAGAACACATATGACACATTTATTGACAGAACATTTATTGACAGTACACATATGACACTTTTATTGACAGTACACATATGAAACTCTTATTGACAGAATACATATGACACTTTTATTGACAGAACTTTTATTGACAGAACACATATGAAACCTTTATTGATAGAACACATATGAAACTTTTATTGACAGAACACATATGAAACTTTTATTGACAGGGCACATATGAAATTTTTATTGACAGTACACATATGACCCTTTTATTGACAGAACACATATGACTCTTTTATTGACAGAACTTTTATTGACAGAACATTTATTGACAGTACACATATGACACTTTTATTGACAGTACACATATGAAACTTTTTTTGACAGTACACATATGAAACTTTTATTGACAGAACATACATGAAACTCTTATTGACAGTACACATATGAAACGTTTATTGACAGTACAGATATGAAACTTTTATTGACAGTGCACATATGAAACTCTAGTCCCTTTTGAAGTAATTACTTCTAGCTGCAATACACTTGTTGCAGCGTTTCAACAATTTCTGGAAAGCCCCATGGAAGTCCTCTTGTATGAGTGTGTCAATGATCCTTGTCACAGATTCTTTGATCTCCTCAATTGTCTCATAACAACAGCCTTTAAGGTTTCCCTTGAGCTTAGGGAATAACCAAAAGTCACAGGGAGCAATGTCTGGACTATAGGGAGGCGAGGAACTGTCTTGATTCCCATCTTGGTCAAATAGTCTGTGACAAGAATGGAGTTGTGGATTGGTGCATTGGGACAAACTTCACACAATTCTTCTGCATCTTCAGTTCCTCTCAAATAATCATGTGAACAGTTCCCACACTGACATCAAACTGTGCACTTATTGTCTCTATAGACACACAACGGTCCTTATCCATGAAATTCTTTATTTGGCCAATCAACTCTAGTCCCACACATCTCCCACACCTCTCATCATCTCTTACAAACTCCCTGCCTTCTTTGAATCTCTTATGCCACTCAAAAACTGATGCTCAATTCATGCAAGATGGCCCAAAAACAGTCTGGAGCATTCCATACGTTTTTCTGGCATTTTTCCCCCAAGTTTAAAACAGAATTTTATTGCATGTCGTTCTTCTAAAGTGTCCTCACGTCCAGATTGCATTTTTGAAATTCACCAGCTGTGACAATTAGTAGGCTGTCTTCCAATTACTGTTGTAGCTGTTCATTTGAATCTAAAATCATAAAAATTGGTCAGTCATCTCATAAGATGTATAGCAATAACATACTGAATTTTCAAGAGTTTACAACAATTTTAAATGTCTATACAAAACAATCCTGAAAACTTATTGAAGATACCTCGTATTTTCTTTAAAATATACACATATTAATGAGGTGCCTTCAATAAGTTTCCAGACATTTTTTGCACAGTAATTTTCTTTGGTCCTGTCAGTCATATTTTCTTATTGATCAAGAATGTTTTGTGGGAACCGGGATTTACCGTCAATATTGTTTTAGTGTTAAAAGACGAAAGTTCTGTTCTTACGGATCGGTTATGCATTATTATGAGGATATTGTTTCATACTCACGTTAACGTAGCAAATAGATTGTTTTGTTGTTGATAGGAATTTAGAATGAACTATTTGACTTGAACATATTTTTGTAAATTTTTAGTTAGATTCCTTGAGCGATTTCTGACTCTTTGCTGAGAATGATAAATAGCTACAATTATTTTTTTTTTTTAATTTTTAATTTTTAATTTTTTTTTTTTTACAGATTACTAAATTTTTTAAATTTGAAAATACTTTGAAAAAGTAAATATAATTTTTTAAATTTGAAAATACTTTGAAAAAGTAAATATAATTTTTTAAATTTGAAAATACTTTGAAAAAGTAAATATAATTTTTTAAATTTGAAAATACTTTGAAAAAGTAAATATAATGTATATAAGTACTAAAAATCAGTTGATGCCATCACTTTGCGGGTTGAGAGGGGGGAGCTTACAATTATACTGTTTCAGTTTCTCCTTGATTCTATGTAGTGTTTCTTTGTGTTTTACTTCTGTAGAAGTTTCTATATGTCCGACTCGTGTCTGTGGCTTATGTGTATTAGCCTTCATATTCATATGCTGACGACACTACCATTTATGGTAGCACATCTAAGACAGTAAACGACCAAGTTCGCTCCGATTCTCTCTCCTCTGATCTTGAGCACGTAGTACAATGGGGTAAGGAGTGGCTGGTTACTTTTAATGCATCTAAAACCAAGCTTCTCTCTTTACATCATCAACATTCTGATCCACATCTGGCATCAATTGAAATGAATGGCTCTCGTCTTCAGGAGGCCTCAAGTTTTGACAAGCTTCTGGGCTTGACCATTACTCCTGATCTTAAATGGAACATATACATCAAATCTGTTGCCAAGGCCGCTGGAAAAATGGTGGGATCTTTCTATCGATCCAGTAGATATCTCACTGCTGATGCAATTCTCTATCTATATAAGAGCCAGGTACGTCCAAGGATGGAATACTGTTGCCACATCTGGGCAGGAGCTGCTAGAAAGGACTTGTCCTGCCTTGATAGAGTTCGAAATAGACTTCGTAGCCTCGTAGGAGATGTCCTTTTCTCTTCCCTGCAACCTCTATCTCACAGAAGAGATGTTGCGAGTTTGTCTCTGATGTATCGTTATTTTCATGGAAACTGTTCTGACTGTTCGACTCTATGGTCCCCCCTTGCCAAACTTTCACAAGAAACACTCGTCTAGCTGAAAACACTATCAATAATTCCCCCCCCCCCACCACTCTTTATCTGTGCCTAAACCTAAACGTAGATTCCATGAACAAAGCTTCTTTCTTAGAACTGCACGCCTGTGGAATTGTCTTCCGTTTTCCTGCTTTCCAGCTGACTACAATACGGTTGTCTTGAAGTCTAACGTAAATAAGTTCTCGATGAGCCGTTCCATATAAGTTAACAAATTGACCGAATTTTCATTACTAATGATTACTATATTTTCCAATTTCTACTATACACTCTTAAACCCTTATCCTTGTTGGCTTCTTGGCCTTGATAATGTGGTGATGCCTGTGTAAAAAAAAAGGGGGGGTTTTCTCAATATTTCATATTTTCATTATTGTTATCTGTTGTATTTTCTCAGCCATTTTTCTGATTCCAATTTTTCCCAAAGTTTTTATTTATTATTCTTAATGCTCCTATCATTATTGATGTTGTCTTGACTTTCTTCATCTTCATTCATTTCATCCGGCTAGCTGTGTATTTGCTCTGCTTCTCAGTCTTCTTGATCTTCACTCTGTGATCTGCTGGAACAGTGAAATCTATGATCTGGCAGGACTTTTCCTTCTTGTTAATTATTATGACATCCAGTTTTCTTGCTTGAATAGGTTTATCCGTTTGTATATCCGTGTCCCTAAGATTTTATGATTTTCCTTTTCAAGTACTGCTGCCAGTTTGTGCTTTTACCATTTGTCTGATTGTTCAAGATTGTCTGCATAATTTCTAGTGTACTGCCTTCCCCACTTGAACGTGTCTATTTTTAGATTCTTTTTGGGCTAGTTTGCTGCATTCACTTATGTGGTTTATTGTTTTGTCGCTTTGTCCACATAGTCTGCATTTGCTGTTTTCTTGTATTTTGTCGAGTTTTGCTTTGACGTGGTTAGTTCTAATTGTGGTATCTTGTGTGACTGTTGTTAAGAATTCACTTTCTCTGTTTAGGTTTCCTTTTTGTAACCATATCCAAGTGTTTTCATCAGTCTCATCTTTTGTCATCCTTATGAATCGTCAGTGTAGTTATTTCTCTTTCCATCTTATCCCTTGTCTGTCTGTTTTCTGTTTTGTTTATTTTGTCAGTGTCTCTTGCTACAGTAATTATTCTTTCTTTATACATTTTTCTCATTCTGTTTTCATGTCAGTTACACAGTTTTCAATACAAAACAGACCTTTTCCTCCATCTTTTCTTTTTTTCATAGAGTCGGTTGGATTCATCATTTGGGTGTAGTACATGGTCATAACTTTCCTGGTCTTCTGGTAGGTTTCTACTATATAGTTTAGTTTCTAGATTTCCGGTTCTTCCTTTTCAATTTTCTCTTTCATTTCTGTTGCTTTGATGGTGTCTCCTTCCAGAACTCTCAAATATTTGTAGCCATGTTCACTTAGTGCCCTCATCTCCGTTTGGTTCCTCCAGTTTTCCCCTACTTATAAGTAGCAGTGCTCACTTTTTCATACAGATTCTAGTCATGTTTATTAGTGTCTCTAGTTCCGTTTTGGTTTTTGCAAACCATCCTTGTAAATTAGGTGGTTCATTCTTTCATTTGTATTAGAGAACTTGTATCCGACTTGGCATTTTCGTAGTATGTTGTTCAGGGGCATAATGACTATGATGAACAATGATAGTGATAGGAAATCCCCTTGGAAGATATCTCTTTGTATTTTAATCTCTGTTATGTATTGTCCATTAGCTCCAGTTCAAGTGTCCATATTCTTATTGTATTTTCAATCAAATTTATACTCTTGCCTGGTATTTTATACATTCTCAAGAATTCTATTATTCATGCTTAAGGGATCCTGTTATACGCTTTCTTGTAGTCGATCCATACTATGGCTAAGTTCTTTTTTCAACTTTTTACTTCTGTCTTTTGGTCTTTGTATAAATAGGTCATGTGTTCCTTTTTTCCTTTTTTGGCATCCTTTCTGTTCCTCAGGAAATAGTTTGCGGTTATGAATGGAAGGATACATATATTCACTTGTGCTGTTAGTATTTTCCACATTGTAAGTAAACATGTTATTGGCCTGTAGTTATTCTTCCCATATCTGGCTCCAGTAGCGTTTTGTTTCTGTTGAATCCGGTTGTTCTGTTTTTGCTTTTTCCCTCCGTTCACAGTTTGATAAAACTGGCTTTCACTGTTTTCAAAGGTTCTGTTCAGATTTATATTTGTATCATCTTAATTTCTTTTCTTTCTGAAACGACACCAAAGACCATAACTGTGACCGGAAATTTTGTTTTCATCCTCCAGGGCACGTCTCTCTTATTCATGGCAATCCAGTGATGCATGTTGAGGGTGCTGGCAATGGTCCTGTTGTCATGACTTGAATCAGTAGAGAGCATTAGTTGTGCAGCACCGCATCTCTGATCTCGCTCGTTGAACATTGTGTCACTTTCAGACATGATAGAAGGCTCCTATCGCTCTTGGGATTTGTACATAACTGATTTAATAGTAGACGGTTAGTAACAAAAAAGAAAACCTATTTTTTGCTTTAATTCTTCCTGTTTCTTATTAAGCCTCTCCCTGCTAGTCACATTTCTACTTTTCCATCCTCTTCTAGTCGCTTTCATCTTGTTTATCGCTTTGACTTTTGTTTTTACTTCAAACTTTATACTTCCTGACTTTGCCCATGCGTAAATTAAATTGTTTAAGTCTATAATAGTATCTGTTGCGATGTATGGAAGAAGCTTGTTCACCCTTTTCTGCTTTTAATTTCTTCCACTCTAAAGGATGGGAGTTTTTTTTTTAGGGGGGGGGGTCCCAAGTTGTACGACGTTTTCTACTTTGGCTGTTTCATTATCGTTAAGTTCTGTTGTTTCATAGATTTCAGTTTCTTGTATCTGAGTTTTGCAGGTTTTCTACATCTTAAGGTTCAATTTGTGTGGATCCAGTGAGGAGTTTTTCTTGGTCTGTTCCATCATTTGTATTTTATTGTATATCACTCAGTTCTAGATTTGAAAGCAAACTTTTCTTGAGAATAAGTTTCGCTTGGTCTGCAATTCTTTGTTCTGTTGTATGATGGTCACTGGACATGTCCCACAACTCTTTCATCTGTTTGCGATATCCTCAATCTTTGGGGATGACTTCTGTAAAAGCATTCCATTACGAGTCTATTCTCTTTTAGTTGTCCATTTCTTCATTAGGGTGTTTGGTTTATTTTGGTTAATTTGGTTCTCCTGTGTTTGATATGTATTGTTTTGGTATCTGAAATTAGAGGGGATACTTATGTGTTCTGTGACTGTGATATTGTTGTTTTTGAAGTAACAAGAGGAGCCATCATCATCATCATCATCATCATTTTTATTAGAATTATCTGTATATTAATAAGATAGCGTGTGTGTTATTTTGTGTATCATGCTTACATCTTCTTTTTTTCGAGTGACTGTGGTTTAATTTTTATGACCTTCCATTTCTTGTAATAAATGACTTTACCAAGAATTCTTCACAAGTTTGGGTTTCAGTTTTAATTATAGCTGAAGGAACTCAAGTTTATATATATATATATATATATATATATATATATATATATATATATATATATATATATATATATATATGCATTTTTTTTCTTCATCAGTTTTGGTTTCAGTTTTTATTTAAGTTGATGCAGCCATCACAACTTTAGAATATATAAGAATCAATAGAAAATTGACTCTATAAGAATATATACGAAATCTACATGAATTAAAATATCATAATTAAGCGTACTTTATGACCAGGCTACACCAGATGTCCCTGCTAACTTAGATAAATACTTTTGCAGTTTTAACAAAAGCGCTACAATAATATTAGGGTGTTTGCATTTATCCTGAACATTCCCAGAATGCTGACATCAATATATTACGTATGAAAGAGTCCACTGTGGAATTTCCACAGGTCCCATTAGTTTTTATTATTATTAATTTTGTTATTGTTTTTATCATTTTTGTTGATAATTTATAGTTTTTTCACCTAAAATGAAGACGACTGTGACGAATTGTCTGCCATTTTAAAGCATTTCGAATCCATTTATGAATAAAGACAGAAAATATTATCTTTTTTCAATTTTATTGTTAGAACAAAATGAGTGTTTTACATCATCATCATCTCAGCCTCCAGAGAACACCACAGGTTTCCAATCAGATCGTTTGTTGACTTGTGTGCAAGCTCCATGTGAGCCGCTAATAATAATAATAATAATAATAATAATAATAATAATAATAATAATAATAATTCTGATTTCGTTTATGAACGTCTCTCTGGAAAGGGATGGGATTCATTTCCAGAGGATTTCCCTTAATCCCGGCTTCAAACCAGGAGTTTCAAAGATCAAGGGTTTTCCTAAGCATGTTGGTGGTACCTATAATTGCAGAGGTTTGAAGGCCGCCTAAAACATTGGGATTTGTAGTTTTTTCAATTGTCCTTACAGACGACTTGATACTACTCCTAGTGTACCAACTACGACTGGGATTATTTGTGTTTTAACCCTGTGTATACGCCTTATCTCCAAGGCCAATGGAGCATAATTGCTCCACATCTCGTTCTCCTTCTCTCTCACATTCCTGTCCCAGGGTACTGAGAAGTCTACAATCTGCCAGTTTTTTGAGACCATGTCAATGACGACCAAATCCGGACGATTATGTTCCAATTGCTTGGTTGTTATGACACTTTTGTCCCACCATACCTCTACTTTGCCATCCTCACTTGTTCTCACTTCATCAGGCACCTCCTCAAACCATTTTCCAGCACACTTCACCCCAACCCTCTTACACACCTCCTAATATATGCGGAGTCCCATGTGATCGTGTCTTTTGCGGTACTCTCTCTCTGGGCCAGTCCACTACACCCTGCTGCAAGGTGCACAATTGACTCTGAGGTCTTACCACAAATTCGGCATTCTGCAGCAACTTCCTCTCCTAGAACCACTTTTTTGAACAACCGTATTCCTAATGCCTGCTCTTGTGCTGCACAAACAAAAGCTTCAGTACTCTTAGTCAGATACCCAGCTCTAAGCCATTGCCATGATCTTTCATCAGCCACTTCTGCTATATTCTGGAAGAACCTTCACTGCATTTTCTTCCTAGCCAGTTCCTCTGCCCTTTCTCTATATATACGTTTCACATAATCAGCCTTGGTCTCACATACCTCCACTTCATTGGCCGTAACCTTAAGCATCCACTCCTCACTTCTAACCACATGCTCCTTCAACGACATCTCCTCAATTCTAATACAATCTTTTACACTTTTCAATCCTCTCCCACCATCTTTCCTTTTTTGATACAGCCTTGCTACACTACTTCAAATGTGAAATATGCCAAACATTGCTAAAACTTTTCTTGTTTTGATATCCATGGCATGCAAATCCTTGTCATACCATTCTAAAATTCCCGCAGTGTATCTCAAAACACTGACTGCACATGCATTTATTGCTTTCATTAGGTTTCCTCCATACAATTTCGACTTTGCAATTAGTTTCACTCTTCTAAGATACTCCTTCCTGACCTTCTCCTTCATTTCTCTGTTCATAATGACTACACCCTCCAGCACTCCCAAATACTTATATCCTGTATCTTCTATTTCTTTCATGATTTCTCCATTTGGCAGCACTATTCCATTCGATTGAACCTTTACTCCTCTTTTCATCACCAGCACCGCACATTTATTAATCCCAAACTCCATTCCAATGTCTTCTGAGTATGTCCCCACAAGTTCTACCAGTCTCTCCATTTCCTTTTCATTTCTACCGAATATTTTCAAATCATCCATAAACAGTAGATGGTTGAGGCGTCTGTAACCAGATCCAAAGTTATACTCTAATTTTTCTCTCTTCAAGAGGATGCTCAGTGGCATCATTATCATTACAAAAAGAAGTGGCGATAACGAATCTCCTTGAAATATTCCACGTTTAATGCCAACCTGCCTCATCTCCTCTCTGTTTGCTACAGCACCGTTTTCCATTGAGCCATACTTGTCTCCAAAAGCCCTACCACATTCTCAGCAACCGTCATTATCAATAGTGTTTCACGTATCCATGAATGAGGAACCATGTCATAAGCCTTTCTGTAATCGATCCATGCTACGCTCAGATTCCTCTTCTTCTCCGCATCCTGCATTATTGCTTTATCAATTACTAGTTGCTCTTTAGTACCTCTCGAGCCTTTCCGGTACCCCTTTTGTTCGTCAGGAAAAACACCATTACTCTCTAGATGTTCATAAATTTTCTCCGTAAATATTCCAGTCAACAGTTTCCACATCAATGGCAGACATGTAATTGATCTATAATTATTGGAATCTGTTCCTTTTGAAGGATCTTTCCTAATCAGTATTGTTCTTCTCTTCATAAGCCAATCAGGGACATTTCCCGACTCTACAACCCTTTGCCGGCAAAAGCTATAGGTGGATAAAGGCATGGAAACTGTTTAAACCAGAAGCTCATCACTCCATCTAGACCAGGTGCCTTCGAGTTTGTCATCCTTCGTATGCCAGCCTTAACATCATTGATGGTTATCTCAACGTTCTTCATCTGCTGCATTTCTGATAGCCTTTCTCTGACCTCTCCCAACCAGCTAGCCTTCTCATTATATCTCTCTTCGACAGACCAAATCCCACTCCAGAACTTCCTTGCATCTTTTGCATTTGGAGTGTTGTTATTTCCCGCCTGTTTACTACCGTTTAATTCTTTATACAGCTGAGACTGATTGTTCCGGAAAAGGTTGTTCTGCCAAAATGCAACACTTTTTCCAACAAAGTTCCTAATTTTCATACCACCAGTGTGGACCTCCTCTTTTAACATTGTTAGAACGTTCATCGTTACTTTTTCCAGCAATCTATACCTCCTTTCAAGTTCCTCCTTGGCTTTCTGTCCTAGTTTAACTCCTTTTCTTATTTCTTCGATTCTACCAATGTCTTTCCGCCACTGTTTAATACTTTCTTCAAGCCGCCTCTGCCAGTGTGGCCTTCTATCCTTTATTTCTCCCTTTTTCTTCTGTAATAAGCCAAGACGATTTGCAATAACGTATGACGCTGCATACAGAAGCCTGTTAAGTTCCGTAATCGATATGTTTTTTCTTATGATGTTGTGAATTACTCCTTGAATTATTTTTACCTCGTTTTTCACCTTCCGCCTATCACTACTCTTCATACTTGGAATCTCTATGATATCGTTTCTAAGAAGAACCTCTTAACTTCTGAAGTACTTCTTTTTCTACAGAAGTCAAAGTTCGAACTTCATCACCACTTCTCCATACATCTGCTCCTTTCACTGGCTCCATTGTCTCAGAGTCAATGATCTCATCTGCCTTAGATCCTTCAAACTCTTTCTCATTACTTCCCCTAACCATAGGATTCCATACCTCCTCAGTTGTCCGCTTCCCATCATTGTTTACATTTCCCTTCTGCACTTCCACTCTCTGGGTTCTTTCATCAGAGCTAGTTTCATCAATTTTACTTTTGTTATTCATTTCATTCCTAACCATCCATTCAATCATTGAAAGTAGGTTGTTATTTTTTATTTGTTTTAACTGGGATACCAAACTCGCGACATTCTAGCTCCTCCTCCTCTCGATTCCCATTCTTCCTTCACTTTTCAGATACATCCACTAGATTTGGTACTTTCACTTCTTACAAAGCATTCCCACAGTACTCTTCTTTCCTCATCCGTCCACGTTTTTTTACATTTCCTATTCCAACTCCCTTCGTGTCTTGGGACCCTCTCTGGCAATTCTCACTCCCCCTATATCCAGCCACATCCTCAGAATTTCGAACAGTTGTATGATGACGACAGGACCCACCCTGTTGACCAGTGGGACACTTACCTGACTTGAGACCATCACAAGATGTTCTAGCCTCATTCACGTCGTTATTTTCAATATTTTGATTTGACATTCTCCCATAAATGGGGTTAGTGAATTTAAGGTTACACCACCACCGATAGTTTTATCGAGACATTATCTCTAGGAGGGTTCCCCACCAAGGTCAAAGATCCCCTCCCGACCTTTTCCTCCATCACCACCACTATTCCCATTACCACCATCAACAACAATAGAAATCAAATCTACAATGATAATAGCAACACTAATATCAGTAGCAATAATATTAACAGCAAAAACAACAATAGCAATGACAGCAAAAAACAACACCTACCATTATAGCTACAGTAATAATAAAAACATACTTAAAGAATGCAGCTATATGATAATGTTTTTAACATATTGGAAAAATAGGTTACTAAGTATACGAAAAGTTTTGGACACGTATGTCCAGAACACGTGAAAGAAGGCACATGTTTTAACATGTGTACGACGTCACGGAAAATAGAAAGTTCTAGGGATAGAGAAAAACTTTAGAGTTAAAAGAAAACAGAAAACTGGGAGAAACTCAGAGAGGGTCTGGGAATCCGAACGTCTAGGAAGCGAGACGATCACTTTGAAACTAAAATGTGAAGCCTTGAATTCTTGATGATGGAAACCACGGCCGGTCATGAAGAAATAAATTCATCATGTGTTTTGTGATAAAGCTCGTCTTGTCTTATGATTCTTACAAGAAAAGGTAAAGTGAAAATTGTATTATATATTTGTGTTATAAAATGTCTTTTCATACACATCTCGACTTCTAATATCCACAACGTGAATCTACATCGTCTACACAATGTCTGAACAGTGAACACTATCTCATCATTCTAAGAGCTTTCTTCTTCTACACGTCTAAGGAATGAACATTTAATATATAAGAATCGTAATAACATGAACAATCTCTCTAAGTCTCTTACAACAACATCTCTCTTCTTTTTCAACAACATCTCATTATCTCTAAGACTCTCTCTCAATGAAACCCCTATATGTAACAATAGACTCGTAATGGAATGTTATTATAGAAGTCATCCTAAATATAGATATGGAGGTTATCGGAAACGAATGAAAGAACTATGGGACCTATCCAGTGACTACCATACAAGAGAACAAAGAATTGCAGACCAAACAAGACTGATACTCAAGAAAGGTTGGCTCTCTAAACTAGAACTAACAGAAATTCAGCAAAAAATAAATGATGAAACTGAACAAGAAGTATCCCCCAACGAAACCGTACATAGAGAAACCCCACAAGTTGAAGCCTCACAAGTAAAAACACCAAAGGCCGAGGACCAACAAAGAACGAAGTGTGCAAACATGGAAACCGAGAACAATGAAACAGAACTAACAGAGAATGAAGCAAATGAAATAAATGAAATAATACAGCTGATGAACGAAGAAAAAACAAAGCTCCCATCGTTAAGGAACCAAGAGCAGAAGAAATCAAAAACAGAAACAGAGAAGGTTAACAAGCTTCTCCCACACATCCCAACAAACACAATCACAGACTTAAACAACCTCATTTACGCAGGTGCCAAAATGGTAAGTATGAATCTCAAATCAGCAAAACAACCAGGGACAAGTGGACCAACAAAACCTGGATGGGAAATAAGACTAGAAACTCAAATGCACAAACATAAAAAAGAAATCAAAATGATCAACAGGAAGAAAGCAATGTGGAGAAAAAGGAATATTGGAAATGTAACTGGTAGGGAGAGGCTAAACAAGAAACATGAAGAATTGGACCAAAAAATAAAAGCAAAAGAAGCGAGATTGAGACGATATAGATATAAATCTGAACAATGCAAACAGAACAGAACATTTGAAACTAATGAAAGCCAATTCTACCAAAATGTGAATGAAGGAACAACAAAAACAGAACAACCAAATCCGACAGAAACAAAACTCTACTGGAGTAATATATGGGAAGAGCGACGAGATCACAATAGAAATGCCGAGTGGCTGAAAGACATGAAAGAAGAGTTACAACAAATAGAAGAAGGAACAGCGAATGAAATCAGCAAGGAACCCCTAAAGAAAACCATAGGAAAAATGGCAAACTGGAGAGCACCAGGGCACGACGGGATACATGCATACTGGTTCAAAAAATTCACAACCTTACACGAAAGACTAGCCCAAAATCTGAGAAGATGTATACAGGAAGCAAGCGTACCAGACTGGATGACAAAAGGTAGAACTACACTGCTACAGAAGGACACGGAGAAAGGAACCGTCCCTAGCAACTATAGGCCAATCACGTGCTTACCAACTATGTGGAAGATACTGACAGCACAACTGAGGGAACAAATCTATCACTCCCTGAATAACCGTGGACTCATCCCCGAGGAGCAGAAAGGATGCCAAAAAGGAAAAAGAGGAACACATGACCTGCTATATATAGATCAAAAGATCCTAAAGGGGGTAAAAAGGAGGAGAAAGAATTTAGCCATGGCATGGATCAACTACAAAAAAGCGTACGACAGGATTCCCCAAGCATGGATAATAGAATGCCTAAAAATGTATAAAATACCAAGCGGGATCACCAATGTAATAGCAAATGCAATGAAAACATGGAGACTGGAATTGACAGCTGATGGACAACGCATAACAGAAATTAACATACAAAGAGGAGTCTTCCAAGAAGACTCACTATCACCACTACTGTTCATCATAGCCATGATGCCCTTGAACAGTATTCTGAGAAAGTGCCAAGCGGGATACAAGTTCTCCAATACAGAGGAAAAAATGAACCACCTGATGTTCATGGACGATCTGAAACTTTTTGCAAGGACCGAAAAGGAGCTAGAGACATTAATTAACACTACCAGGATCTTCAGTGAAGATATCTAAATGGAATTTGGAATTGAAAAGTGTGCACAACTAGTTATAAGAAAGGAAAAACTAGAAACGACAGAAGGCATGGAACTACCCAACCAAACAGAAATGAAGGCACTAGGGGAACAAGACGACTATAAATACTTGAGAATTCTGGAAGCGGACACCATCAGAGCAACAGAAATGAAAGAGAAAATTGGAAAGGAATACCTCAGGAGAACAAGAAAACTCCTGGAAACGAAATTATATGTCAGAAACCTAATAAAAGGTATAAATACATGGGCAGTATCACTAGTAAGATACTCTGGGCCGTTTATAGGGTGGACAAAAGAAGAACTGAGACAACTCGACCAGAAAACCAGGAAACTCATGACTATGCATAATGCACTACACCCAAAGGACGATATTGACAGGCTCTACATGAAAAGGAAAGACGGCGGGAGAGGACTGATCTGCATAGAAGACTGTGTGAAGGACACGAAAAAAAAACTAGAAAAATACATAATGCAAAACACTGAAAGGATAATTATGGCAGCGAAAGACACAAAAAAACAACAAAGCAGAAAACAGACAGACAAATGACAAAGCGAGAAAAGAGAAGTGGGAAGATTCATAAGAATGACAAAAGATGAGAATAACGAAAACACCTGGACATGGATGCAAAAAGGACATATAAATCGAGAAACTGAATCTCTAATAACTGCAGCACAAGATAACTTGATAAGAACCAACCATATCAAAGCAAGAATCGATAAAACACAAGAAAACAGCAAATGCAGACTCTGTGGACAAAGAGACGAAACAATAAACCATATATTAAGTGAATGCAGCAAACTGGCCCAAAAGGAATACAAAAACAAGCATGACCACTGGGAATTGTGCAAACGACCGCATTTTGAGCGTACAGAAAAATGGTACAAGCATAAACCTACAACAGCACTCAAAAGTGAGAACCACAAAATCCTATGGGACATGGATATACAGACGGACAAACCCATCCAAGCAAGAAGACCAGATGTCGTAATAATTAACAAGAAAGAAAAATCCTGTCAAATCGTAGACTTTGCAGTCCCAGGTGACCACAGGGTGAGTATGAAAGAAAAGGAGAAATGAAGCAAATACACAGAGCTAGCCAGAGAGTTAAAAGGGATTTGGATGATGAAGAAAATCAAAATAATACCGATAATAGTAGGAGCACTAGAAACAATTCCAAAAAACTTTGAAAAAAGAATGTCAGAAATTGGAATCAGAGGAATAACTGCAAAAGTACAACGACTAACGATAATGAAAACGACTGAAATATTAAGGAAAACCCTTGAATGCGGAGAATAATACCAGAAGACAATATAATGGATAAGCGTTACAGGGAATGAAGAACACCGAAGCTGCATATCTACAAGATCTACACCCCAATCATGCATCCCCCCCCCATAGTTTTACCACCGCTCCCACCAATAAAAAGTGACACCAAAGAACTGAGAAGGGTCAAGAAGGACTAAAAGACCAAGGAGAGAGTGCCAGCCAGCCAGACAAGCACAAAGAGAACTGGGACTTTGGGGAGGCTTAGTGCCACTCAAATTTCAGTATAAGCCAATGGCTACTGCCGACGAGAAATCAATGGTAAGAGGCTGTTGCGATGATGCAAATTCATTTGCAAATGCTATCGAAGGAGGTGGAGAGAACTGGACGTCTGAGGAGATTTGTTGTCACTCAACCTCCAGAGAACACCACAGGTTTCCAAACAGATCGTTTGTTGACTTGTGTGAAAGCTCCATGTGAGCCAATAATAATAATAATAATAATAATAATAGAAAGCCCCACTGCTCAAAACAACGAAGTATTACAAAAAGGCTGACTGGGAAGCCATCAAGGATCTCATCAGAGATGCCCCATGAGGAAATATCTTTTCTCTTCCAGCTGAACAGTGCACAAATGTGACCACTGAATGGTTCAAAACTGCAATTGAAGCATATGTTCCCATACGGAAATTCTATAGCAAACCCCACTCTCCCCAATAGTTTACTTCTACTTGTGCAGCCGCCATTGCTCAAAGGCAGCATGCGTACCGCAGATTACACTAATATAAGTCCAGTTAAAACAGACAGAAGTATATAGAAGTTAGAAGTAATTGTAAGAGAGAAATAGCGACAGCTAAGACAGAATACACAGAAACCACCAGAAAATGCATCGAAGCACAGAAATTAGGAACCCATGATTTTTGGAAAATCTACAACAGTGTAGTAAATAATGGGCAGTCAATGATTCACCCACTATCAAACAATCATGAGGTTGTTTGCATGGCAACCAAGAAGGCTAACATGCTTGCCAGTCGGTTTGCCTCAAACTCCACATTGGATCCAGCACACCACTCCCTCCCTGACTTTCCTTTGCAGACAGATGCCACACTAGATGATTTGAAGATCACCCCTTTTCAGGTACACAGTATCATAAAAAACCTAGACACCTCAAAAGCATGTGGCCCCGATCTTATCCTGGCTGTACTATTAAAAAAATGCTCAGATGAGATTGCTCCAGTTCTCTCCAAACTTTACAACAAATGCCTTAACAAATCTTGCTTTCCTGACTGCTGGAAAACCGCTTCTGTGATACCAGTTTTCAAGAATTCTGATGAAAGAACTAACCCATTAAATTATTGCCCCATTAGCCTTCTCTCGCTTTTCACCAAAATATTTGAGTCCTTAATTGATCAAGCTCTTGTCCACCACCTTACAGCTGCTAAACTCCTGACCAACAATCAATATGGATTTAGGCAAGCCTGTTCCACAGCAGATATACTAACTGTAATCTCTGAACATATATATCGTTCACTGGATAAAACAGGGGAGGGTAGAGCGGTAGTCCTCGATATGTATAAGGCTTTTGACAGGGTATGGCACGATGGTCTTCTAAGAAAAATTAGATCATATGGTATCACTGGAAGAATACATAATGTAATTAAATCCTTCTTAAGTAAAGGAAAAATACGAGTTGTCCTTGACGGTCATACATCTAAATAATATGATATAAATGCAGGAGTACCTCAGGGGTCTATCCTTGGACCTTTATTATTCCTGATATTCATTAATGACCTCCCTGATAAAATTGTTTTGTAGATGGGTATATTTGCTGATGACACCACTCTCTGTAACAGGCACAAGGAGAAAACAAATGAACACATATCTAACTAAATGGTAAAAACACTCGAGGATGACCTCCAATCTGTAGTGGAATGGGGGACAAAAATGGATGGTCACATTCAATGCTGCCAAGACTAAGCTTGTTTTCTTCTCTCTCTCCAATAGCAATGGCCAAGAACACATTACCCGAAAAGACTTCCTTTAAACTCCTCGGCCCAAAGTTTACAGGGAACATGAACTGGAATAGATACATTAAGAGCATTGCCAAGGCTGCTGCAAAGAAGGTGGGCCCTCTCTAGAAAACTACTTACACCTGAAAATATTCTGTACCTTTATAAGGCCACCATTCGCCCATGCATGGAGTATTGTTGTCACATTTAATCTGCTGCATCTGCTGCTCGTCTCTCAGTCCTTGGCAGGGTTCAAAAGAGTTGCCAACCTGATAGGTTGTGAACTGTCATCTAGGCTTCAGCCTCTGTCCCATCGATGAAATGCTGCATCTCTCTGCCTGTCCTACAAGTACTTTAATGGTGAATGCTCTGACGAACTACACGCACTTGTACCCCTCAACATGAACACCCGCGACAAACCCGACAAGCAGCTGAATTCCACCCCTTCACTGTAGAGATCCCTAAGTGTAAGAAAGCCTTCTACTTCAATAGTTTCTTCCCCAGAACTGCTAGACTTTGGAACTCCCTTTTGGGATTCTGTTTTCACAACTGTATTGACATGCAGAAGTTCAAATGTAATGTGAACAGACATCTTGCTACTCATCTCCCTTCATAATACCCTTGCAGCTTATGTCCCCGATAGTAGCCCCCGACTTCAAAGTGGCACTGTGTCTTGTTTGGGGTGAAAATTGAATAAAAAAAAATTAAAAAAAGAAAATACATTTGCTTTGGCAATTCGAAATCTAAACTCATTGTTCTAAATGAGCTAACTCTATTTTACTAAGAATTGTAAGAAGAAATTTTTTTAAAACTGTTTCATTTAATGTGACAAAGTTTTATAACATTAATAATAAAAATAAAATGAAAAATACGACGATATTATAATTTGTCTTTGACAAAAAAATTTAAGTAATTTGAGTAAAATCAATTTTTTAAAACTCTTTTGTGAAATAGAGTTATCTCCCTTAGAACAATGATTTCAGCCTTTTTTTTTTTTTTTTTTTTTAATTCATATTCGTGGTCCGCCAAATTAAAAATCATACATCCGAGTTGAAATAAATTAATTGACCTCGGAACAAGGGACATAATTCAACAAAGTTTATTTATGATTTATCTCCCCATAGATCACCTTGGGGAAATAACATCCTGGCAATAAAGTTTAATGAATTACCTCCCTTGAATCTCCTAATCCGATATGATGTTGAAAAAATATTAAAAGAAATTAATTGAGACAAAAGAAAGAGAAACCAAATGCCTTGAAACTAACCGAGAAAAATACTGTCAATTCGATAACAAATTTTACAATTATTTGGCAATGATGTGATATTGTTAACAGCCGAAAAATCGAAAATAAGCATAATAAATAACAACAAAAAAAACATAATGTCCCTTGACCCTTCACTCGGTGTGTCAGAATTTTTTTTTAATTTTTGACACCCTTAACACACAACTGCGAATAAAATATACAAAACTCGTAATTTCTTTCTTTTTTTTTTAAGTGGGCTGTTTAATTTCTTTATGGAATATACTTCCAAAATAAACTATTAAAGTTTTGTTATTTTTAAATAATAGAAATATTTTTTTATTTAAAAAAAAAAAAGTGTTTACACAGTGCATGCGCGCGCTCATGCAGCCATTTTTTTCTACGTAATGAAATGGATTGAATTTTACGAGTTAAAGTTTTTTCAATTTTTTCTATTTAAAAATCCAGCAAAATTTTTCTATTCGTTCAATTTTTAAGATATATTCAGGTTTAATGTGAAATTTTATGCTCTTTCCAATAAACTGAATATAATATTCTAGAGAAACGTTTTTTTTAACACCCCCCCATTTTCAAATGTCTATTAAAAAGAAAATAATTAATTTTCTCACTTAAGGTTATTATATCACAAATTGGAGATAAAAGATCAATAAATAAAATAATCTAATTTAAAACCAAAACAAAAGAATAGTTATGTGCAAATTTATCTGTAAATCAATAGTTTAAAACCTTCTTTTAAATGAAACCTCATATTTTGAATATATTGTCCTGTAAAAATTGGACACCTACATCAATTTTTTCTATTTCATTCAATTTTTTTTTTTGTTTGTTTTTTAATTTGTGAAAAAAAAATTTCATTGCATAAAGAAGAATAAAAATATTTTAAATCAAAAACTCATGTAATTCTTTAAGAGAATAAAAAAAATGGAAAATTTGTTGTTTTTGGGGGGTTTTTTTTTTTAAGTAAACTTGATTATTCAACTGACGAGGGAAATATGATCATTTTTTAAATACGGTGACCCATAATTGACTAACTTGATTGTTGACAGCAAACACATGTCAGAAATTCAAAGGGGAGATAAGATACATATCAGCACTTCAAACGTTTGTTTCTTTATATCGTTACTACCGGGAAATATATTTGGTCTAATGTGTTGTTTTTACGTTTTTAAATAATTAATTATAGCGGTTTTCGGCTTTTGTATTTCTCAACTGGAAGAAAGAGAGACAACTCCATTTGTGAACCTCTCATATGACAATTAAAAATCGTGGTATTTTTTAATCCTTGCTTAAAAAATTCTTTTATTTAAAAAGTATATGGAATATAAAATATAAATATGGATAAATTCTTAACAATGAAGAATTGAAGTACCCATTGATTAGTATTTTTTATAGGTAAGTGATTTTTTGGAATTTATATATATTTTTATATTCGAAGTAAGTTAAAATTTGTTGATTTTCTTTAAATCCTTTTTAAAGAAAACCGATTAAAAAAAAAATATTGCATATTTTTCTATTAAACCTTTTATTATTTTAAAATTTGGTTTTTATTCCTTTTATTGAAAAAAAATAGGGTTTAAATTAGATTTTTCAATAAATTATAAGCTTCGAAAGACAGTCAGTAATTATTCAAATTTTTATCCCTCATTTTTAATGGCGACATCTTACACTGTTATCCCTTAATGCTATCACTAACCCTAAGTCCAAATGGCAAATTTTCGATGAACACTTCATGAGCAATGCTAATTAATATTTCCAAAATAAAAATGAAAAAATAAAACACAGAAAATGAAAAAAAAATAATAATTGCAATAAAAAAATAAAAATTGGATAACAGATTAAATCGGTGGATTAATTTATCCTGTCACTGGTTGGCAAATCAGACATAATGAATTGATACAATTTTGCAGTCATTTTAAAAGTTAACCGCTTTAATATAAATCATAACTATATTTTCTCTCGCCAGATAAACACAGTTTTTTTATTTAAATTATTTAATATTAAATTTTGACTTTTGAATCCATAACTAAAAAAATGTTCGACATAAATGTTTACATTGTAACCTTCGCCATTCTAAAGCAATTTTGAAGCCTTTAAACTGTCAATTTGAAACAACTCTTAGATTCTTCCATTAGACTGTGTTTATTTCTTTAGTCAAATTTATTTGCAGGTTGCACATTCGTGCATGCGACCACAACACTTCCAAATCTTCCCAGTCAAGTAACACTGACCACTTTTGTAATCTCCCCTTCATATAGAAAAGGCAATATAAAGTTCACATTTCAGAGTGAAAGTCTGAAACAGGGTTTCAGGTAACTATAAACCGCCAGAAACGTATCATGTGTTTTCTTTTTTATGCTGGGATGATTTGTTGGTGCTTGTGTTTCGTCTGTTTTGTCCCATTCTCGTATCTCCGCACAAGAACTCACATAGCAGAGGTAAAAGAGAAGAGGTAAAAGAGAAGAGGTAAAAGAGAAGAGGTAAAAGAGAAGAGGTAAAAGAGAAGAGGTAAAAGAGAAGAGGTAAAAGAGAAGAGGTAATTCCACCTAAAACAGAAAAGAAATTTAAATTCTATTATTTTAACGCACGGACGAGAATAAAGTGATGTTGACTTTTCATCAAGTCTTTCCATGTAAAATCATGGCTCCATCAACATCTTTAGGAATTCTTGATTTGATTGATGGCAAGATTTCATCGGTGGCACATTGCTAAAGTAGCATCTGGGTCTGTTAATGTAATGTTCAGCATCAATCACTGGGTAATCTGAAATGATAAGCATACAACCATGTAATGTCTGTGGGATTCCGTGAAACAGTTCAGCTGGAGAATATACCAAAGCTTGCGCTGACTGAATCATGAAGTAATTCCTACGAACTCTAAAAGGCAAATGCCTCTAATTGCTTATATTTTTTTCTTCTGCACTTTGTTAGAATTCAATTTCCTCCTCACTCTCCAATGCAAAAAAGTTTTCACAGGAACATACGAACTCAAAATATTTACAAACCAACGAAAATCATTCCGAATTTCTAAGAAGTACACATCTATGTGAAATTATTAAGCCAACTTAGAAATTCATAAAACTTGATCAATAAAATCAGTTTTTCTCCAGAATTCTCAAGCTGGCCCACCTTAGGCATGACACAAAATATTTTACTCTACACCCCCCCCACCTCCCCATGCAATTTGGTGACAATGCAGAAAGAGCTCAATGACTCACATACAAGCTTTCTTAATTTTCAGGCACACATTCCTATGTACTAACGATAGTCAACCAAACAGGAACGAATTGCTACTCACAGCTACACACACGATAACAAGAACAAGGTAAACGAACACACATACACAATGCACACAATGCCAAACACTCACATACGCATGCATATCACTTATACACACATATTCACACTATAAATATATTGACCTACACATTTCTAAGCCTTGTGATTATTTACTGAACGTTATTCACAAACATGTGTTCACATAAATGACTGAAACATGTGTTCACATAAATGACTGAAATAACTTTTATATATTTTGTTATTACTTATCTCTTGTTATACTTATTATTTGTTGTATAATTATCTCTTGTATTAAATTTTCATTTTTCTCAATCCTTCGTTTATAAAACCTATTCATACGTTTAGTTTGCACTTGCTAACTGGTGACCCTTGCATTCTTTTATGTTTCATTAGTTTGCATTTTTCTATGCGTTCCATCTGTATATATCCTGTATTATCTTTCTTTGCTAAACATAACTTTTACACCTCAATTTAAATTAAATATTAATCTGGTTCTTGGCTAGACACAAAGATGCTATTATCATCTAAAACGACCTCTACCTAGGCCAGGGACCATGCCACAAGTTTCTTTAATAGCAATGCTGCAACCAAGGAGAAGAATAGGTGCGTACACAACTCATTGCTGAGAATCAGGAGTTGCATGCAAAGCGGCTTTTAATCCTCGATAAAACGCTCGATCATTCCATTATAATCTGGGTGATAGCTACATTTACTACTTGGAATTTTGAACAGTTTTTGGAATAGGTAGGATTCGAACTCATAATCAGTGGGAATTATTTCAGGGATACAATAACGTGAAATCCAACCTGTGATTAGGGAACATGCCACAGCTTCAGTAGAAATATCACTCAATAGAATAGCTTCAGGACAGCAAGATAAACAATCAATACAGGTTGGCAGGTTGGAATAACCTTAGCTGACTGGCCATGTTTCAACTAGATCATGGGTCTCCAAACTATAGCCCATGGGCCAGATCCAGCCTGCCAAAGTCAAGCCAAAATTGATCCAGTCCGCAGAGCTCTTATAGAAAACAAAAATATTCAGGAAATATTTTTTAAAATGGAAATATGTAAAAATAGTGTAATCGTTTTTTTTTTTTTTTTCCAAAATTGATTTTTAAAAATGAAGTTTTGGGAACCAGTTTTACTAAAAAGTAAATCTCATGAGCAAAAACATGTTCAGGTAATTTTGTCCTGTATAGCTCTAAAAAGTTAGCAACATGGCCTCCCGTTTTGGAGACCCCTGGACTAGATTAATGTGGATATGATTGAATCGTGCAGCAGGAATACTGAAAGTTCCAAGAGGAGCTTATATAGTACTGACAGGAATGTGTGTAAGCAGTGATTTCATGTCTCATATTTAGATAGAAGCTGAATTAAGTTTCGTTGTGGCATAAATTCTGAGGTGAGTCAGATTGTGCAAAGAAGAAAAAAACATTTTTGTAATGAACTTCAGGAACAAAAAGGATGAAGTCAATTCATGGAATTTTACACAAAATTTGTTCATTCGTGGTATGGATGAAATACACTGAAACTTATAAGTAACAAATTCTGAAGTTGAAAGATTTAAAATGTCCGATGATAGTTGGTCCAAAGCCATTTGATGAAAGTTGAAGTACTCGGATGAAGAAGTAGCTCCAATGAGATGACAAGATAGTTTATATATATATATTTTTGTGGAAATATATTTTCTTATAATATATACCAATCCTTACTTAAGAAGTTCAATGTAATTAAAGAGCAATATAGAGAATAAATGACAAAAATTTCTATTCCAAAGTTCATGATTTTGACCTTTTTATAATTTCTTCTTTTAATTCAGTTGACATTTACAATTCTTGACAGTATCTGTTTCGGAGCTCAAAATTAATCACTTAATTATTATATCAATCAGTGAATCTATTTTACCTTAACTCATCAGAAAAAATAGCAACAATCAATCCGTCAAAAGGAAATAAAGTGCGTTTTGACATGATTAAAATCCGAAAATTGGAAGAGAACCTGTAAATACCTTATAATATGCTTCCATTACGCCATTTTGAATTTTTCTTTTTCCAAAATTCAAAATGGCGTAATGGAAACATATTATAAGGTATTTATAGAATCTTATGTTTTTTTTAATGGAAATCACTTCAGACAAAGCATGAAACCACTTGATGTAAGGAGCTAAAAAATTAAATATATTACAACTACAGGGTCAAAAATGAGTGTTAGCTAGATAGATTTTTGACTCAGAACACAGCAATTTTCCCCCTTTTGTCAGAAAGATCGTTCATGGAATGTGAGGACTAAAGGACAAAATAAGGGAAGCGAGATTTACATGGTTACAAAAAGTAAACCAAAATTCCACTTCCTATTCTCCATGTAGGTGTCTATGTGTGTGTTACAGAAGATCAGAACAACATCAGTGCTGTCGGTTTTAATTCTAACACAAAGGGAACCTATTGGTCTTTATTGTTTGGATTTGAAACTGACGGTACATATATATATATATATATATATATATATATATATATATATATATATGTATATGTATATATGTATATATGTATATATATATAAGTAGTTCATTTACTCACATAAAATTAATATACGAAAGTATAAATTTATGCGTAAACTTTAAATATTTACTTCAAAAGTGCTCAATACGTAGGTAGAGCTAGTTAGTAAGTTATAAAATTTATATGGCGATTAAGCTACACTGAATATTCCGCGTTTCATCCACTCTAGCCTTAAGCCTGAAGAGTCCTAGAGTGGATGAAACGCGGAATATTCAGTGTAGCTTAATCGGCATATATATTTTATAACTTACTATATATATATATATATATATATATATATATATATATATATATATATATATATATATATATATATATATATATATATATATATATATATATATACCAAGTTAAAGGCATTCAGGAGATAAAACTCATGAGTTAAAACGAGGTTAAAACGAGTGCTCAATAAAAATAGAAAAATATAATATTTTTATTTATGTAAACAAATATTAAATAGTCGCTACACTGAACATGTTAATGTTTCATACAAATTATATGCATGGGTTTGTAATGTTATTATTTTCTACTGATTTCAAATATCACTGGTATCTAAATACAACACAACTAATTATAGAATTGTAATCTACGACAAACAAAACAAGAATAAACAATTATCGAAGTATAGAAAAACTATTAAAAAATGGCAGGGTTTGAAGAAGCCATTATGTCTTTGGGATAGGGTTACATGAAGATGATATCTCTAAGGTGGGGGAAATAGACGAGTCTTTTCTTCAAGAGGAAATATAATCGAGGAAGAATTAGAGATGTCTTTTGGGTGTTCGGGACAGTGGAAAGAGGGAGCAACAGATGCAACATTACAGTCGTTGAAAAGACGGACAGGGAAATATTATTTCAAATAATTCGTTTGTGGATTTTGCTGGAAACAAGAATACTTTCGGATGGATGAACAGCTTATGGCGGACTGGAAAACTTTGAGAATGGTATTTATCAGTATGCCATAATTGTCCACGAGGAGAACTTCAAAATCGGCTTGAAAGTTAACACCAAAGTGTACCTGTCTGGTGATGCTTCGGTTCATACCCAAACTATCAAAGGTTAATTTTGTTTCAAAACGTTTACAAATAATTTAAAACGTTTACAAATAATTTAAACGTTTACAAATAATTTTAAAGGTTTACAAATAATTTAAAACGTTTACAAATAATTTAAAACGTTTACAAATAATTTAAAACGTTTACAAATAATTAACAACAAAATTTATGTTTCATTATTAAAAATTCAAGTATGTTTAAAAGGAATTAAAATCGATAGTTTTATAAGTTTGTGATCGCCTGCAAAAAGAAATGTGAGAAGACTGTTGGGTACAACAGCAGAAATGTTACATTTGCAGCTGATTGCAGAGAAGAGATGTTAAAACTTTGTTACAGTAAATAAAGTAGTTGAAAAACAAATCATTTTTCTTACAATCAATCAGAAATTTTTTTTTTCTAGGGCATCTTTGTAATTAATCAGAAGTATTTTTTCATCGTCAACCCCAAATATCAGCTTCTTTTTTGTTATTAATGTTTTTGAAATGTTAAAGGTTTTGCGTGAATTAGCGTCTCAAATTCTCGTATAAAAAAATCAATGAACTCTTAGTAAAATGGGGTTATCTCCCTCAGACTAGTGACGAATTCTCTAACAGCGCCTTTGATTAAACATTTGCTTTTTGACTATTTCTGCATATCAATGTGTACTGTAAAACAGCCCCGAATGTCATATAATATGCCATAATGTTTGTGTGTCAAATATATAAAATATAATATAAAAATATCGTTTGAAATTAAATCAAATTTTCATTTTCTTTTTTTATTAATCATGCTATTAACACTGTGCACAGGGAGATAACTCTTGTTATTGTTTACAGGTGTTGATCTAAGGGAGACAACTCATCTGGAATTATTCGCCGCTATTAGTGAGAAATGAATGCTATACGATTGTTGTGCGAACGAAAAATGATTTGCAATGGTTGCCGAAAGTAAACAGAGAGTGCTGGAAATTTAGGGAGACTTCTTGTCACTTAGACTGTAGGGAACATTATCTGTTGATGCCAGTGACGATTGCTAGTAAGAACTTGTGTGAGAATTCACAATGAGTAAATAAAAACTTTAAAGGCCTTCAAAAAAAATGGAGTTTAAAAAATAGAAGAATGTTTTAGAAGGACACTCACCCCAAAAACGTTTTGTAATCATATCCACGAATCAAGAAAAAGAAGAAGAAGAAGAAGAAGAAGAAGAAGAAGAAGAAGAAGAAGAAGAAGAAGAAGAAGAAGAAGAAGAAGAAGAAGATCTCTAGTCTAATTAAATCAAATATTGTAATTATTTCGTATATACAAAAATTGTCACGGGAAAAAAATAAACATTTAACTAAGACAAAAAAACAATTAGTAATAATTATCCCCGAGCTAAACTTCAACAATAAAATCATTTTGATATTATCTATATAAATAAAACAGTAGATTGTGTGTATAAATATTTAACAGATAAACTCTTAAACTACTAGTCAGATAACACTGAAATTAACAGGAAACAGTAATTATACACCAAGGATGGACTACTATTATTCCTGATATTCATAAACGACCTCCCTGACAATATTATGTACGAGATGTGTATACTTACTGATGCTACAACACTCTATAACATGCATGAAGGAAGAACAGATGTACACAAATCTAAGACAATGGCTGAATCCGTAGAACATGACCTCCATATTGTAGTGGAATGGGGTTGCAAATGGATGGTAACATTTAATCCAAGTAAGACTAAGCTTCTCTCTTTAACATTTACAAGAAGCCTCTCCAGCCACCGATATTCATGAAAAATAACACCCTACCTGAGAATTCTTCCTTCAAATCCTCGGCAATATGAACTGGAGAACAAATACATTGAGTACATTGCAAAGGCTGCTTCAAAGAAGGTGGGTTCCCTTTATCGAGCTAGAAAACTACTCACACTTGAGAGTATCCTGTACCTCTACAAGACTATCATTCGCCTATGCATGGAGTATTGTTGCCACATCTGAGCTGGTGTATCTACCACTAGCCTTTCCCTCTTGGATAGGGTCCAAAAAAAGAGTTTCCAATCTAATATATCCCACTTTGTCAACTAGACTCCAACCCCTGCCCCATCGGCACAATGTTGCATCTCTGTGCCTGTTTTACAAATATTTTAATGGAATGTGTTCTGATGAACTCGTTGTACTTAGTCTCCTTAGATGTACATATCCCCAACAAACCAGTTTAGTAACAAAATCACATCCCTTCACTGTTGAACTTCCTAAATGCCAGAAAGCTTTCTATTCTAATAGTTTCTTCTCTTGAACAGCTAGACTTTGGAATTCCCTTCTTGCTACCTGCTTCCCTGACTGTACTGATATGCAGAAGTTTAAATGTAATGTAAACCAACATCTTGTTAATCTTTCCTAGGCATGGTCCCAAATAATAGCCCTTTGTGTCCAAGTGGCAATATGTCTTGTTAGGGATGAACGTGAGTAAAAAAAAAAACAACAAAAAAAAATGGTTTATAACGAGTAGAATCTTTGTTACGGTGAACAATGCGTACACATATATTGGTCAGTTGAAATGCAAAATGTTCTTTTCAACTGGCCGACATGTTTGTACTTCTTTCTGCACATGCTTACATAAAATTCATTTTTTCAAGTCTTTTAATATTTGGACTTTATTATGTTTCTCTCGATAACAACAATAGAGAACACGTCTGGAATGCTGAATGTTTTGATTTCGATTCTAGCTGATGGCACCAAATCATTTTTTTTTTTTTACTTTGCCATCATGTGTTTGTATTAATAAATGCGAATATTTGTATGATTTTAAATATATTTATACATATTTTATGGCAAGCGGAATCAAAATATTTATTTACAGGCTTGGAAAATAAAATTTAATTTAATTTCTTACAGAGTTTTTATTGTTTTTTAAGAAGATAAATATTTTTTGACACTTTTTTTTTTTTTTTTACAGGAAATCCATCACAAACCAAGACAAAATTCGATGAAAAATATTTATACTTTTCTTAAATAAATCTTCCACAACAGGAGACAAATTCTAAGTACAGTTTTGATAGAAAAAGCTTACTTGAGCTAATATAAGGTTCCTGCGTTTCTTTTCTTCTTTTTTCCAAGTAATATGTAAATTTTGTTTGAGATTCTGAAATTGGAAATATTTATAGTCTAGCCTAATTTTAATAATGTTTTTCTTTTCTTTAAATTAAATTATTACTACTGTTTCCTTTAGAAAATTTCCTTTTCTCTAAATAGTTTTTCATTTACTTTAAATAACTTCTCTCTTTTTCTATAAATAATTTCTCCTTTCTTTTTTGTAAAGAAATAAGACAAAGACATCCCTTTATCTTTTCTTTTTTATTCATTCCTCGGTTAGATGAACAAATATTAATTTCAAACTAAAATTCTAAAGTTTTCGAATGTGTGTTGTGTATTATTAGAAAGCTTTCCTTACACATTTACTGAATTCAAATACTCTTAAGAAAATTATGACAATACAAAATAAAAAATACAAAATAAAAATTTCGTAACTAATAAAATCATAAAATCATTAAATTTTTAGAAACAAATATTAATTTTAATAACATTCTTTTAAATAATTGGTCTCTCTACAAAAATAAACATTTTTGGTATTTTCTAAATTAACTACAACTCACCGTTCACATTCAAAATGTCAACTTTTATAGATTTTGGGTATGTTGACAACGAATATTACAGTTAAATTTGTGGCTGATAAGTCGTTTACCAAATATGAAAACATTTGTTATCCAACGTAAAAGCTAATGTAATCCCTGGCAACCATTGTTGTCACAATCGAGGAATTAATAATGCGCTTGCATAATAGCTTTTGGAATAAACACCCCCAACTTCCCCATGTAAAGAACGGTTTTCGGAATAAACACCCTAACCTCCTTATGTTAAGAACAGCTTTCGGAATAAGCACCCCATATTTTTTCATGTGGGGAGGGGGATATTTAGTTTGTTGTCTGCTTTAGTTGCATGCATAGGCATTACTAACTACTCTCTTGTGAAAATAAAATGGCTGCCAGGGATTAGAGCAGCTTTTACGTTGGATATCATATGTTTTCATATCTGATAAACGATTTATAAGTCCTAAATTTAACTGTGATATTTTTTGCCAGCATTCCCAAAAATCTATAAAAGTCGACATTTACAATCCAAAAACCGTCATGAGACTGAAATCAACCAATGAAAGGTTGGCACGAAAGCAATCATTCAAACATAAACAGAAGTTGACTTGCTCATTATTTTTAAACGAAATTCAATAAAATTTTAATTTGCTTAAAAACAATAAATTTTATGAAGTTTATGTTCATCCACCCCACGCTGGTAGAAGTGTCAAGTGGCAGTTGCCAATTCATTACAATATTGTGAATATAATTCTATTCTTTTTACATCGTATTCCGAAATCATCATACACCAAATCTTTACATTATTAATATTTAATTATGACATTAGTATAAGTTACACTTAGAATGATAACACAGAGAGATAGGTTAAACAGAATGTTATAGTCTGCAATAAGTGATTTATCTATCTAACAAAATGCTGCTATACTTGGGAAACGAACGTTTGATTTGGTTCTGAATTCTTTATTTCCATTTAAAATGTGATCTGGAAATCAGGCTCTTCTGCAATACTGCGTGGTAACTACGTTTTTAGTTTGCAGGTTAGATAATATTATTATGAGGACACATTTTTTTGATGATCAGTCTGCTGCACGTTTCTCAAATTACCTCTTTTTCATTGAATAGAGTTCATCAATTGCACAAATTACCATGTGGTCAGACGGTAAATTCAGTTGGTGACCTGATGACTAAGGTTCTCCCAGATATTGTTAAAAATTTCCGCAATATTGGATGCATTCGTGAAAGAGCAATCTTGGCCCCTAGAAATGATGTTGTTGATATGATCAATTTATGGCCTGAGTATTTATGAGAAGGATTAGGGTGAGGAAAGGATGCCATAGAGGCCACAACCAAGAATACCTGAAATGAATAACGTTAGAAGTGTGTAGATTCTGACTCCATATAATTAAAGACAGACGAATATTGAAGGTTGAGAACCGATTTTATTTACTACAACAATTGTATTAGGAGAGGCAAAGTGTTCGTAGGATGGAATGTGATTTAACAAAGGAGATGAATGTTCGTAAAATGTTTGTAGGCATGTATGAATTGACAAGGAATGAATGTTCGTAAATTGTTTGTAGGTATGTATGAATTGACAAGGAATGAATGTTCGTAAATTGTTTGTAGGTATGTATGAATTGACAAGGAATGAATGTTCGTAAATTGTTTGTAGGTATGTATGAATTGACAAGGAATGAATGTTCGTAAATTGTTTGTAGGTATGTATGAATTGACAAGGAATGAATGTTCGTAAATTGTTTGTAGGTATGTATGAATTGACAAGGAATGAATGTTCGTAAATTGTTTGTAGGTATGTATGAATTGACAAGGAATGAATGTTCGTAAATTGTTTGTAGGTATGTATGAATTGACAAGGAATGAATGTTCGTAAAATGTAACTTATCTTTTAGACGATGGAGAGGGTCAGGGTAGGCCGGTCATCCTGCTGTCGGTGATGCGTGTCCTGACTTGTAACTGGAAAGCGAGGGACTTCTTTCATCAGCTCTAGCAGCCCGGCATATTTGTCGTCTTTCTCCTCCTCTCTCCTGGTTCCCTAAAAACCCTCGTTTTATAGTGGCAAACTGGTTCCCAGCTACTGTGATATTTGAGGTGTTTATTTTAGGCGCGGAGCTCTGCCGTTGGTCGATAATTATTTTGTGGTTATCTTATTTTTTTCTTCCCAAGCAGAAGCGATGCGTGGAGCCATGTGCAAAAGACGATTTTTCATTTTGACTATCATGGTGGGTGCGTTAACATCCGGTTCGTTGCTAATTCTCATCATGTTCCACAATTTATAATCTTTTGCAAGAATTATCAATCCATTGTGTTATTGATGAGGATCAAGCAGTAGAATTTCTTGTACAATTCACTACAACCACCTGGAATGCCACATCATAACTTGATATTAAAGGAAGGCACTCCAGTTATATTATTAAGAACTCTTGATTCACCTAAACTGTGCAATGGCAATAAAATATTTGAAAACTAATGTTCTGGAAGCCATTTTCATACCTGGAAATTTTAAAGGTGAAACTGTTAATTCCTCTGATTTCCCTTGTTCCTTCTGACATCCCATTTCAGTTCAAGTGTTTGCAATTCTCAATAAAAATTAGTTTTGCCATGTCTATAAATAAAGCTCAAGAACAAAGTCTCTAAGTTGTTGGGACAATCTTCAGACACCTTGCTTTTCTCATGGCCAGTTGTATGTTGGTTGTTCATGCATTGGAAATTCTGAAAAACTCTACATTTACACACCTGTTAGAGGTCACACCCAAAATGTTGTTTATGCAGATGTTCTTCAAAATTAATGCTAAAGTTACATTTACTGCTTGAAACTAAATTTTAATTATTTCATTAACAGAGCAGAATACAATGTCATCTTTATATATATTTTACATTAAATCGTTAAAACAAAAGGAGATTTAACAGTTTTATTGCTCCTACCTGATAAGGGATGTGAAAAAGAATCCATTATGAATTAATGTTTCGTCTAATCAATAAGATAATTATGTATGAGGATGGAACATTTAAAAAGATCAAATAAAACCTGGCAACGCCGGGTACTTCAGCTAGTAAATACAGGGCCAGAACTGGGAGCATGCTTTTTCTACAAGTACCCACAGGAGCTTGGCGAATATTTGGCAGATGATGGTGATCAAGCTGGCTTTAGTGTGGGAGGTCATGTAAGTGATGTTCTCTCGACGTATGACCCAACCGAAGTAGTCCATCGGGTTCAGGTCGGAGGAGGAGGGGGAAGTGAGAGAAGGGTACAAAGTTGTCGCACTCATTCTGAAGACAAACTTGGGTCTATTTGGACTTGTGGGGTGGTGCCAAGTCCTGCTGCCACACCCAGGGTCTGCCAGCTGCCATCTAATTACACCAGGGGATCACCACACTTTTTGGCACATCCAGATACACTTTGGTGTTGACTTTCAAGCCGATTTTGAAGATGTGAGGTGGCATGATGTGGCTCTGACTTGAAACCATGTCAAAGACCATGACCGTAGATCGTCCGAGGCATTAAATTGTGCCCTGAAACGTTGAAACATCTGGATTTACATTTTTGAGGATGCTGGCAATGGTCCTGTTGAAAATTGTGTTCCTTTCAGACATGATATATGGCTCCTTGGGATTTGTACACAACTAGCCAACTGATAGATGGTCTGTAACAAAAAAAAGAAAGCTGATTTTCATCAAGCAGAAATGGAATCATGTTGTCTTTTCTAGAGCAGCAATTTTATCGTTCCACCCTGTATTATATAAAAGTCACTTTGTGTGTGTGTGTGTGTGTGTGTGTGTGTGTGTGTGTGTGTGTGTGTGTGTGTGTGTGTGTGTGTTCCGTCCTCATAGGTTCCGAAACGGTTAAGCCTATCTTTTGCAAATTTCACCCAAAGCTAATTTATATGTCTGGCAGTGTTCTTAGATATGTTTTGTGCAGAAATTCATTTGATAAATATCGAAAATCGAAAAATCCGATCCTAAAAATAGTTTTTCTTTTCTAGTAGATAAAAAAGAATTTTTACACAGGAATATTTTACGTTACACTTGGCAAGGGAGATAATAAAATCTCAACAAATCATTTCTTCTTAAAAAAACAAACAAAATTATTGACAACTGGAAATATACCTCAATGGTAGAACATTAAACTACAGATCAAGTGATCCCCTGTTCAAGCACCGGTGTACCTCACAATTTTATTTTAATTTTTTCTTATTAATGAGTTCAATATACGATAAAAGAAGAGGTACCATTTAAAATCACCACAAATCATTTCTTTGTTTGCATATTTTAAAACTAAACATTAATCAAAAGTGACTTTTACAGGGCAATTATCGTCAAGCCCAAATATCAGCTGACATGATATTGTAAACAAACACAGACAGAATTTGATGGATGACATTATCATTATTATTTTTTAATTTAAAAATATTTTTTTGCGAATTAGTCTACCAGGTAAATTATTCCTCGTAACATATAATAATCAATAGAGTATTGATTCTATCATAATACATATGCAATCTGCATAAATTAAAATATCATGTTTAAGTGAGCAGACAATGCCAGGCATCCAACTAGTGAATTACAAAAATGAAAGTGTAATGGTCATATTACAGTTGTAACCTATTTATATTAAAACTTCTATCTCTCTACCTCTCTCATTTCGTTCTCTCCCATTTTACCCTCCTTTTCCTCAATCCTCCATTTCTCCTCCTCTGCCCAGCCCATTCCTCTTTAATGGACGCACACAGATAACTCACCTTTATATAACAGATTCCTCTAGAAATCAGCACATTATTACACTGGAAAATTAACCCTCTCTGACGAAAACTGATCCAGTTGACCGCCAGAGAATGAATAAGTTTTTCTCAATTCTAGATATTATTTATCCAAGGTAACACTGATCAAGAAAATACCAACTTTGTGGGCATTTGTTTTGTAGTTTATGACTTTTAGCTGGATCCCCCTCCCCCCTCACACACATGCATACATGTTGTCTCTATATAATAGATGACGATTTTTTTCAACATTTATTAGGTAAACGTATTATATGGACAATCGTTTTAGGAATATAGAATCAAATATGGAAACTTTCTAAAAGTTCAATTAACATTTCATTTCTTAGCTTTATTTAGTCACCAGTCTTATTGTAATAATTGTTTTTATCTCAGTTTATTTTTATCAGTAAAAATTTACTTGTATTGTGCTTCTACAGAATTTGAACTGAATCAAACCAACTTTTGCCGAACTATACCTAAAACTTAGGTTAGGATTAGTATAGGGTTTGTTTAATATTAGTTTGTAGCAGCATTATCATGAACGGCACTAGCAGCAACAAAGCACCATCTAAATAATTTTCTTAATAAATAATCTTTTATGTATATAAAAGGCAAAATGTGTGTACACATTTTTTATATGTTGGGCAAAGGCTTTTTTGAGGGGAGTTCTCGAGGGGGGGTACTATTTCTTAGAACTGTTTATATACTGTGTAGATTGTAATATCTACAATTTTTAAATGCACGTCGCGTCTAGATTTATTAACATCGACTTTACAAAATTCTTGCTATTTCAGCCCCTCTCGTGTTGGTTCGGCTTTTTCGTATAAAAAAGCAGAACTAATCTGGGATGAAGGCAGTTTTCCCGGCTTTCATGCCAGGAACGTCCAGAAAACAATAAAGCTTTGATCAATGCAGGGAAACAAACCCCTTATATCAGACAATTGCCATTCAATTTGGACAATTCCCTTTTTATGGGGAGCAGGTTTTTCCCCTCAGCATCTTGGGGAAACAAAACCAGCCAAAGTTGGGGAAACAAACCCAAACTGCCTCGCAGTAAAAGTTAACTGCGGGATTTCTATTTGACCTCATTAAATTCACGTACCTGTCACGTTTAACGTTTAAATAAATTCAAACGTTTTTCTGTTACTCTACCTTATTGGCCGAGCAGGTAGCGTGTCAGGTTTTTTTATCACACTTTATCTCCTACCTTCGCCTCAAGGCTTCTGGTTCGATCCTACCTACCTACCAAAACTTTTTTTTTGTTATCTACCCCACCCAACACACACATCTTCAAACACCTGGGCAACACTGGGCACCCCTGCTAGTCTAATATATAAAAAGCAAAATGGGCGCGCGTGTTTGTGTATGTCCACAAATGGCTTTTTGCATTGGGTTCTCGCATCAGTTAGATTTCGGGAGAATTTTTGGATACTTCCTAGATCGTAATACAGACATCGTCTCCATCAATTTTTTGATCGAGTTTTAAAAAATTCCCTCATTTCAAGTGTCTGTTTGTTTGTTTGTCTGTCTTTTTGTTTGTCTGTTTGTCTGTCTTTTTGTTTGTCTTTTTGTTTTTGTTTGTCTATTTGTCTGTCTTTTTGTTTGTCTTTTTCATATAAATAAAGCAAAACTAATCGAACAAAAACGCTGGTGCCTGGTCGTATTCTGTAATTGGTCCTTGGTCAATGTAAGGGAAACCCTTCATACTGAGACAATTACTATTTATTTTGATACTGCCAGAATGCCCCTTGTTTGAGGGAGCTGGTTTTCCTGCACATTAAAAACGACCTTCGTAGGAGGTTTAAAAGCAACTCGATTTCTGCAAGTCATCTTTTTGATTGACTTGGTTAAATTTGAACACTTTACACTTCCGGTCGTGTCATGGAGTAGAGGTAAGATGTCAGTTTTTCTTTCACTTTCTTTTCCGCCTTTGTGTCGTGGGTTCAAGCCTGCCTGCCTACTTTCACTTTTTTTTTTTTTTTTTTTGCTCAACACACACCTACAAACACCCGGGTAACGCTGGGTACCCCCGCTAATCTATTATATAATAATCTTCTATTATATAAAGAGCAAATGTATGTCCAAATAAAACTTGAAAAATACACAAACATCCTCAAAGTTAGTATTTTTTTTTTAATTGGAGTAACCCTGGATGTATAAAATCTAAAAAAAAAAAAAAAAAAGCGACTCCTTTTATTTATTTATTTATTTTTTACAAAGGAGTCACCACTTATTATAGCGTAGTAATCATAAGTAGTGGAGATTTTGTAAATTGGATTACTTAGGGGGATGGTTCATCAAGAACTTGTTTACGTTGGACTTGAAGACAATCAATTTGAAGGTTAAACTGACCATTTATAGCATTTAATGTTATTAAGAGTACACACATCCTTTAGTGTTATGTAAAAAAAAAAGTAACATTTTTTTTTTACCAGAGTTATTTCCCTTACACTGACTCTTGCTTTTGTCTACTGGATTCCCGAGCACCGATTGTTTTTATTCGAAAATAAACTATTATTGCTTGTAGACTTTCGGCAACCAACAAACCTTTTAAAATCTTTTTCTTTACATTTTAACAAAATAACTAATAAAGTTGTTCAAAACATTAAAAATGGACTTCATCTCCTTTTTGTAACTTTAGGTTTAGGTTAAGGTTAAAAAGGTTTGGTTCAAATGCTGTAGAACTACAAATTATTTTTGATTAATCACCTAAGTGGGCATTTTTAACAATAGCCAACAAAACAACAACAACAAAAAAGAAAAAAGAATAGAAAAAAAAACAAATAAAAGTTACCAAAGTTATTCTTCTTCCTTGATAATATTTTTGGTTCAAAAGAAACTGCAAATCCATTTCATTCAGTTAAAATAAAAAATGAAACAGGGTTGCAGACAAATAATGCACAAGACCTTTGATAATCTATCAAAAGTCGAAAATTAAACAAAACATTGGTAGAAACACATCCAATAAACATGACTATTTGTATGAAAATATAATATTCCATCAGTATTTTGTTTATTTTTCGACTTTTTAGCGATTATCAATTGTATTTGTGCAATTTTTATTGTCGCCATTTTTTTTTTTTTTTCACTTGAATTGAACAGAATGGACAAGCTCTTTCTTTTGAAACAAAAACGCTTAAAAATAACTTAAAATGTTAAATACTTATCCAGGTAAGTAGAACTGTAACTTAGCTTGCCTTTGGTAAGATTTATTTGTTGTATGTTCATTTTTTTTCACTCTTTTTTTTTTTTTTTTGTTATTGTGAAAAATGCACACCTACCGCTTAACTTCAAGTATAACTTATTACATTTGCAAAATTAAAAACAATTTACAATTATCTTATCTTCAGCTTTTTTTTTTTATGAGTTATGTGGTTTGTTTCCATATTTTTAATCTAAGTATGTTATGGTGAAAAAAGTAGCTTTTAATAGGGAGATAACATTTTATTTTCACCAAAATGTTGCCTATTTTTTTAAGCTTGATAGTCTGACTTATTTATTTTTATTTTTAATTGGCGATGTTACACTCTAAGCTACCGACTGCTCATGAAATTCTACTTTTTTAGCTGAAAAATAGCGGTAAGAAGAAATATAACAAAAAAATACATACCTTAGACTTTAAAATGAAGGATTACTTTTAATCTAAAATAATTGACTACTTCTGAACCAGATAGCGTTTTAAGGAGATGTAACAATTTTTAAATTTTTTTTTTAATTTTGGCCATTTTCTGAATTTCTTGAAGATCAATTTTGTGTACGCTTGGGGAGGAGGTGTTAATTAATTTTTAATTTTTCTGTTAAAAAAGAATTCATTAAAATATATTATAAATAAAATAATAAATTTTTCATGTTTTTCTCACAGACTTAGATTAAAAAAATGAATAAAAGTTAATATGCCAGACAAACGATTATAGGATTACACTTTCTTTTTCACTTCTGTCGCAGCTGTGGAGCGGCTTGTTTTTACATTGAAATGCAATTTGAACCAACATGAAAAAGCAAATGGCTTGTATAACCACCCTCTTTCTTTCTTGAGTTCATTTTGATACGTTTTCTTCTTAGTTTCTAAAAGTAAGTCAGAGTTTTCACAGGAACGTGCTAACTCAATATTTTTGACCAATAAAAATCGTTTCATACGCAGGAAGTAACAAATCTATGTCAAATCAACCAAATATATATATATATATATATATATATATATATATATATATATATATATATATATAAATTAATAAAAAAAGACTGTGATTTGGTTGAAAAAAGTTCTTCTGGTTGACACTTGCAACCCTCAGCACCAACAATAATGCTCATCCTAGTAATATCGTCTGGAGTGCCCTAAGTTGAAATTCCTTTAAACCTGCTAATATCTCTCCAATGAACTCGGCCACCCAGAATGTAAACTCTCTCACACACACACACACACACACACACACACACACACACACACACACACACACACACACACACACACACACACACACACAAATGGAACTTTGAAACAAGATTTCTGATGCTCTAATCTATTTCTTATTCAAAGACTTTAAAACTTTGAAACAAGCTATCTGACGCTTTTGTCTATTTCTTATTCAAGAACTTTAAAACTTCTCAACAAACTTTGATTTTTAAAAGTATATTTCACATATCTGTAAAATATACTTTGTTTGTTAATTCATGTTTCTCTTAAAATTCATTCCTAAAATTCCTGTTGAGTTAGCACTTGCTAATTGGTGACCCATTCATAGCATTCATGTTTTATTCTATCTTTTTCATTCGCCAATTTAACAACATGCATATTAATTGCTAGTGCTGTTTTTGGAACTTTTCAAAAATGTTACTGTCGTCAATGTACACTATCTGAAACCAGGAGCGGCACTACAGAGTCATATTATAAGGAAACATTTGCCATGCTATTACCATTCCTCCCATCTCACTTAACGATCCGCCAGAATTAATACCAATTCAGACTAAAATGGCAGTAGGAGTAGGAGCTCTTCCTATCTTTCTATAGCTTGCCTTTTTTTGTTGTTTATTTCCCACAAGGTCGATCTGCAATTAAGAGACATCCATGTATTTATATTCTATGGCAGGGTCAGGCGGAAAGAGGGTTAAGAGTTTCAGATTTCGCCTTTTATGTACTCGGTCACATGATTGAGAGCTGGCTTGTGATTGGACAAGCTGGGGAGAAAATGGATTTCAAATCTCGAGCCGCAAGAATTAGCTCCTGCCTATAATTGTAGCAAGTTTCGGCTGCTACACATCCGTATATTTATATTCTACTATTTTTTTTCAGGCTGTTTATATGCAATCGACTAAGTAGGTAGAAGGTTTCTTGTAGTAGATGTCTCCCTGATTTTACTTTCACTTTTTCTTGCTCACATGCTCCTATTCTGAATTTGTAATAGCGGGCTAACATTAGTGAACTTTTTTCTTTTTTTACCAACACAGTCATTAACAATGATTTTTTGTTTAAATGTTTAACATATTTCAAACTGATATGAATTATTGCACAATAAAAATAATTTTTCCTATTTTAAATTTATTGATCAAGTAAAAATTCCATTTTTTTCTGGATCACTAAATTTAAAAATTATTCTAGCAAATTACCTAACAATTTAATAAACAAAAATATCGTAAAAATTGAATTTAATTTGAAAGTTCTGTAGTTTGAAGTAATTTGCATATTAATGAGGCTATGAAAGAGAATGAGGGAATATGAGGCTGGCAGTCGAATTTGGGAGAACTGGACTGAACTGGTCGGAAGCTCAAAATGTATAAACATTTTGACTCCTCCCTTTACTTAAAAATTCACCAAAAAATCAGAAAATTAACCAATTTTAATGAAATTTTCAGTATTTATAAAATAATGACCACGGAATATAATGAACTCATTATTTTTATTTAAATCTTAGTGGAAATGTATTTTATTTAAACGAAAAATACCTTAAAGTTATGGTTTTCTGTAGTAAAAAAAAAATGAAAGAATTTATTTTTGCTTTTTTTATGAAAATAAAGCATCGTAAATTTTAATTTTTAAAGAATTATTTCATTTTTACAGGAACATTATGAAAAAGCCCCTAAAGTTTGTATTAATGAATTCGATATAGCTTGAAGAAAAATTAATTTCTCGAACTACTGATATTACCATTGAATTTGCATTGTTTATTTAATATTTTCACACACAAAAAATTATAATGGCAGAAATATTTCTACTTTTTTTTAAAATTATAGATTTCGCATAATTTTTATATGCAAGATTTTAATAATTTCCTTGCTCGCATGAATGTGAAACTTTTGGCGTAACATTTTTTATATAATCTCGAACAATAATTAAAAAAAATTAATTCAAAAACAGGAATATAAAAAATAATTAAATTAAAAAATGATAATAATTGATACAAACCTTCAGAATAGGAATGTACGGATGCCCGTCTGGGGAAAAAAAAAGAAGAAATCTGACATCCCTACCTCCTTTTACTATCATGACTTCATTTTGAAACAGCGTTTCGATTGGCTGTAATTTTAGGTTTCCGTATAATCGTGTTTACAAACCTTTATCGGTTGCGTTTTTGCGAACAGTAGCATTACTTGCTTTTTGAGGGCTAATTAAGTTATTTTTTGTACAAACAAGGTGTTCTTTTATTCAGTTCAATATCTTACGACTTTACTTTATTAATTATTTTTAAAATAGACCAAAAAGATTAATATTTATCTTTTTAAAAAATTTTTACAATAAATTTATTTAACTTAAAAATTTAGCTGAATTGGTTAGCTCGCCGTGAAAACATTTTTTACAACTTTTTTTTTTTTCACATGTGCAAATATTTTTTCCTTTGGGAAATTAACTTTAGTCTTTAATCTTTCAAATACAATCAAAAAGTAGTCGGAAACCTAAAAAAAAAAAATATGGTAAATCGGCTTTCAAAACTACGTCCCCCCTACCTTTATCCGCCATTTTTGTCTGTACCTTCAAGTTCGGAACTGAGAATGTTCAAATGCTGACAAGAATCCATTTCCTTTTTTTCCTTTTTTTTTCTTTCTTTTTTTTTTTTTTTCTTGAATTATAAGTACTGTAAAAAAAAATAGTTTTTAAATTTTGTAAAAATAAAAAAAAAATAAAAAATAGTTTTTAAATTTTGTAAAAATAAAAAAAAAACGGTATTTTTACTTAATTAAATAATTCGAAATAAGGACAATGATTTTTGTTTTTTGGGCAATAATTTATGTCAGTTGATTACTAAATTTAAAAAATATTTTATATTTTATTTATTCATTGATTTATTTATTACATAGCATTTTCAACTTCAATTCAGTTTTTATGATATTTTTGTTAACTAAATTGTTAGTTGTTTCAGAATAGAGGCATGTGAGCAAGAAAAGGAAAAAAAGTAGAAACATGGAAACTTCTGCTATAGGAGAACCAATTGTTAATATGCAAGTTGAACCAATAACAAAAAAGCCCCCTCGACGTTTCTTTCCTTTTTAAAAAGAATGGTTCTCAAGTTTCCGTAGAATTGTTCAGGTAGGCACATAAGTCACTAAATGAAATTTTCTTTTAAGATAAATTAATTTATTTTTTATTTTTTAGATTTATAAAATTAAATCGTTGACAATTTAAATATTAAACTAGGGTTTGTTTTACTGTACACATAGATTCGAAAAAGTTGTCACAAAACAAATATAGAACAAATAAATGCTATCAAAGGTAAGATAAGTTACTTTTCTACCTAACTGGATATGTTTTTAGTGTTTATATTTAATGTAACATGTTTATTCAGCTCGGAGAACATACAGTGTTTACCGATGTATTGGAAAATTTTAAATGGCAGCCGACTCTCTCTTTGAGGCGGTAAGTTTGGGAAAAGGAGTTATAAATAAAAAAAAAACAGACAAAATACTGTTAGAAACTCGCCAAATATATGTTACCGTGACATATATTCGGCGGGTTTTTAACAGTATTTTGACTGGTTTTTTATTTATAACTCCTTTTCCCAAACTTACTGTCTCCGAGAGAGAGTCGGCCGCCATTTAAAATTTTCCAATACATCGGTAAACACTGTATGTTTTTCGAGCTGAATAAACATGTTACATTAAATATAAACACTAAAAACATATCCAGTTGGGTAGAAAAATAACTTACCTTGCCTTTGATAACATTTATTTGTTCTATATTTGTTTTGTGACATCTTTTTCGAATCTATGTGTACAGTAAAACAAACCCTTAAACTATGTAATTAAAAATGAAGAACACTTATTCAGAAAAAAAGATATTTTATTTAAAAATTGTAAAATGATTTGGGGCATTCTTTAATTATTTTGATACTCAAGGGAGCTAATTCATTTTAGTCTTTTTTTTAAATATTACCTCCCTTGCTTCATTTGTCAACCTTTTCATTTAGATTGGAAAATAGGTTTATGCGTCGTACAATGGGTCTTTATTATGTAAATTTATTTTCTATTTAAAGATTTCGTATATAGGAGGGGGAGTATACTGCTATTAACACACGAAATATTGGGTTTGTATTAATGTACACATAGATTCGAAAAAGTTGTCAAAAAAACAAATATATAACAAATAAATGTTATCAAAGGCACGATAAGTTACTTTTCTACCAAACTGGATATATTTTTCGTGTTTTTATTCAATGTAACATGTTTATTCAGCTCGAAAACCATACAGTGTTTACCGATGTATTGGAAAATTCAAGATGGCGTCTGACTCTCTCTTTAACACGGTAAGTTCGGAGAAAGGAGTTATAAATAAAAAACTGGATAAAATACTGTTAAAAACTCGCTCAGTATATGTTACCGTGACATAGGTTGACATATATTCGGCGGGTTTTTAATAATTTTTTTGACAACTTTTTCGAATCTATGTGTACAGTAATACAAACCCGAAATATTTATTTGCTATTTTTAATTTTGCGGTTGTCAATCGCAGCGCGTGACTGCAGCCGAAAAGTTGGTGGGGGTTGCTCTTATTGAATACAAAATATATTGTGCTGTCATTAGGTACGAACAAAAATGGAGGACTAAAGATAGGTGGACATAGTTTTGAAAGCTGATTTGTCATAACGTTCTTGTACGCTTCCGGCTACTTTTTGATTGTATTTGGAAGATTAAAAACAGAAGTTAATTTCCAAAAGGAAAAGAAATATTTGTACAAAAAAAGTTGAAAAAAAAAAAAAAGTTGTGAAAAATGTTTTCACAGCGAGCTAACAAATTCAGTTAAATTTTGAAGTTAAATAAATTCATTGTAAAAATCCTTTGAAAGATAAATGTTAGTTTTCTGAGTCTATTTTAAAGATAATTAGTAAAGTCCTAAGATATTGAATTAAATAATAAAATTAAAAAGAAACAAAAATACCTTGTTTGTACAAAAAAATAGCTTAATTTTCCCCCAAAAGCGAGATATTCTGCCTTCACAGAATCTAAACAAAACGGAAGTCTCTAAACATGCATTATACGGAAGCCCCAAATCTCAGAAAGTCAAAAAGCTGTTTAAAAACGACGTCAGGTAGTTAAACAAAGGTAGGGGGATGCTGGTTTTCTTCTTTTTTTTTTTTCCTCAGCCATGCATCCGTACATTCCTATCGTGAATGTTTGTATAATTTTTATCATTTTTTAATTTAATCATTTTCCTGTGTTCCTGCTTCTAAGTTAGAAAAAAACTTTTATTTACTTTTCAAGATTATATAAAAATTATGTTACGCCGAAAGTTTCACATTCATGCAAGCAAGGAAAATATTAGAATCTTACATATAAAAATTATGCGAAACCTGTAATCTAAAAAAAAAAAGTACAAATATTTTTTACAATTATAAATTTTTTTGTGTGAAAGTATTAAATAAACAATGATAATAGCGGTAGTTTGAGAAATAAATTTTTCATCGAGTTATATTGAATTCATTGATATGGACTTTAACAGCTTTTTTCGTAATGTGCCTGTAAAAATGAAAAATATATTTTTGTAATTGTTGCAATTTACGATGCTTTATTTTCATAAAATGCAAGAACGAAAATCATGCATTTTTTTACAACTGAAAACCATAACTTTAGTAAAGGTATTTTGTTAAAACAAAATGATACATTTCCACTAAAATTTAAATAAAAATAATGAGTTCCTTATATTCCGTGATTATTATTTTATAAATACTGAAAATTTCATTAAAATTGGGTAATTTCCTGATTTTTGGTGATTTTTTAAGTAAAGGGAGAGGTCAAAATGTTTATATATTTTGAGCATCGGCACTCATTTTGCACGTACCTAGCTGTCATAATAGACGCTCTCTCTCTCTCTCTCTCTCTCTCTCTCTCTCTCTCTCTCTCTCTCTCTCTCTCTCTCTCTCTTGTATACCGAAAATCTTTGGAAAGATTCGAATCAGAGGGATGGCTGAGAAGATACAACATATAACAATAATTAAAAAGGCTGAAATATTAAGGAAAACCCTTGAATGCAGATATAACACGATCAGCTGGTCACTGGCGTGTGACTGGCTTCACGTGTTACACTAATTGTCTTAGAAACGGTCTCGGGAAGATGTGAAGATGGCCAGTCATTAGAGTCTGTGTATCAAAAAGAAAATCAGACCTGATATGTTGGATGTGGGTGTGGCTCATTTATTCTCTCAAGATGACCTCTTCACCCTGGTGGCATTCTGGTTGGAATTTTCTTCTTCGTCCTCCAGACCACTTCGTTGTTTGATGAAGGCATTTATGGCAGACTCAATAAAACACACAAGCACACAACACGACACAATCGTAATATTTATGAGAAATCGTAACTATTTTATTTCTATACATATATATTACAATATTTTACAATATTTTACAAAAAGGATTAAAAGCAATTAATACTTAAACTTTAAAAATTATTAGACTGAGCTATATAGATAGTCTTAACTAATGCTGATGGAAAGAGGGTACCCCCTCTCGTTCATGGAGAGACAGAAACATGTGTGTTTACCCCATGTCGTCCGGCCGAAAAAAAGGATCGATCTAGAAAGGGAATTCTGGGAATGCATTTCTTTGTATCTCTATGCCCACGGCCAAATCACCACCCGGCAATGCTGTAGAGTGTGTTAGCAACCATGGCAATGAAATATAGTGCCACACAGAAACTAACACAGATGAGCTACAGGCACAAGCTACAAGATATAGGAACTGCTACAGATATAGGACACAAAGGAAAATCACATGGAATTATGAAAATTGAAACTGTATAATTGTAAGTTGACCCCTCCCCCTCCCCCTGTCCCTGTTTTTGTGTGTGTATGTCACCATGAACTTGCGCCACACCAAATAAGTGAGGAGAGTCAAGGAGGATGGAAAGACCAAGGAGAAAAGGCACTAGCCAAACCTCTGCTGGATGAGTGCAAAAAGGACTGGGACCTTGGAGAGACTTATTGCCACCCAAATTCCAGGGAAAACCAATGGTTGCTGCCTATGAGAAATCAATGGTAAGTAGCTGTTGCAATAGTGCAAATTCATCTGCAAAGATCGCCAAAAGAGGTGGAGAGTACTGGAAATCTAGGGAGACTTGTAGTCACTCAGACTCCAGGGAACACCACAAGTTGTTCTCAAAGAAAAATCTTTGATGATGGCTTATGTGACTACTCCTAGTGAGTAAATAATAAGTAAGAATAATACAGGATTGAGCAATAAAATTGTCGTCCTAGAAAAGATGACATGATTCCATTTCCATTTGATGAAAACCGGTTTTCTATTTTTGTTGCAGATCATCTAATAGTTGGCCAGTTGTGTACAAATCCAAAGCGCAATATGAGCATTCTACCATGTCTGAAAGTGCCATAATGTTCAATGAGCGAGATCAGAGATGCACCACTGTACAACCACCAGAAAACGCATCAAAGCACAAAAATTAGGAACTCATGATTTCTGGAAAATCTACAACAGTGTAGTAAATAATGAGAAATAAACAATTTACCCACTATCCAACAATAATGTGGTTGTTTGCATGGCAACTAAGAAGGCTAACATGCTTGCCAGTCGGTTTGCCTCAAACTTCACATTGGACCCAACAAACCACTCCCTGCCTGATTTTCCTTTGTGGATCAACGCCACTCTAGATGATCTGAAAATCACCTCTTCTCAGGTGCATGATATCATAAAAAATCTAGACACCTCAAAAGCATGTGGACCTGATCTCATCCCGGCTGTACTATTTAAAAAATGCTCTGCTCAGGTTGCTCCAGTTCTCTCCAAACTTTACAATAAATGCTTTAACGAATTTTGCTTTCCTCACTGCTGAAAAACTGCTTCCGTAGTACCAGTTTACGAGAATTCTGGCGAAAGAACTGATCTATTAAATTATCGCCCCATTAGCCTCCTCCCTCTTTTTGCCAAAATATTTGAATCCATAATTAATCAAGCTCTAGTCCATCACCTTACAGTTGTTAAACATCTGACCGACCAACAATATGGATTTAGGTAAGTAAATAAGTAAAACCATCGAGAAATAAGTAATCTTGATGGTTTTATTTGTAAATATCGGAACTGCAATACTCAGAGCACATCACCATTAAATATATTTTACTGAGACTTTGACCACGTCCATCACAATTTATATATATATATATTACCAAATCTGTTCTAAATTTCTGATTCTGATCCCAATTCTGATTCTGATTCCAATTCTTTTAATATTTATAAATATTTAATTAGAGATTTGATTTTTTTGTAAATTTTCAAATTATTAAAAAAAAAAAAGACAGTAATTTCCGTGTATATTTTTCTCAAATGTTTTCCTTGCAATGTATTGCAAATTGAAAGACAACAAAAGGCTTATTTTAATTTTAAACAAAGCTTAATTGTATCAGTTCGCCGTTAGTGTACAAGATGCTACTTGAAAGTTTTCAAAAACAGTGGAAAATAGTCAACGAAGTAAAATGAGGAAACGATGTAAGAACAAAATATTAACAACGCCCTCCCCCTCCCATTGTTATTAACGAATTTCTAAATAATGATATTACTATTTAGAAAACCATTTTTAATATGGAGAGGGCATTGGGCTTCGTTAACTATTATGTGCCTTCCTTCTATGAATGTTTAAATTTTATTTTAATTATATAAATTTGGTGGGTTATTAAATTGATTTACTTTGCTGTGAACCCCCCCCCCCTAAAAAAAAAACGAGATGCAAATAATAACAACTTTCCACACTCCTTCATATGTAATATATTGATGTTGGTATTCATGGCATAAATTGAGATGCTCTGATATTATTGTAACTCTTGTTAAAACTGCAAAAGTATTTATCCAAGCTAGCAGGGACGCCTGACATAGCCAGGTCATAAAGTACGCTTATATATGATATTTTAATTCTTACAGATTTCGTATATATTATTACAGAGTTAATGTTCTATCGATTTTTATATATCATAAAGTTACGATTTCCAAAATAAAAAAAAATATATATATATATATATATCCATATGACTTGGATTGCGATTAAAATATATATATATATATATATATATATATATATATATATATATATATATATATATATATATATATATATATATAACTTGGGTGCATTAACTTGAGTTCCTTCAGCTATAATCAAAACCGAAACCAAAATTTCTGAAGAATTCTTGATAAAGTTATTTATTTAAATAAATGGATCGCTGGAGTTCCATCAGCTATAATCGAAATCGAAACAAAAACTTATGAATAAATTCTTGGTAAAATCATTTCTAAAAAAAAAAAAAAAAAATAGATGGCTTAAGTGCCATTAGCTATAATTTAAACCGAAATTAAAACTTATGAAGAATTCTTGGTAAAATTATTTATTATAAGAAATGGAAATCCATAATTAAACAATAGTCACTCGGATGTAATGGTGACACACAAAATAAATAGCACACACACTATCGTATTAATATATAATATTGTTAAAAGTCATAAAAACCATGTTGCTTTCCTACTACTAACCCTAAGTACGTGTGGCAATACAAAAAATACAGCAATTACATGTGATTTTATGATTTTGCTGATCGGCCTTAGAATTAGTGATAAAAATTACTTAACTGCTTAAAAATTTATAATGTACCAAAATGGGATCAGTTTACTTATATTTATATGCACAACTGAACCCCCATTCTAAATTCTAAAACAACGTTTTAATGTGCTCACACATAATCGCCTAAAAAAGTAGAATCTCATATGTTTTGGGTATTTTAAATGTAAATGAAAGTTTTTTTTAAAGTTAACAAACTTCTCAATATTTGCTCTTCCAAAGTTTTGATATACTTGTGAGATTTCATCTATATTTTCACTTGTGCCAAAACAAAAAAAAAATATAAGGAAACATGAAATATTTCAAAGGATGTGGTGATCAGACAAAACCAGCGCCAAAACAAAAATTCCAAGCATGTTAAATCTTTGATATTAAAGTGTGAAGTCTCGAATAGACACCATATGGCCATTTATAAAATAGGTGCAAAAAGCTTTTTAAAATCTGTGATACTGAATAGGCAAGTGAACTCAAGAATAAAAACTTAATATTAATTAAATTAGGTTTGGAGAGTTTGCATCTGGGAATGGGTTTTCAAATATGCTTGGAATAACAACTGCACAGCTGCAAAGAATTTCCTTGGGTACAAAGAGGTGCCATAAAACTTTAATTATTTCAGAAGAAACCGATGACAGACACCCCAATGTACAGCTAGCGCCAACAAAATTTAACTCCGCCCCATCCCCATTTAAAACTTTTTAATAATCATACAAACTCCCTCGGATGAGGGCACATAGACATTTTAGATGCGAAACAGTTATAAAGGCAAGAGGCAAGTTATCTCTCAATAAATTACCAATAAATAAAATAAAATAAACTCTGCTAATCAATGTTAAATCTGTGAATGAGATTTATAAACCATTCTAGAGCCCTTCTCAGTCTTATGTTGTAAAGGAACAACTTCTAATCATAAAAAAGACAATCTGTGCTTCTTTCATTTTTTATTTAAAAATTTTAAAGAATCGGTTTGGAATCAGAAATAAGACTATAATTTTTCATATTCTGATGCCGATTCCAACGCCCCAAAATCGTCCAATTTTCCAATTCCGATTAATCATCCCAATATTAATATATATATATATATATATATATATATATATATATATATATATATATATATTCTTGGTAAATCCTCGAAACAGTGTTTCATGGTAAACAACTAATGATCCCTTGAAAAATAAATTATTGGTATTATAGTAAATTCGAGAGTGAGTTGATGCAGTGATTGCAGGTGATTAAATGACTTACTGACTAGATGGTTTTCTAACGAATGATAAAAAATATTTTTTTGTATAGTTTTAAAGGTTAAAAACTTCCAAGACTATATATATATATATATATATATATATATATATATATATATAAAATAAAAAATTACAATTAAGATGTTACACTTAATCTTAACACCGAAACTCATAGCCCCTATCATAAACCTAACCTCACGCTTTTATACGTCCATAAATCTTCTAACCACCCCAACTCAATTATAAAATCTATAGTACCATCCGTCTCTAGAAGAATTTCTGCTCTTTCTGCTGATAAAAAACTTTTAATCAAAATGCTACTTTCTTCAATAATGCCTTAAGGAACTCAGGGCACAAGGAAAAGATTAAATACAACCATTATGCTCCTCCTGCAGGCTGCCTTAAATCTGTAATCACACACAATATGACTCGCAAAAAACCAGTTCAATTAACAAGATCTGCCGCTATCAATAACAATGAACCAGTCTACATATATAATTCAAACCAAAATACTAATCGCAATGCCTCTAACCCACCCAGTCGCATCAGGAGAAAGAAAAATATTTGGTTTAATCCTCCATTTAGCATAAATGTCAAAACTAATATACCTAAGGAATTCTTCAACATTGTACACAACTCTTTGAAATACCCACACAGATATAGTTCTATTTTCAATAAAAACTCAATCAGGATTTCTTATTCAACAATGCCTAATTTAGCACAAAGAATCTTAGCATTTAATAACAAGAAAAATTAAATCAGCCCAAAAAATCCCTTTCCCAATTAAACCCAAAACTAACTGTAATTGTAATAACAAACATCTTTGCCCACTCAATAATGATTGCATCCATAAAGATGTTATATATTCATGCACAATTACTGAGCTCCCATGCAATCCTCCCATAACAGACACTAATATTTCGTCTTCAAGTTATCCTTCTTCCCATCCTCCATCTGATATAGTTACTAATCCAATATACCACTCGAGCAGCCCCTCCATCTACAATCATACATCTAGCAATAATAATAATGATAAAATAATAATAATAATAATAATAATAATAATAATATTTCTCCTAACAGCCATCCTAACACTAACAACACTCATTATCCCCTCCAAAATAGTCCTCATACAATCATTGTCCCACCATTTGTTGAACACTATGAACAAAATTCAAACTATTTAACTAATACAAATCAGCAAATTCATATTAATATCAGACCTCGATCGAACTTTTGATAAAGTACATACATATATCGGCGCTACTTCAATATTAGTTAAGAAAAGAATATCAAACCACATTTCTTCTTTTAACAACCATAATTCTAATAATAACCAAGGAACTTCTCTAACCACTTTAATTAAAAAACTTAACTCTAATAATACCCCCTTCTCAATCAAATGGACTATCATAAAAAAATTAAGTCTTATACTCCAGGCTCTAAGTCATGTCGCCTCTGCACAACCGAAGCTATAAGTATAATTACTTCCTCTCAAAGTAACAATATAATAAATTCTAAAAACGAACGGATCTCTTTCTGTAAACATAAGTCGAAATTTAATTATGGTAATTTTGAAATTACATAGTTATTACTTTAACCTTTCAGATAGATATATAATTTTTCTTTAACATTATCGTTTTTACTACATACTTTCTTAATACTTTATAACTTAATAATTCCTTTATTTTAATTCTTTATTTCTTTTTTGCTTGGCCGTTTTTTTATCTGCAATTTCCGTTTTAGTCTTTAAATATTCCTATCTATCTATCAATCTACCCACACAGTCATATCCTGTATGTATATTTACTTATATTTTACTATATGCATTTACTTACATACTTACTTACTTTATCCTGAATTTGCAGATACCGGCCATCCTCTCCCCTTAAAAATATTTTTTTATTATATATTTTATTTTTTTTATTCATTATTTATTTATTTATTTATTTATTTTTCCATTTAGTGTCTTTTTACAATTCTTGCTGGCATTTTCTTAAGTAATAACCTGTACATTTCAGTGGACCTATTTTTTTGCCCTATATTTTTTCGCGCCTTTTAACATCTTTTTGTCTGGGTCATTTTGACATTTGCGTTTCTATTTTATATTTAATTCTATCACCATTTAATTTTTTTCCTCTTCTTCTTCCCTGATCTTTCTTATTTGCATTATGTCTCAGCAGCCGTGTGAAAAGCATATCTTATTTTTCTTTTATTAATACTATTGGAATTTTTCCCCTTTTCCTTGTACATATTTGTGAATTATTCCATGGATTTCGGCCTTTTGGATTATTTTGAACCATCTTTCAATTACGTGCTTTCCTTGGATTTTACTTCATGCAAATGGAAATTCAATTAACTTTCTTCGAATTATATTTTTGGATTTTACCGTCATTGGATTATTTACTTTTTACCAGACTATCCATTCATGTGTAATCACCTTTTTCTTCACCATATTCCCTGTTTCACTTTTTGCTATCAATTAAGATCTTTGACTTACTTGCAGTTTCATCAAATACTTTTGTATGCAAAATCCGATCCCACATTTTGCTAATTCCTACCCTCTGATGAGATGAAAAGTATTTCTTCGGAACTCCATAGATTAAGGACTATCCACTTATCAAGTGTTTCCTTTTCAGATAAAATATATTTTTAACTCTTTTTCAAAGTGTTTTTAACATGTTTTATTAACTGTTTGCTCTTATATATGTATGTATACATATATATATATATATATATATATATATATATATATATATATATATAGTGCAAAATTTTGTTGAAAATTCAAAGACTCACGTTTTCTTTTTTATAACCTTCGTTTATTTCCTGGATTTTTCCATTACAGCTGTTTCATTAATGAGTTGGAAAATATCCTGTCCCCACTAACTTCTTCAGATGTTTATCCATTAGATTTTTACAACAAATGGTATATTTTTAACGTGCTGGACATCGTATTCGAGTAAAAAGATTTCCACAGCCATGCTTCATCACTTCCTTTATATATTATATATATATAATATATAAATATATATATATATAATATATAAATATACATATAATATATAAATATATATATATATATATATATAATATATAAATATATAAATATATATATATAATATATAAATAAATATATATATATAAATATATAAATATATATATAATATATAAATATATAAATATATATATAATATATAAATATATATATATATATATATATATATATATATATATATATAGAGAGAGAGAGAGAGAGAGAGAGAGAGAGATACATTGGTAGATAGATACATACATAGATGGATAGATAGATATATAGATATGATGATAGATGGATAGATAGATATATAGATATGATGACAATTATGAAAATACAGGGTGGAAATTTTTGCCCTAGAAAAGACATGATTTCATTTCCGTTTGATGAAAACTGTTTTTTTTTCCTTTTTTTTTTTTTTTTGTTGCAGACTATCTACTAGTTGGCCAGTTGTGTACAAATCCCAGGAACAATAGCAGCCTTCTGTCATATCTGAAAGGGACACAATGTTCAACGAGCGAGATTGGAGATGTGCCGCTGTACAAATGCTCTCTACCAATCCAAGTTATGATAACAGCACCATGGCCAACACCCTCAAAATGCATCGCTGGATTGCCACGAATAACAGGGACGTGCCCTGGGGGATGAAAACAAAGTTTCCGGTCATGATTATGATCTTTGGTGTAGTTTCAAGTGAGGACCACATCATGCCATCTCACCTCTTCGAAGTCGGCTTAAAAGTCTAACACCAAAATGTACCTGGATGTGCTGAAGAATGTGGTGATCCCCCGGTGCAATCAGGTGGCTGCTGGCAGACCCTGGGTGTGGCAGCAGGATTTGGCACCAGCCTTCAAGTCCAAAGGGACCCAGGCTTGACTTCAGAATGAGTGTTACGACTTTGTACCCTTCTCTCACTGGCACCTCTCCTCCCCCGACCTGAACCCGCTGGACTATTTCGTTTGGTCATACATTGAGAACATCACCAACATGACCTCCACAACACCAAAGTTCCCACTAACGCTTGTGGAAAAAGTATGGTCCCAGTTCCAAACCCGTATCAAGGCGATGACTGAGGTTGAAGGCAGCTTCATTGAATAAATATCAGCTCTACTACATGATCAAGTTACCTGAATTGATTTTTTCAATAAAAATGTGAAAATAAGGCTGTAGCAGCGTTGTTTTCTTTAGGGTGACATGTTTATTGTTTCACCCTGTAATATTACGAAGTTAAGATATATACAGATGAAATAACACACACACACACACACACACACACACACACACACACACACACACACACACACACACACACACACACACACGAGACCAGTAGTTCAAACAATCTTAATAGTTGAAAATATCAATATTCGTCTACAAAATTCCAAAACAATAAAGTTATGCATTTTAATAAAAAAGAAGTTTCTACAGAAATTTAATATTCCACACACACACACACACACACACACACACACACACACACACACACACACACACACATACACGCACACACACACGCGCGCCCACCGGAAAGTCCCAGGAAGGGCATGTTTTAGTAACAAGACTGTACTCGTTGACATCCTAGGAAGAATAAATGTCATTGTTTGTTTTGTCGACATTTCTCTTGTTTGTTGTTCGCTCGTGTCGGTTATAAACCAGCGTTACCACTGACTGACTAACCTTCTGTCATTCGAGTGTTTGAAGGTTAGGCCGACTCTAAGTTGTGCGCGTGTGATGGCCAACAAAAACCACTAAAATGTCAAACAGGGTTCAAGCCCTGTAAACGATGCGACATTTTTTTTTTTCTTTTTATATCAGAATACCACTTGGTGAAACAGAAGCACCTATTTGCAAATTTTCCATATCAACTGGAAATAATAATAGGTTTAGCAGGAAAGGTTGTCACATGGTAAAATCCCTTCAAAACGTATTGAGGTTATATGAGAAAATAAAGCTGTGCACGCATTACAAATGTTTCTTTTCTGTTTCTTATGTTATACATTAGTACATTAGGGGTCATTTCGAGTTAAAAGTTTATTTGCTCTACCCATTTCAACTTGCTTTTGAAATTAGATAAATGTAAATGAAGGTAAAGAAAAAGGAACAGCGTGTGAGAGCTAAATGCTCGTCCCTGGGAAGCTTGGTTAACCGGAGTACACTTGTAGAGTGTAAGATGCAAGGCTAGTAGGACACAAGGCTGCAGGGCAAGACTGCAAGACTAAAACGTAAGACTAGACTGCAAACAAGACAAGACGCCCCCAACTTAAAATGGTAGCTCTTTTATATAATGTTCCGTATCCGGTTCGATACGTAGTTATGTCCCTTATAACAGTAAACTTATAAAAAAGATCAAGTAATGGCATATTTTATTTCTGCGGAGGCAATAGAGAGACGACTAATGAATCTATTTGTCTATGGAATGAGGATCAGATTATTTTACTTGAACGAGTGTAGCCCAATGATTGCCTTCATGGTCACACTAAGATAAAAACAACACACAAAATATTTTGGTATAACTCAGCTAGAGTCTGTGTTTGTGTGTGTGTGTGTGTGTGTGTAATACTGTAATATAAAAAAAAGGGACCCCCAAACGTTGTCAGTTGATAACCATCTGATCAAATCGACCCCACCCCCCTCCCAGTGATTATCTTCCTGTTGGCCCGACCTGCTCTTGTCAGATTTTGACTTTAATTTCTCTGTCCTCTCTTGGAGGACCTCTGAAATGCCAACCGCCCTTCAACTCCGATAAACTCAAAACTGTCACAAAATTAACTTAAAACTCCTAAATCTATTGTCTGGTCTTCTGTCTTAGTTCCCGCCATACCTGATTAATAGAAACTTACTTCCATGCTCACCCTTTCTTTAAGATCTCTCTCAAGTAATCTCCGAGCCACCAACCATTATCAACTCCTGTAAAGTCAAAACTGTTACGAAACCAACTCAACTTTAAATTAACTCAGCATCAGAAATTTATGTTCAGTCTTTTGTCTTAGTCACTATCACGCCTAATTAATAGAATCTGACTATCAGCCATGCTCATTCTATCAGCCATGCTCATTCTATCAGCCACTCCCAGCTAACTACCCATCCTACTTCCGGGTATTCATCCTACTGCCTTTGTGTGCTATGATAAATCTTTTCTAACTATTGTCCTGGCTCATGGCTCCTTTTTATCCAACAACTCTCTCCCTTTTTTGTATGAATCACTTCCTAACACTCTGGGAAGGACATTCATATAACTGCTTAGCTTTCATTTTGCTACATAAGAAATATACATGGAATATCACGTACTCAACTACGTGGGTATTCTTAAGATATATCCATGTAATCTGTGCATTCACTTAAAGAAATTACTCTTTCAAAGACATCATCATTATCTTTCAACTGTAGTCGAAAAGATTGAGTTCACATGCGCATACTAGATATCCTGGTCTGCATAACTGCTTCTAAGTCCTGCATCTCAGTAGTGGCATCCCTTGCTATGACATCGGGGTATATGAGCCATCTACTTCTGGAATAGGTAGTAGAGTGCCACAGCAGTAGGGAAGGAATAACTTCGTTTATTGCTCTAAAAACAATGGTCTGCAAACTGAACATGTTTTGCTTTGACAATAGATGATGCCAATGGAAGTTTGCCATAGATTTGGATGAGTTTTCCATGAGAGATCAAACTTACATGTAAGAAATCAATAAACCAAACAGACGTTTAATGAACTAAATGTGCTGATGTTTTTCTTCTTTTGTTTTTTTGTTATTTTTTTTTTTTGTTTTATCATTTTTTAAATGTTTTGTTGTCTTTTTTTTTTTGTCTTTGTTTTTTTTTTTTTTACTATTTTTCACCCAAACAAGCATATTGCCATTTGAACGTAAATGGTCGTGCCCAATGGGAGACTGAAGAGTTGACCAATAAAATGTTTGTTCACATTACATTTAAATTTCTGCTGATTAATATAGTCAGGGAAGCCAAAAACAGGGATAGAATTCTAGAGTCCAGCAGTCGAAGGGAAGAAAGTATTAGAGTAGAAGGCTTTGTAGGAGTTAGGGACATCAACAGTAAAAAGGCGGGATTTTGCTGCTTGTTGAGTAGGTCAGGGGGGCACAAGTGTTATGGGTTCATCAGAGATCATTCTATTAAACTACTCGTAAAACAGGGATAAAAATGCAACTTTGTGGTCAGGGGACAAAGGCTGGACTTGGCCAATAGTGCGAGACCTATTATATTGAAGACTCTTTATAGGACCCTGTCTAAGAGGAAGAGACTAGTGATAGATGCATCAACCCGGATGTGGTAATGATGCTTCACACATGAACGAACAGTGGCTTTGATGTGAGTAATTTTCTAGCATTCTTGCCGATGTCCTCAATGTATTTGTTCCAATTCATGTTGTCTGTGAAGATTAAGCTGAGGAGTTTGAAGGATGAGCTCTCAAGGAGGTTGTTATTTATCATATGCATCGATCAGAAGTTTATGTCATTCATACATCGAAAGCCAACCTTCACTGAGCCATAATCCAATTTCAAATCCCACCGTCCATATAATGTAAGGAAAGGAATTATCGATTACTTAGAACATTGGGCAAAAACAATATGTGGTAATACCAATACATAACAAGAAGAAATAGACAACCCTTCACCAAAATAACTATTCAGAGAACATGATGTTAGCTTCAAGAAATATGGATCTAACATCAAAGGATGCTACTCAAAAACTCATCAATATAGCCAGGGAATCTTGCTGGTTCTGTGCAGTTTAGAAGGTCCACCTTCCCAGGCTTTACCTTCTCTCTTTGAGTAGAGGTTAGTTTATTGTTAATTGCCTAAGACGCCTCTACTGAGGAATACCGACGGACTGTCCAGGCATTTTTTGCAGGTCAGAGTACTCTTCCTCCAGGACGCTGTCTGTTCAATCCCATTTTCCAACCCCAGTTTCACATCTTCCGCCATGGAATGGAAAAAAATCACGGCCACCGAGAGTAAGAAGAAGGCCTGTTAACTGAAAAATGTCAGCAGGCAATGTAAGTAAGATTTGTCAGCCTGTCAGACTGTCAGTACTATATGAGGGCCATTTGTAAAAGAGCAATAAAACATTTTTAAAAAGAAAAAGTAACACAGTTCGATTAATACTGAAACTGAACTTTATTCAACATCAAATACAAACATTATCTATGTAAAATTAAGTAATTTTAAAGCAATATACAATTTAATACTGATAAAACTGAATTATGAATTTAGGAAACAAAAAATTAAAAACATATTAAACACCAACGATGAATAATTTTAAAAGTGAAAACCATCGATAAATAATTTTAAGAATGAAAACAAACGATAAAATACAAAAAATTTAAATAAAACAAATAATTTAAATACAAACAAACAATAAAAGTTACTAGTGCAGAAATATTTTTTAATTTAATTTAGAGAAAAATCACATGGGTTGAATGTTATTTTTTGGAACTTTAGAGATTATTCGGACTAATGTTCTCATCTTGAATGTTTATTTCACAACGTTTTATCATCGAATCTTGACTTCTCCTTTATTACATCCTCAGGCTGAAAATGATGTTCACATTCCTAAAAACATAATTAAAGAAAACATTCATACCATAATGTAAACTATTGTTAAAATCTAAGAAAATATAGTAAACAAACATTTACAATAATAATAATAATCACAGTGTAGTATCTGTTCAGATGCTTCACTTCATTTGTTCTGTCCTCGGTCAGTGGAGGAGAAATACTTTATGACTGAGACAATTTTTATTTTTGTTCCTATCGAGAGTGCCGTGCCCTTTTTGGAGAGCTAGATTTTCCCACATTAAAAACCGACCTTGTGTTTAACTGTGCCCTCGTGGGTAGGCAAATAAATAAATTTAAAAAAAATATTTTTGATAACTATTCTCATGTAAAAATTATTTGTTTATAATTCTAAAAAGAAACAATCAATTTTAATATATAACATTCAGTCACAGCTAATTTCATTAATAACCGCGTGGTGAATAATTTTCAAACTGACATTAGAAAAAAATATAGAACTTTAAAATAATTGGAAATACTCAATGAAAGATTTTATTTATTATTAAACAATAACAATTATTCTCATGTAAACATTATTTGTTTATAATTTAAAAAACTAAAACAAAATTAAATTAAATTTTCAACCTTCCTGATAGACTTTTTAGCCTTATAAGAAAATAAACAGTTAAAAATATGAACATAATATTTGCTGTATTAGCAATAAATGGTATTGTTTCTTGAATTTATATTAACAATGTTATCAAAGTACTTGAATAAAGTTCTAATTAAATACACGTTTAATTATTAATAAATAACATTACTTACTTTACTACATTTAGTTGGAATAAAATTTTCGATTCTAATAGCACGTATCCAAATTGAGAAAATTTAGGAAAAGAAAATATATGTACTTTGGGCCTTTTGGATAATTTCCCCGGCAATTTGAAACAACGCAAGAATACACCATGTTAGACAGCAAACTGAAAACTAGACGAAACTGCTGCTGATAGCCTAGACTATATACCTACCTACAAGTGGATTTGATAATGACGTCACGCTGTCATGTGCATTGGCCTTCTTTACTCTCAGTAGCCACGAATAAATATGCAACGTTTATAGACATTTAATGGATGAACAGATCAATGTATTGATGGATGAACAAGAGGATCTCTTATAGATGTAACATTGCGTGGGAAGTTTTTCAGCCTCTGCCAAATTACTGACTCTAATGGAGACAATTCTATTACTGTAACAAGAAGCCATCTGATTCTTGCTGAATAACTGAATTAATCAATTCAACAATAGGATGTTAGAGTGATTTAATTCACCATGATCACTCAGTAAACCGGAAAGTCAAATGAGGGAGAGTCTTACTTTAAACTTATCACTTTATTATCATTTTATGTTGAGCACATAATAGAAGTTGATAAAAGATTTAACACAAAGTCTACTCTCTCTTTTCCAGCCAGAAAACTAAAGCAAGTTGGTCCCTTCTCTTCTTCCAACCCCAATCTTCTCTCTTCGGGTGCAAAGCCCCCTGGGTTTTGACAAGAAACACCATAGACTTAATATGGTTACTCTATCCATACACGTGGACCTGTATATGCATGGCTCTGACTTCAACACTAGTGTACGGTACGCATTTTTCATAAATGAAAATTTTTCCTTTTCTTTAAAACAGGACGTTCATTCATTCTTCATTTAAGAATGAACACATTTCTCTTCTCTACTAACAAGACATTTATTTAATATCATTTGGAATTTCTAATCTTTTTATTTTCGTCCATATTTGTAGACTTGTTCCATTCCCAACACTCTTCTCGTTTCTATTCCTATTTTAACATGTTGACGAATATGAGTCAATAAAATTGATAATGCAGATGCAAAAAGCAGAAATTCCTACATTTTTCTTGCACAATTTCAAACTTGATCCGGATGCTTTTCAAACTGGGCACGAATATCAGCACAGTGTGGGGAGAAATAGTCCATGAGGAATCGAAAAGTGTGAAGGTTTTTTTTTTTTTTTTTTTCAAGATTCCATAGTGGTTAGTAATAAGAACTTTGAAGGTGAAGAAGGTCAAAAATGACCTTGAACAATAAATATTTAAAAACAATTGCTAAAAACAAACAAAAAATAGATTCATATTATTTGATGACTGTGTTCATCTTGATTGTTATGTTCACAACGTTTTGGTTGATGTAACCTCCGACCTTCTTCAAGTGTATCTTGTCGAACTCGGAAATCTTTCTGTTGAACTCGGGAATCTGCACGGAATTGCAAACAGAATCCTTTTTAATTCATAAGGGTAGCATGCTCTCGTCCTGCCAGCCATGACTGGATAGAAGTTCCATGGTATAGTGGATAAAGTACTTGGTAAAATTTAGTTGTAAAATTACATTCTTCTGGAGGTTAAATGTTCAATCCTTAGTGCAAGCGATTTAACTTAGGACTTCTATACAGTCATAACGTTGCACACCCTCAAATACATTTACCATTTAGCATAGAACCCCAAAATACGGTGACCCTAGGATGCGTTTTTTTTTCTAAAGTTACGATGTAGAATACGACGTCTTTCCGGACCCTGGTTGCGATATTTGCCTCACCTACGGTTTTATTTAAAACGTTATTTGATTATGTACATGTGTATTATGTACTGTATTCTTTTACTAATTTTTAATGCCGTACCCTGGGGTTCTACTGTATTTAGGATTTCTACTCAGTTATAGCATGCTTCTCGCCAGGATTAAATAAAAGGTTCTGTTTGAAATTCTGTGCAGATTTCCATGTTTGACAGAAAAGTTCCTGAAGAAGGCCAGAGGTTATAGCGACTGAAACGTTATGTGAATATAACTCAAGATGAAAACAGTAGTCCGAATAATCCAAGTCCTCATCTCAGAAATTCAGAAACAAAAACGAGATGCAAAAATGTCAGATGCCGATGTTAGTCGTTCGACAGTGTTCGACCATCTGAAATAAATTAGCAAGTTGAAAAATCTTGATAAATTGAAGAAATCTTTGTGTCTGAAAATCGGTCATTATTTTCCGAATAACTTTTTAAAAAAATCTTTGGCAACATGCTTGAATTAGAAAGCACAGGTTCAGCTTTTTAATAAACGAATAACGCAAATACACACACATAGATACACACACATAGACACACACACAAATACCCCCCCATAAGTAATCAAATGTTATTAATTAAATCCATCATTTTCAATCCTCTCATAATATTCTTCAACATTCAACTGACAACCTATCCATCTCATTAACACTTATCCTCAGTTAGCTTTTGGTCCTGATAAGTGATGACTTATTTGTAAAAATACATACACGCATACATAATATGCACATAATACATGCACATAATGCACACAAATAATATGCACACACACACACACACAATACACACATACATAATATGCACACACATAATACACATATAATACATACACAATACACATACGTAATACACACATACATAATGTATACACACATAATACACACACATAGTACACATACACAATATACACACAATACACACATAATATACACACAATGTACACATACATAATACGCATACACAATACACAAACATAATATACACACACGCAATGCACACACATAATGTACACACACATAATATACACACAGATAATATACACACAGATAATATACACACACAATACACACACACAATGTACACACACATAATATACACACACAGATAATATACACACACACACAACACACACATACATAATACAGACATTGAACTGATTTTGATGTTGCAGCATTAGTTTATTCTATCGACAAACTTGCTCCTCCCCTTCCCTTCGCCGTTGATGTTTATCGAAAGACAATCTGTCCAGTTTGCATAAAGAATTTTATAATCAATGAACAAGTTGAGTGGGTTGGAGGAAAGGACATGGCGCTCACGGGCAGCCATTTTGGTGATCATTTAAAAAAAGAAACAAAAAGCAAAAGATAGATTGAACACCAGTTTTAAATCTCCGCATCACACACACACACACACACACACACACACACACACACACACACACACACACACACACACACACACAGCATTCGCCATTTCATGTCCCAAGTGAAAAGCTTTTTTCAAGAAGCAACAAAACTTTTATTATGTCATTCATGGCATAAGCAAATCTAAAACTCAAGAAGAAAAGTAAAAATAAAATAAAAATGAAAAAAAAAAGGGTAAAAATTTACAAATGTCTGCCTATTTTTAAATAAACTGACTGGGGAGGCGAGGTGGGATATCTTCACAAATTTGACTCATACAGAAGCTCATGCTGTAAAATTATTTTAGACTTATTACAATATTGAAATACTAGCAGAAATATCCGCCGTTGTCCAGGAGCTGGTTGAATAAGGCAACCTATGTATTCAAGCCACCATATTACATTTTGTATTCTTACTTTTGACATTTTATGTTCATTTTTCGGGGGGGGGGGCAGCGATATACCTATCTGGCACTTCGGCGCTGCTGGGTTTTTAACTCAGCACCCAAATCAACCACAGTCTAGGCTATTTCTGAAATCGTTGATTCCTTTTTTATTGCGGTATATCGCTGATCCTGTGCAGTTCTAGGAGGTCCACCCTTCCAGCCTTTACCTTCTCTATTTAAGAAAGGGTTAGTTTCTTGCTAGTTGTCTGAGGCACCTCTGTACGAGCCTTTCTAGTCTCGCACAAAAACATGCGTTCACATCTGAAGCCATTTTTCTTGTCATACACATACGCGCACACAAACATACGCGCGCACATACACACACGTAGATATATTCACGTTCACGTGCATACACACACACATGCTAACGTACACACATGTACGCACATATACGCGCACACGTACGCACACATGGGCCACGTTACTTCCCCTTTACAGGAAATCCACACATGTGCAAAAGACCACCGGAAACAACTATAAAAGCAAGAGACATAAGCTGCTTCCTTCTTTTCAATTCAGCTTCCGACCTGAGAGGTCAACGGACCAACTGGCCCCTTTCGGGGTGCTTGGGCACGCGCGTCTCACGTCACCTGCTAATATGTGTGGGGCAAGAGCCAACACACAGTATGTACACCTAACACGCTTCTATCTCCATGGCCTAGATTGACTTTCTTTCTCTCTCTCTACAACCATAGACTTTCCCTCTCACCAGTTAACAGCGAGAGACACACGTGAAACTGGATTGACTTTTTTTCTCTCTCTCTCTCTCTCTCTCCACAACAATAGACTTTCCCTCTCACCAGTTAACAGCAAGAGACACATGCCAATCTCGATTGACTTTTTCTCTCTCTCTCTCTCTCTCTCTCTCTCTCTCTCTACAACAATAGACTTTCCCTCTCACCAGTTAACAGCGAGAGACACATGCCAAACTCGATTGACTTTTTCTCTCTCTCTCTCTCTCCACAACAATAGACTTTCCCTCTCACCAGTTAACAGCAAGAGACACATGCCAAACTCGATTGACTTTTTCTCTCTCTCTCTCTCTCTCTCTCTACAACAATAGACTTTCCCTCTCACCAGTTAACAGCGAGAGACACATGCCAAACTGGATTGACTTTTTCTCTGTCTGTCTCTCTCTCTCCCTCTCTCTCTCTACAACCATAGACTTTCCCTCTCACCAGTTAACAGCGAGAGACACACGCCAAACTGGATTGACTTTCTCTCTCTCTCTCTCTCTCTCTCTCTACAACAATAGACTTTCCCTCTCACCAGTTAACAGCGAGAGACGCACGCCAAACTGGATTGACTTTTTCTCTCTCCCTCTCTCTCTACAACAATAGACTTTCCCTCTCACCAGTTAACAGCGAGAGACACATGCCAAACTGGATTGACTTTCTCTCACACACTCTCTCTCTACAACAATAGACTTTCCCTCTCACCAGTTAACAGCGAGAGACGCATGCCAAACTGGATTGACTTTCTCTCACACACTCTCTCTCTACAACAATAGACTTTCCCTCTCACCAGTTAACAGCGAGAGACACATGCCAAACTGGATTGACTTTTTCTCTTTCTTTCTCTTTCTACAACAGTAGACTTTCTTTCTCACTAGTTAACAGCGAGAGATGCACGCCAAACTAAACACGTGCTGTACCCTTTTCTTTTGTTTGTTTCTTCACAAAATAAATCCTAGTTTGCTTATTTCAATAAACGCGTTGTTCGTTCCTTCCTCAAAGCAATTCATTTTTCCTATTTTGCCCCACGGTACACCTCTTCAGGGAAAAACGACAAGGTTGCTCAGGTATTTTTTTTGCAGGCATGAGTGCACCTTCTCAAAGGTGCGACCTTTTTAATCCCACTTTCCAACTCTGAATGTGTCGCTGCAATTGCATAGAGAAATCACTATTTTAATTGTTTTAAACGAAACAGATGCTCAGTAATTTAAGCTACCTTTAATGGCTGCTAACAACCACTGCAAAAAGATTATAGAAAAGAAAGATTTTTGTCTTAATTTGTCAAGTTTAAAGTAACTGAGCAAAGGCTAGGTTCCCACAAGTTTTGATGAATAACAAACAGGGTTTTGAACAGATGTGTATCTTCCATCCCAACCATCATCAACAGACCTGAAGTGATTACATCAGCATCCAACAATTACATCAGCATCCAACATAGCCAAAGAACTTTACATCAAACTCCAGTCTGTGTGATGAGGGCTGCCTAAACCCTGGTTTTCCTCTGAGAACAAAAAATACTCTGAGCAACATCCATATATATCTCTCCGAAATGTTTATTTAATTGTTTTTAATTGTTTTTTAATTGTTTTGTTAATTGTTTTTTAACTGTTTTTTTAAATTGTTTTTTCTTAATTGTTTTTAATTGTTTTTTAACTGTTTTTTTAAAATTGTTTTTAATTGTTTTTTAATTGTTGTTTTTTGCACCTCAAACAGTCCACAGTGTCACTTGGATGTAAGGGGATACTATTTGGGACAAAATTTGCAGGAATACTATGTAGGGAGTTGAGCAGCAAGATGTCTGTTCACATTATATTTGAACTTCTGCATGTTAGTACAGTCGGGAAGTAGGGATCCGGGAGTTAATTCTAAAGTCTAGCAGTTTGAGGGAAGAAACTATTAGAGTAGTAGGTTTTTCGACATCTATGGATCTCTAAAGTAGGGAGGTAGGATTTTGCCGTTTGTCAGTTTAGTTGGGGTATTTACATTGAGGGTGTACAAGTTCTTGGAGTTCGTCGGAGCACTTTCCATTAAAATACTTGTATAATAGGTACAGGGATGCAACATCGATTGAACAGAGGTCAGAGTTTGGTGGACAGTAAGGAATTTATTAGGTTTGCCACTCTTTTTTCAACCCTGTTTACGAGTGAGAAACTAGTGGTAGATGCACCAGCCCAAATGCGGCAACAATACTCCATGCATGGGCGAATGATAGCTTTGTAGAGACACAGGGTACTCTCAGGCATAAGTAACTTTCTAGCATGGTAGAGAGAGTCCACCTTCTTTGCAGCAGTCTTAGCAATGCCCTCAATATATTTGTTCCAATTCATGTTCCCCACAAACATTAAGCCAAAGAGTTTGAACGAAGAGTTTTCAGGTAGTGTATCATTAGCCATCAGTGGTTGAGAAAGTTTCTTGAAATTATTAAAAGAAAGAAGTTTAGTCTTAGCAGCATTGAATGCTAATTTCCATTAACATCCCCATTTCACTACAGACTAAAAATTTTCCTCTGAGGTTTCAGCGATTGTCTTAGATATATGTTCATTCGTATTCCCCTTGTATCTGTTATAGGGCGTAGTGTCATCAGCAAATATACCCATCTCAGAAATAATTTTATCAGGGAGGTTATTTATGAACAAGAGGAATAATAAAGCTCCAAGGATCGACCCCTGAGGCACATCTGCATTTATATCATGTACTTTTGAAGTATGACCATCAAGAACAACCTGGATTTTTCTCTTATTTAAGAAAGATTTGATTATGTTAAGTATTCGTCCAATAATACCATGATTTAATTTTCATAAGAAGGCCATGATGCCATACTTTGTCAAAGGCCTTGCATATATCTAGGGCTACTGCTTTAGCCTCCCCTGCCTTATCGAGTGCATGGTATATACGTTCAGAGATTACAGTTAGGATATCTACAGAAGAACAGACTTGCCTAAATCTATACACTTGGTCAAAAAGAAGTTTAGTACTTGTGAGATGGTGGACCAGTGCTTGATTGATTAAGGATTCAAAAAAAAAAAAAAATTGGGCGACCTCAGCAGAGCATTTTTTTAATGGTGTAGCCGGGCTGGGATCAGGTGAAGTGTCTAGGTTTTTTTTTTATAACATCACAAACTTGGATATAGCATGGAGACGCAAGAATAGATGAGACAGACGCTGACATGTGCCAACAAAGGATGACTTTGAACCCTTGTAAATAAAGATGGAGATAAATTACTTCTGTCTAGTTATGGTTACACAAACTCAAGTAATATCGGACTAAGACTAATAGATGCAATTTGTATCATTCTGTGTTGAATCCTTGTGAATAAAATGTCTACGTCACGTCAACTATGAGTCTCCTCATTTCTTCCACTACTTTCTGTCATTCATGTGTGATACACACACACACACATATATACACACACATATATACACACATACACACATACATCTTCAAGCATAACCTTCTGTAAAGGATTAATAGTTATGATATGCCAACATCCTCATTCATAACAAGATTTTAAATTTATGGAGAAAAACGTGACAAAACATTTGAAGAGAGATGTAACAGTTTGAAAATATGCAGTGGGAAAAGACATTAACTGGAAAAAAGGAAAAGAAAAAAGGAAAAACATATAATAACAATAAAAAAATGAACAGTAGTTAGCCAGAGTCGGTATTGATAGTGCAATAGTGAAGTATATTAAATTGTTTGAGTGTTATTTCCGTAAGACGTTTGATTAAAGAGCAAGCATCAAGCGTGGAGTTAACACTAGACGGTAACAAGAGAAGGGTGAGGGCACTTTTGATGTACTTGTAGCGTGGGGAGCGAAAGGTTCAGTTTTTAAGGCGGATGCAGTTTCAAAATAGAAATTTTGGTTAAAAGTATCCACAGAAATACATTTTTTAACCATAATTTTGAGATTAGACCAAGACAGCATTTAAGCTGATAAATCAATATTTGATTCTCTTTAGTAGATTTATACCGTTAGGAGAGTTCATATACGGTGTACGGGCGAGTCTCTACAACAGTAATGTTAAACAATTTTTCATGGTTCTGTATTATAAATTTAAAATGACGGATTGACTATAAAGGAATCCTTGATTTCTTTAAGGAACTGAGTTCTATGTAAAGTTTATGTAAAAGGCTTTGTGTTGTGTGTGTGTGTGTGTGTGTGTGTGTGTGCGTGCGTGCGTGCGTGTGTGTGTGTGTGTGTGTGTGTGTGTGTGTGTGTGCGTGTGTGTGTTTTGCCCAAGGATATGTTTCTGCGAGTGATCTTTTAATTTTATGGTAAGCTGCATAAATGAAATGATAATTACATGTTCATTCCAGGTTGTTCGTTTGTATGCAAAATGGTTTCAAATTATATCGAACTAGTCTAGGTGCCCGGTGTTGCCCGGGTGTTGTAGTAGGCAGGCAGGCTCGAACCCATGACGCGAAGGCGGAAAACAAAGTGGAAGCATGTGCAAAAAAACAAAAAAAACAAAAGGAAAATTGCAAGCACAAAAAAAAAAGGAGTAGTAAGCAGGCTCAAACCAACAACGAGCCAGAGGAAAAAGAGGTAAAAAAAAAAATAATTGTCATACCGATGTGCCTACCATGGTTGTGACGTCATGGGTGGTTGAACTAATGCCTTTTATGGCCTCCACTTCCAAACACCCAGGCAACGCCGAGCACCCAGGCTAGTCTATAATATAAATCTCACCTGTCTGTTTAAATTCTATGACATTTACACATCATGAAGTCTAGAATGTTAGAAATCTTCCTTCTTTTTAAACTGTATGGGGCTGACACTATGAACAATGGTAACTTCGATTGATAGCAGCCCCACTTATATTAGAGAAAATAGAAAGTTTTACTATACAATTTTAACCATAATTAATCCCAGGACACTACCAATCTAAATACATAATATTAAAATTAATAACAATATTTGATGTAGAAAAATAAGGGTGCTCCTAAAAAAAATACAGGCATTTTCATATTGTAGATTGCTGGAAAATAACGGCTTCCTGACTTAAAGTGCACTAAACACTAATGTTATTGTTCTTTTCCTTTTTAAAACTCAATCATGTTCTGCAAAGCCAAAAACAACAATTTTCCTATATATGTCTTTATATCTTTCTCTCTTGTAAAGTAATATTTATCTGTCTTTCCATCAAGATTGGATACAAGGTCAAGGTTTAATGTGGGAAGTTTCCATTTCATGCGTCTTAATAATTCTTTGGTTTCCATCATCAATACAAGTTGATAATACCAGTTGTTTTTGATAGTTTGTAACAATCCAACATTTGAAAGTGCTGTGCCATGTTCAAAACTCATTGGCATTCTTCCGTAAAGCTGCTTCAGACAATTGGCCTATCCCTTCTCTATGAAAGACAGAAGTGAAATCTGGCCTCCTTAGAAAAAACAACATATTTTAAAGTTTCGCCCCCCCCCCAAAAGGGAGCACTTTAGATGTGTGTAAAAAATAGCCATGTGCAAAACACGTTAATATTCTCCAATGAGTGCACCTCAGGCGACATGCAATAATGCTATCATTCCTCCCTGAACCAATGTCAAAATTAAGAAACAAGGGATGAGGAAGAGAAAGAGAAAAAGAGAGAGAGCAATAGATAGATAGATGTCTAGAAAGAGAGAGAGAGAGAGAGAGAGAGAGAGAGAGAGAGAGAGAGAGAATAGCAGAATTTAGGAACTCATGATTTCTGGAAAATCTACAACAGTCTAGTAAATAATCGGCAATCAACAATTCCCCCACTATCCAATAATCATGAGGTTGTTTGCACGACTACTGAGAAAACTAACATGCTTGCTCGTCAGTTTGCCTCAAACTCTACCTTGGATCCAGCAAACCACTCCCTCCCTGATTTTCCTTTGCAGACAAAGACCACACTAGATGATCTGAAAATCACCCATTCTCAAGTACATGATATCATAAAAACCTCGACACCTTAAAAGCATGTGGGCCTAATCTCATTCTGACTGTGCTATTAAAAAAAATGCTCCGCTGAGGTTCCTCTAGTTCTCTCCAAACTCTTTAACAAATGTCTAAACGAATCTTGCTTTCCGAACTGCTGGAAAACTGCTTCTGTGGTACCAGTTTACAAGACTTCTGTCGAAAGAACTAACTCATTAAATTATCGTCCCATTAGCCTCCTCCCTCTTTTCGCCCAAATATTTGAATCCATAATTAATCAAGCTCTAGTCCATCACCTTATAGTTGCTAAACTTCTGTCTGACCATCAGTATGGATTTAGGCAAGCTCGTTCTACTGCAGATATTCTAACTGTAATCTCTGAATGTATATACCTTGCACTGGATAAGGCAGGGGAGGAAAGGTAAGTAGCCCTAGTTATATCAAAGGCTTTTTATAGGGCATTGCATCATGGTCTTCTTATGAAAATTAAATCATGGTATTATTGGATGAATGCTTAACATAATCAAATCTTTCTTAAATAAGAGAAAAATCCAGGTTGTTCTTGATGGTCATACTTCAAAAGTACATGATATAAATGCAGATGTGCCTCAGGGGTCGATCCTTGGAGCTTTATTATTCCTCTTGTTCATAAATAACCTCCCTGATAAAATTATTTCTTAGATGGGTATATTTGCTGATGACACCATGCTCTATAGCAGGCATGAGGGGAAAACAAATGAACACATATCCAAGGCAATGGCGGAAACCCTAGAGGAAGACCTCCAGTCTGTATTGGAATGGGGTCAAAAATGGATGGTAACGTTCACTGCTGGCAAGACTAAGCTCGTTTCCTTTAATAATTACAAAAACTTTCTCAACCACCAATAGATATGGTGCTACAAATTACCTGAAAGTACTTTGTTCAAACTCCTCGGCTTAACGTTCACAGGGAACATGAGTTCAAACAGATACGAGAGCATTGCCAAGGCTGCTGCGAAGAAGGTGGGCTCTCTCTACCATACTAGAAAGTTAATTATGCCTAAGAGTATCCTGTGTCTCTATAAAGCCACCATTCACCCATGCATGGAGTATTGTTGTCACATTTGGGCTAGTGCATCTGCTACTAGTCTCACCCTCCTGGACAGGGTTCAAAAGAAAGTGGTCAACATGATAGGTCCTGAACTGTCAGCTAAGTTTCAACCTCTGTCGCATCGATGAAATGTTGCATTCCTCTGCTTGTTTTACAAGTATTTTAATGGTGGATACTCCGGCGAAATACAAGCCCTTGTACCCCTTCAATGTAAGTACCCCCAACAAACCCATGAAGCAGCAAAGTTCCACCCCTACACAGTAGAGATCCCTAAATGTAAGAGAACCTTCTACTCTAATAGTTTCTTATTAGAATTGCTAGACTTTGGAATTCCTTTCTGGGTTCCTACTTCCCCAACTGTACTGACATGCAGAAGTTCAAGTGTAATGTGAGCAGACATCTTGCTGCTCAACTCCCTACATAGTATCCTTGCAACTTATGTCCCTGATTATAGCCTCCTACATCAAAGTGCCAACATGTCTTGTTTGAGGGGGGGGATTGAATAAAAAAATTAAAAATGTGGCCGTTACGCTTGAAACAGGCTCATTACAACTCAAAACCCTCTCAGAACCCTATGCAGTCTGGTATCGGTCAAAAAGGAACAAACAAACAAAAACACACAAATTCAACTTGGTCCATCCCTCCTCTTTAACACAAGTCACTTATTACTATTTTTCTTTCTCCCTGTCTTGACACCAGCTTAAAAGTCTGTCGCTTCTGCTCCACTACATGCCAGTCATACACATCCATTTCTTATATGTCTATCTTTTTTGACCGCACCCTTTCTTCTTTCCCGCCCTCGTGATGTCCTTTTTTTTTTTGCTTTTTGTTCAGCCGCCAGGTCGCACACACTTTCTAATTTGCATATGTGTTGTTTTTCTTACAGCTGCTGCTGATATTTTTCCACTGCACTCATATGTGCTCTGTTACATACTGAGACTACTACTGTCATTGCTGAGTCAATACTGGCAGTGCAGACAGGATCGGAAGCTGCTGCTAGTTTTCTTGTGGACAGACGTCATACAACTACTACTACTACTACTACTGCTTTTGTTAAGTGAATTCATTATGGAGTGAAACAAAAGGAGACAAACTTGTATGTAAAAAAAAAAAAATAATAAAATGTATTTTTTATTTTATGGAGAAAAATACATCTCTTTTTAAGCAGTTCATAACTAACTTGTTAAGAGTAGGTCAAAGTTCACAAATTAGGATCAATATAACGTAAATCGTCAAACAACTTCTTTTCCTTGTTCATCATCATCATCATAATCATCATCATCATCATCATTATCATCATCATGTTTCTGAATTTTTGAGGTGAAGATTGATAATTCATATTATTTGGATTATTCGAACTATTGCTCTCATCTGGAATTTTATTCACACAATATTTCGGTTGATGTAACCTCCAACCTTCTTCGGGTGTATCTTGTCAAACTCAGGAATCAGCACAGAATTTCAAACAGAACCTTTTATTTAATCCACGTGGACAGCATGCTCTCATTCCATCAGGCATGACTGGAAGTAATTCACAATTATATTCTTAGTATTGCCTGCACTGAGGATTGAACCTTCAACCTCCAGAGAATGTCACTTAGAACTAAATTTCCCAGAGTACTTTATCCGTTAAGCCATGGTTTCCCATGGCTGCAGACATTTAATTATTGATCTTTTATTTTTACTGGAAATAGATATGATACATAACTACAGGTGTAAAGAGTTTCATAATGTTTTTCATATTTATTTTAGAAATTATCTTGTTAGTGCTCCGTGAAAAACCTTTGACCTGCTCAGGGGCTCCATATTGTCCTGGACTTTGGGAAACCCTGTGTTAAGCAACAGGTTCTTGCAGGTTTGACAAGATCACATAAAAGACAGTCAGAGGTTAAATTGGTGGAAACTTTGTTCAAATACCACTTCAGATGAGAACACTCGTCCGAATAATCCAAATATTTTCCAAACAGGGATCTATTAGATTTGAGACTCTTTTTTGGACGCTTTCTAAGCAGGAGAGACGAATGGTAGATACACCAGCCGAAATCTAGCAACAATACTCCATGCATGGGCAAATGGCGGTTCTGTAGAAATAAAGGATACTTTCAGGTGTGAGTAGTTTTCATGTATGGTAGAGAGAGCCCACATTTTTGGCAGCAGCCATGGCAATGTTCTCAATGTATTTGTTCCAATTCATGTTGCCTGTGAACGTAAAATCGAGGAGTTTGAAGAATGTATTCTCATGTAGGGTGTTATTTACCATGGTAATCAGTGGTTTTGGAGATTTCTTGTAATTTTTAAAGGAAAGAAGCTTAGTCTTAGTAGTATTAAATGTTACCATCCATTGACGGTTCCATTTCACTGCAGACTGAATGTTGTTTTCTAAGGTTTATCTTCAAATATTTTTGATTGTTATTTTTACTTTCCTTAAGACTGAGAAAGGGAGGGGTGCTGCTGCTTACTGCTCCTCATTGTTGTTGTGGATTGCCTGATGATGACTGTGGTACTACATCCCCCGAAGTCTTGACTGCCGAAAAATGTGTACCTTTCATACTGATCCCAAAGCTGCTGCTGATAGCAGTACCTTGATGTCACCTGATTGATTAATATAAACGTAGTTGCATATCAAGAAACAAAAGTATGTCTACTTTTGTCGCATGTGCTGAAGTTATTGAAGAGTTAACTTCTGGATTTTGTAATTAGGGGTATCGAGTTGTAGACAGGGCACAACAAGAGAGAGGTAAAGGGGATCTTATGACGTTTGTGAAATATTTTTGATACAATAGAGGGCATCATTACAGAAAGTTAAAAGGTTCAACTTGTAGACGCTGGCGATAGAAACTGACCAATCAAATAGAGTCACATTCTGCTAGTAACCAATCAGAAACCAGAATGGCTTCATAAAAATATTAAATCTTTCAACATAATTTTTTGTGTCCAACACAGGAAGGCATTTGCTCTCTGTCTGCAGATTTTTTACAACCCGACACTGGTACAGATCGACTACCCAACAGAAAAACCTATTTTTTGTTTTCGTCTTGGTTTTTACAATTCAAAGCTTTTCTGATTGACAACTGCCATTTTGTTTTGAACAACTCATGCTCTCTACCCATCCAAGTTACAACAACAGGACCATTGCCAGCACCCTCAAAATGCATCGCTGGATTGCCATGAATAACAAGGACATGCCCAGGATGATAAAAACAAAGTTTCCGGCCATGGCCATTGTCTTTGGTGTGGTTTCAAGTGAGGGCCACTTGACATCTTTGAAGTCGGCTTAAAAGTCAACACCGAGCGTACCTGAATATACTAAAGAGTGTAGTGATCCTCTGGTGCAATCAGGTGGCTGCTGGCAGACCCTGAGTGTGGCAACAGGACTCGGCGCTGGACCACAAGTCCAAAGAGACCCAGGCTTGGCTTTAAAAAGAGTGCCACAACTTTGTACCCTTCTCCACTCCTTACCTGAACTCGTTGGACTACTTTGTTTGGTCATACAGCGAAAACATCACCAACATGACCTCCCACAACACCAAAGCCAGCTTGATTGCTGCTATCTGCTGAGTATTCGTCGAGCTTATGCCGGTGCTTCTGGAGACGGCATACTCCCAGTTCAAGACCCGTATCAAGGTGGCGATTGAGGCTGAAGGTGCTACATTGAATAGATGTCAGCTCTACTACATAATCAAGTTACTTGAATTAATTTTTTCAATAAAAGTTTTAAAATAAAGTGTTGTTTTCTTTAGGGCAACAATTTTATCGTTCCACCCTGTATAAAAACCAGGAGAATATGCCTTTTGGCATTATACACAAGTTATACACACTTGGCAGTCGGACTGATGTATAACCATTCTCCAATATTTGTTGTATTTGTTTTTCTGTTCAATAAATTTCGTTTCCACGAAATACCAAATTATGTCTTTCTTCCAGACCTATAGAATCACATGGAATGCATGTAGAGCAAACAAGAGCAACTGTAGAGCAACAACTCATAGGATCAGTTGATAGCACTTACTACATCTGCTGGGTTGTAAAGTGAATTATGAAGTAAATAAAGAAAACGTACCTTTTCTTTCTTAAATGACTTCATAGTGGAAGCTATATCAAAGATGACAAAAGAAACAAATCAATTAATAACATAACATTTTTTAGCCTTTTACACATAGAGAGACACAGAAAAACATGTCTCTTTATTTTACACGTTTACAATATGAAGAGAAAGTACACGTCACATCCATCCATCCATCCATAGCCTTGAGCCCCTAGCCCTATAAGCTATCCACAACTTTGTAGATGCTTTTGTAGCAAGGAGTTCTTTTTTCAGGGATGAGGGTGTGCTGTAGTGATGGGATGATTCCAATATTTTTCCTGATTCTGATACAATTACCGATTCTGTACTAAATTCCCGATTCCGATCCTTTATAAATCTCTAAATACTTAACCATAAAAGTTTTATTTTGTACCGATTAATGTAAAAACACATCTAAATGGGCTTATATTTTCTCACACCTAAAAACACACTTGTGATGGGGTGATCTAGAGATTTTAGTCTTACTGAAAGTTTAAATCAAGAAATATTTATTATTTTATTATTACTACAAGCAGTGGAAGATGTTTCTTAAACTAAAATCAAATCAAAAAGGTAATTTAAAGGATAGGTTTTGGCATCAGAAAATAGGCTCCAATTTTTCTGATGCCGATACCGATTCCAATACCCTAAAAAGCTCCGATTTTTTCAATTCCCGATTTCGATTCCAATTAATCATCCCAACACTAGTGTGCTGGCCCCATGCCCAACTTTCCCAGAAGGTACATACAGCGCCTAGCCTTCCCAAATTATCACCCAACTGGTATTGGCCAGGCTCAACATTGCTTAACTTCAGTGATCTAGCGAGAATCGGTGTATCAACATGATGGTGCCGTACATACACGTGTTTTTATAAATATAAAGTCAAAGAGGAGATAACTCCGGGTCACCCAATTCAAAAACACACATCAACTTAACAAAGGGAGGCAACTCCAAGTTACCTAAGTCCTTACATTACTGAAATAAGCGTCAAAGGAAGACAACTCTTCAAGCATTAAAAACCCAGCAACATTGATAAATTTCCAATAATGGGTTCTTTTAAGCCAGGTTTGTTAAATTTGTAAATTCCCGTGGTATCAACCGAATATTCACCTTAGTTTTGACAATGGGTACGTCAGCTGTGTCAGAAACATTGTTTTCTGTGGGTGTGGTCAGTACTGATGTAGAATATCGCCAATGGTCATGATACTCTGTTCCATCTGCCTGCTTTCCACCGGACTACAACTTGGATGTGTTCAAGTCCAACATTAACAAATTCCTAATGAACCGCCCCCTTAAGTAAACACTTCATCAAATCTCCACACTAACGTAATGTACTTGCAATAACCCTTATCCCTGAGTGGCTTCCGGGCCTTGATAAGTGGTGGTCACTGTGTAAAAAAAAAAAAAAAAAAAAAAGATACTCATGGATTTCAGATGTCCTGCTGTGATGCGGGCAATAGTATTCTCCCTGATGCTGTTCTCGCGGAAAATCTTTCCTTACGGTTCCATAACAGTAAGATATGTTAAAGGTGTATTTAACTGACCCAAAAGGTCTAGTATAAAAGTTCATTTAGTATAAAAGTTCGTCTAGTATAAAACTATCAATGCTGAGGATGTTGTTTTATATCTTGATTGCTCGTCACCGTGCACAATTCACTTGTTAATAAATATCATAGATGGTGGAAGAAAAGAGCGAATAATGTAAAGAGGGATCTAATGATAACAGAAGTGGTGAGAGGAATGGAATGATGCAAATAATTCAAAGATAACGAAAGAAAAGACAGAGGACGGAGAGAAGGGGGAGCAGAGGAAGAAAGATGGAGACAGAGAGTGGGAAACGAGAGAAAGACTGTCTAATGTTACATCACAATGTATTCTGACTCTGTGAAATCCTTTCACATTGTAAAGGAATGATGTAGATGATTAAATGTACTTCAACTGTACATGAATGTATAAAATGGCAGGAGGTAGAATGCATAGCATAGGTAGTGAGAGAAATGGAATGATGTAATATAATTGAAAGGAAAAAGAAAAGGGAAAAGGAGAAGGTGAAAAGAGAGGGGGAGAGCTCTATTATGACATCACAATCTATTCTGACTGAGTAATCCTTGTAAAAATATGATATAGTTAAGAAATAATACAGTGTGACCCGGATATGAGAGATAACTTCTCCTGTACCTGCATCTCTCTTATATCCGGCATTTCTTATATCTGGGTTACATTCTACATTAACGCAAGCTCTAATTTGGGACCAGTGAAAAATATCTCTCTTATACCCGGTTTTCTAATTTATTATCCCTTATATCCGGGTTACGCTGTATATAGAAAGATATACAAGAAAACAAAAACAAAACAATGTGACCTGTTGGGTAATCCAGTGAATCCACTGAACTCTGGTTGGGTTGTTAGAAGTGAGTTTGTAAAACCCAGTTAAATATAAAATAAATAAAAGGACAAAACTCCAAAATCTCTCTCTTTCTCTCCATAAAAATAATATTAATACCACGGGTGATACTTCCTTTTGTTTATAATTCCAACCATTTTTATTGGTGAATGGTGATGTTCCAGAATAACTAACCAAGTAAAAAAAGGGGGGAAAAACGAATATAATAAATAAATGTTACCAAAAGTAAGATGAATTTTCTTCTACCTACCTGAATAAGTATTTTTGCATTATAATTTATTTTAAAGTGTCTTTTTTTTTTAGTTAAGGATAAAGGTATTGTAAAGCTTGTCGAGTTAGAACAAAAAACCAAATGGTAACAAATACTGACCCGACTAATTAGGCTTAGTGATAATATGACATTAAAATAATGGGTGGTTTTTCTAGAATAGACAACAGCACTAAAAAGTTGTCAAAAAACAAATATATAACAAATAAATGTTACCAAAGGCAAGATAAATAACTTTTCTACCTACATGGATAAGTTTGTTTTTTTTCGGGGTGGGGTGGGGGATAACTTATTTTAAAGCGTTTATTTACTTTGAAACACAAGTAATACCGTGTGTTTAATTTACGGCAACAAAATGGTAGACCTGGGTCTGGAAGCTTTGGAGTCTCGATAATCGCTCAAAAATAAAAAGTTAATAAAAAATACTGATAAAAATCCACACAATAAATGTCACCATGACATTTATTGTGTGGATTTTTATCAGTATTTTGTTTAATTTTCGATTTTTGAGCGATTATCGAAGCCCGCCTTTTCCTCTAACGATATCACCATTTTGTTTTGCGTTCCAACTTGACAGGTTTATTATTAAGTAAATAAAAACACTTTAAAATAAGTTAAACACAAAAACTTATAGGTAGGTAGAAGAGTAACTTATTTTGCCTTTTGTAACATTATTTGTTGGGCATTTATTGTTATATATATATATATATATATATATATATATATATACTCGGGTTTTTTTTTTTTATATTCAAAAGTAATGGACTAATGAATTCAACGAGGTTGTTAGATAGTGCTCAATAAAAAGAGCTGATAATACTTGTTTATTGTTATATAAACATGCTCACATCCCGCTGCTACAAACAGCCACTTGTTTCAATCAAACAACAGATATCATCAGGCAGCGACTTGACTATTCAAAAGTTCAATGAATAATGGATTTTTATTTTAGGTAGGAACTCTTTAGAAGTTGGAGTTAAAAAACTTAAAACACAGGACTTTAATTAAATAAAAAAGTAAAAAGGGAGAGGCAATTTAAATAAAGTTAAAAGATTACAATGGGGAGAGAGTGATTGAGAAGAAAAAAGGAATAGAGACAGAAATAGAGAAAGAAAATATAGAGAAAACAAAATAGAGAGAAAAAGAAGAGAGAAAATACATACATACACATACATACACACACATATACACACATATACATATATATATACATATACATATATATATATATATATATACATACATACACATATATACATACTTTATTCCTATATATATATATATATACATACACATATATATACATACTCCATTTCTCCCTTCCCCCCTCTCCACATCATATATATATATATATATATATATATATACATGATATGGAGAAGAAAAGAAAAAAGAAACAAAGGGTTATAATAAAGAGAATAAGAACTAGAAGGAAAGGGAAAGAATAATGAGATCTAGTTAAATAGAGAAAGAGAGAAAGTAAGAATTTGACAGTATATAGAAAAAGAAAAAGAAAAAGAAAAAATCTGCGTGTCAGCCAATTTATGAACAATTATACAATTCAGTAATGAAGCATATTATTACAAATACAAACAGAAGATACAATCCAAGCGTCAGAAATGAACATGTCAAAAAAGGCAGTGAATGTATTCTGCTAGCATATTTATCCTCTTACATACGTCCACGAGTAAAATCAACGCAATTCAAACATACGTCTACCATTAATTAGGCCCTTTATGTTAAATGATATAAGTTTAAAGTTTTCGCGTTTTTATTAGATAAATATATGAATAAAAGAAAAAAATAATGATAAAACAATATTAAAATTATTATTAATAACAATAAACATAATAGTAATGATAATAATAATAATAATAATAATAATAATAATAATAATAATAATAATAATAATAATAAAAACAGAATAAAATTAATATTTATTATCTTTTTAATATAACATATTTAGCCATAAGAGGGGATTAAATAAATTAAATAGGTCCAATAATTATAAATAAAAAACTACTAATATTTATGTATATAAAAAGAATATAATACAAATATACATATATATATAGATATATAACCACACACACACATATATATACCCAAATATACACACACATACACACATATATATATATATACATATATATATATATACATATACATGCACATAAGTAAAGGTGTAACTATACTATTAAGTTGGAAGTTTAAGCTATTTAAGTATAGATATAAAGTCATATTAAATCACAAAATAATACATTCAATACCAGATTACTAATAACACAGATACAAGTACACTTACCTATAAATATATTCAGGCAAAAGAAGTAATTAAATCAACGAAATACTCAAAAATAGCGACGCACAGGTAGATAGTACCCTAATTAAAAATAATAAGATACATATGTATATACTCACAGAGAACCAACCGACATACTAATAAGCATATATATATATATATATATATATATATATATATATATATATACATATATATATAATCTTATGTATACACATACATACAAAAAATACACAAATATATGCACACAATCATATACTAATACACAACAACGCACACACACATATATATACTCACACATAAATATGTATAATTTACATAAATTATATATATAGAAATACATAAGAATACAAATAATTTGGCAAGGGTACAGATAGATGCATACACACATAGAAACATACAAATGGATTGAATAAACATGGGAGGGTATACCAAATAATATAGAAATATATAGATCTAAGTACACACGGTCATAAAATAAATACATAGACACATACATATACACATAGACACACATGTATATAAGATAGGAGAAGTAAAGAATGAAATCAGGAGAGGAGAAAGTATATTAATAGAATATTAATAAATTATAGAAATCAGTGACAATTTTTAATTTATTTAAATTTTATATCTAAACTAACTTACTTAAAAGATGGGTTTTATAATGTTTGCAATTAATTGAATTTTCGTGCTTCTTATTTAATAATTTATCTCTTTCTCTAAAAGTAAGTATAAATAATTTCTCATAAAGACATAGGTAGCAAGGCGAGTTTAAAGATGAACAGGTTTTCGCTTTCTTTAAAATTTTCCAATTTACTATTGGGGAGTAACCTTGCTCTACTAGTTCATTGTAATATTTAGACAAGGAAGTTCTATTTTTGTACTCATTATTTTCAAAAGAGCACTTGTGACCGGTAAATCTTTCTTTAAAATTGTTATTTGTCATTCCTATGTAATATTTTTTTTCATTCGGATTTTCCTTAGTAGAAATAGTTGCTTGGTACACTACAGAAGTAATTTGACAATTTCCTTTAAGAGGGCATTTTGATTTAATTCTACAGTTACAACTTTCGGTAGCAATGGGTGTGCTATTTTTGTTTAATATTTTGTTATTATGTTTTTTAATTATTTTTTCAAGGTTTTCATTACAACTATAACTAAGTTTTATTGTATTTTTATTGAAAATTTTATGTAGTATGTTATTAATAGGGAAGTGCTTTTTAATTAAGTTTAAGAATTTCATTCCTAGATTTGTTTTAAGTTTCAGATTAAAAGGGGGATTGTACCACAGGATTTTTCTCTTACGGTTTCTATTTGTATTTGTGTTTGGGTGTGTTGGTTCTATGAACTCAATTTGGGTGTTTTTGTATCCACTATCCTTAAGGGCCCTGTTATAGAAATATTTATGTTTATTAAATGTTTCAAGATTGGAAGAATTGTCACTGATTCTTTTACTAATGGATTTGGGGATATGCCTAATGATAGATTTTGGGTGATTTGATAGGGGGTGTACATAAATTGGGTTTGAGTTTTCCTTCCTATATGGTTGGTAGATGCCTTTCCTTAAATCAAAGTTCACTTTGAACTTTGATTTAAGGAAAGGCATCTACCAACCATATAGGAAGGAAAACTCAAACCCAATTTATGTACACCCCCTATCAAATCACCCAAAATCTATCATTAGGCATATCCCCAAATCCATTAGTAAAAGAATCAGTGACAATTCTTCCAATCTTGAAACATTTAATAAACATAAATATTTCTATAACAGGGCCCTTAAGGATAGTGGATACAAAAACACCCAAATTGAGTTCATAGAACCAACACACCCAAACACAAATACAAATAGAAACCGTAAGAGAAAAATCCTGTGGTACAATCCCCCTTTTAATCTGAAACTTAAAACAAATCTAGGAATGAAATTCTTAAACTTAATTAAAAAGCACTTCCCTATTAATAACATACTACATAAAATTTTCAATAAAAATACAATAAAACTTAGTTATAGTTGTAATGAAAACCTTGAAAAAATAATTAAAAAACATAATAACAAAATATTAAACAAAAATAGCACACCCATTGCTACCGAAAGTTGTAACTGTAGAATTAAATCAAAATGCCCTCTTAAAGGAAATTGTCAAATTACTTCTGTAGTGTACCAAGCAACTATTTCTACTAAGGAAAATCCGAATGAAAAAAAATATTACATAGGAATGACAAATAACAATTTTAAAGAAAGATTTACCGGTCACAAGTGCTCTTTTGAAAATAATGAGTACAAAAATAGAACTTCCTTGTCTAAATATTACAATGAACTAGTAGAGCAAGGTTACTCCCCAATAGTAAATTGGAAAATTTTAAAGAAAGCGAAAACCTGTTCATCTTTAAACTCGCCTTACTACCTATGTCTTTATGAGAAATTATTTATACTTACTTTTAGAGAAAGAGATAAATTATTAAATAAGAAGCACGAAAATTCAATTAATTGCAAACATTATAAAACCCATCTTTTAAGTAAGTTAGTTTAGATATAAAATTTAAATAAATTAAAAATTGTCACTGATTTCTATAATTTATTAATATTCTATTAATATACTTTCTCCTCTCCTGATTTCATTTTTTACTTCTCCTATCTTATATACATGTGTGTCTATGTGTATATGTATGTGTCTATGTATTTATTTTATGACCGTGTGTACTTAGATCTATATATTTCTATATTATTTGGTATACCCTCCCATGTTTATTCAATCCATTTGTATGTTTCTATGTGTGTATGCATCTATCTGTACCCTTGCCAAATTATTTGTATTCTTATGTATTTCTATATATATAATTTATGTAAATTATACATATTTATGTGTGAGTATATATATGTGTGTGTGCGTTGTTGTGTATTAGTATATGATTGTGTGCATATATTTGTGTATTTTTTGTATGTATGTGTATACATAAGATTATATATATATGTATATATATATATATATATATATATATATATATATATATATATATATATATATATATATGCTTATTAGTATGTCGGTTGGTTCTCTGTGAGTATATACATATGTATCTTATTATTTTTAATTAGGGTACTATCTACCTGTGCGTCGCTATTTTTGAGTATTTCGTTGATTTAATTACTTCTTTTGCCTGAATATATTTATAGGTAAGTGTACTTGTATCTGTGTTATTAGTAATCTGGTATTGAATGTATTATTTTGTGATTTAATATGACTTTATATCTATACTTAAATAGCTTAAACTTCCAACTTAATAGTATAGTTACACCTTTACTTATGTGCATGTATATGTATATATATATATATGTATATATATATATATGTGTGTATGTGTGTGTATATTTGGGTATATATATGTGTGTGTGTGGTTATATATCTATATATATATGTATATTTGTATTATATTCTTTTTATATACATAAATATTAGTAGTTTTTTATTTATAATTATTGGACCTATTTAATTTATTTAATCCCCTCTTATGGCTAAATATGTTATATTAAAAAGATAATAAATATTAATTTTATTCTGTTTTTATTATTATTATTATTATTATTATTATTATTATTATTATTATCATTACTATTATGTTTATTGTTATTAATAATAATTTTAATATTGTTTTATCATTATTTTTTTCTTTTATTCATATATTTATCTAATAAAAACGCGAAAACTTTAAACTTATATCATTTAACATAAAGGGCCTAATTAATGGTAGACGTATGTTTGAATTGCGTTGATTTTACTCGTGGACGTATGTAAGAGGATAAATATGCTAGCAGAATACATTCACTGCCTTTTTTGACATGTTCATTTCTGACGCTTGGATTGTATCTTCTGTTTGTATTTGTAATAATATGCTTCATTACTGAATTGTATAATTGTTCATAAATTGGCTGACACGCAGATTTTTTCTTTTTCTTTTTCTTTTTCTATATACTGTCAAATTCTTACTTTCTCTCTTTCTCTATTTAACTAGATCTCATTATTCTTTCCCTTTCCTTCTAGTTCTTATTCTCTTTATTATAACCCTTTGTTTCTTTTTTCTTTTCTTCTC